>NC_090729.1:167252518-167347518 GCF_036898095.1 Palaemon carinicauda | reverse complement strand
AATAATAATAATAATAATAATAATGAGTAACTCTTCCTTATCTATGGTTGTCACAAAGATCCCTCCTAAGAAAAACCACAAGTTAAACTGGTTTTGGGGAAGTAAAAGAAAAGATAGAGTTCTAAATTTCGAAAAGGAATGCCATGAAGGTTTGATCAATAAGCGACAATGTGAGAGACGGAATTTAGATATTAAAACGGTAGTAGAAGTCCCGCAGAGTGTACTGACTAAGCCAGGTCTCAGCGAAGAAGCACATCTGGCACCCGAAGTGTTCACGTGCTTCGCAAGTTCATCCGTGAACGTAACGTGATTCATTCAGGTTAAGCCACCACTTCGTCTTAGACAGGGTTTTTAGACCAGAAAAACGTATGCAATGCAGATGCGGCCTGGGCTGGGTTCACGTTACATCTATCTTACATCATGAATAGACGGCAGAACTATAAGATATAGAAATATCAATAATAAGTTCTTGGGGCATACAGACGTTTCAAAATTTACACAAACAACACTAACTATAAAAAAAAAAAAAATAGATCTTCATAGCCTACCGCTGTTTGCAGATGAATAACATTGTCTTTTGAGATTTCATGCACAAGATCTTGGTAGGCTACTGATGTGTGTTTATTGAACGGTCTGTATACCTTTATAACTCAATATTTTCTCTACTAAATCTTCCATTTCCTCATCCCCTATCTCGCTTAAACTATTCAGTGAATAGAAAAAAATATTTAAGAGAGAAGGAAATGTGATGGTTGAATAGAAAGGTACAAGTCAGTTATAATAATAATAATAATAATAATAATAATAATAATAATAATAATATTATTATTATTATTATTATTATTATTATTATTATTATTATTATTATTATTACTTGCTAAGCTACAACCCTAGTTGGCAAAGTAGGATGTTGTAAGCCTATGGGCTCCAACAGGGAAAATAGCCCAGTGAGGAAAGGAAATAAGGAAAAATAAAATATTTCAAGGACAGCAATAACACCAAAATAGACATTTCCTATATAAAATATAAAAACTTTATCAAAACAAGAGGGTCTCTTCCTCTTGTTTTGTTAAAGAGTGGGTGTGCCCGACTGTACCGTTAAGCAAGAGAACTCTAACCCAAGACAGTGGAAGACCATGTAGTTATAGTTAGAACTATATATAGTAGACATATCTATAAGAAAAGCTACAAAGAATGTTGATAGAGGGTTGGGAGCAGAGGGCAGGGTAAAGGACATTTACTGAATATAAAACTCAAGGAAAATGCAAATACAAGATCTGGGTCAATCGTGTATTATCAACGATATTGAAGGCAATTGCTTGCATAAGGATAATGTCAAAAACGAAAGAGAGATAAGGGTAAGTGGGGATGTGGGAATATTTGTGAAGAATATACAATCCTTAGAAATAAAGGGGACTGTAAATGAAACGAAGAATTAGAAAAGCACCAGGTTCATCAGAAGTACAAATTGAAATAGTAAAGGAATCTCTTTTGGATACCCCTCTCTGGTTATGGCTCATTTTCCCGTTGCCTACACACACACTGAGTAGTCTGGCCTATTCTTTCCACGTTGCCTTCTGTCCTCGTACGCTTGACAATACTGAGATTATCGAATAGTTCTGGTGCACTGTAATGGTTCAGTGGCCACTTTCTTCTTGGTAAAGGTATATGAGAATCTATAGCTATGGTAAGCAGCTCTCTAAAATCAAACTAATGTTCTCTAATCTTGGTTAGTGCCATAGGCTCTGTACCATGGTCTTCCACTGTCTTGGGGTAGAGTTCTCTTACTTGAAGGTACACTCGGGCACACTATTTTATCTTATTTCTCTTCCTCTGTTTTTTTTTATAGTTTATATATGATTATGAAAGATTATTTTGATGTTACTATTAAGATATTTCATTTTAATTGTTCGTTAGTTCTCTTTTAGTTTACTTATTTATTTTTCTCACTAGAATTTTCTCTTTTGGAGTCCTTAGGCTTATAACATCCTGAAAATTAGGATCGAAATGTGCAGTTTCTAGGAGTGATCAAACGCACTAATAATAAGCCTGTGCAGGCGTATGCAGTGAATAATGTGAATGTGGAGTAATGTATTTCGGTCACTGTTAGTAGATACAGCCTGCTGATTATATTTAATATATATATATATATATATATATATATATATATATATATATATATATATATATATATAAAGATATATGTATGTTTATATATATATATATATATATATATATATATATATATATATATATATATATATATAGATATGTATATATATATATATATATATATATATATATATATATATATATATATATATATATATATATATGTATATATATATATATATATATATATATATATATATATATATATATATATATATATATATATATATATATATATACACACACACATATATATATATATATATATATATATATATATATATATATATATATATATATATATATATATATATATATATATATGTGTGTGTGTGTGTGTGTGTGTGTGTGTTAGGTTTATATATATATATATATATATATATATATATATATATATATATATATATATATATATATATATATATATATATATATATATATATATATATATATATGTGTGTGTGTGTGTGTGTGTGTGTGTGTGTGTGTGTGTGTTTTAGGTTATATATATATATATATATATATATATATATATATATATATATATATATATATATATATATGTATCTATATATATTTATATATATATGTGTGTATATATATACATATATATATATATATATATATATATATATATATATATATATATATATATATATATATATATATATAATAAAGGCCTAATATTGAAAAATCTCTCTCTCTCTCTCTACACCAACAAATGCAGCCAGTTATAGTCTATTGCATGATAAAGGTTCCAGATATGTCATTATTCATGTTTGGGGTTTTGCCATTTTTCGTCAGTGTTGGTTGACCCTGTCCACTTATGCAGCTTTGCTGATCATGACGATACAAGATATCCCCACCCCTACATCTTTAACTAAATTCTTTTATTATATATATATATATATATATATATATATATATATATATATATATATATATATATATATATATATATATATATATATATATATATATATATATATATATATATATATATATATATATAGTAACTTGTTCTGGTATAGATAGATTAAGTTGTTTACAACTAGTAGCTCAAACAAATCTCTTAACCGCGCTGATGTGGAGGTTACGTCAGTGAATACGTATACGTATTCTGGTATATTTACACCGCCCTATCGATCCCGCCAGCTAAAGACGACGGAAACGTTTTGTGCCTGAGTGTGGTGGCTTATGCAATCACTGCTGCCAATGGTGAAATCGTGTGAAATGTTTCAAAATATATGCATTTATATAATTCTATAGTGGTAAACTAATCTCTTTTAGTCCTTTACTAACCCTGCCACACAATAAGGGGGAAAATAGCGGCTAGTTTTTAAGCAACTTGTTCATGTAAAGATAGATTAAAATTTATATTTTTCTCAAAACATCTTAATGGGATATTGACAACAGAGGAATAATTGCAGTCAAATTATGATCTTCCTATTTAAGTGGAACTTCAGAAGTTTAAATTTATTACAAATGCTTTTCTGTGGAATAGGTTGACATGAATCTCATCTCATAATTTATATGACTGATGTCTATCTTTATGTTGTAATTATTAGTTATAAAATTTTTTTTAACTTAGAATGGATATGAGTTTCAGAAACAAATAGTTTTGCAAGATGGGGATTTACGTGTGACGAGCTTTTGTGTAGAATATTTACACAAATGTGCCTCTAGATGAAACCATTATTATTATTTTCGATAGAAATTTTTATGACAATCAAATTATTTTCCATGGTTTTAACAGACAATATCCCAAGACTTTTCTTGAGCTTGCTGTGCAAGACTCAATGTTTGTTTTTAATGACCAACTATTCGCAGGTCCATGGATTTGCCATGGGTAAGACCTTTGTTTGCAAATATTTTTATGTCGTCTGCTGGCCCTCAAAACTCAGGGGGCAATAAACCAACACTGTATTGATGTCCAGGACCGGAAACCCTCCCTGAATGAATTAATTGATGGGACCCACATCGTTCACAAGGAGAACAACTAGGCCTACGGCAGACTTATAATAGCTGAAGCTGCAAGCATAGCCCTCCTAGCCCCAACTTTTAATATATATATATATATATATATATATATATATATATATATATATATATATATATATATATATATATATATATATATATATATATATATATTTCATATCTACAGTTTATACATTATTTCTCTATTTCTTTTTTCGCACTGGAGTGCTTTCCCTGTTGGAGTCTTTGCACTTGTTTAGTATACGTTATGCTTTTCCAGTTAAGGCGTAGCTTGGCTATTTATGACAATATTTCTTTATTAAAAGATGAAAAAGTGATAGGCCTATACAATAAAGGAACCGCAAAAATAAAGACAATTGTGATAAAGAATACGGTGACATCCCCGTTGATTTATTTCAGTGAGCCAGTTGTCCCAGAGCGAAAAAAATAGCTACATCAGTTTATTCTATTGAATTGTTTGTTAACCTACAATGAAAAAAAAAATGATAAAATTTATAGAGGTTTCCCCCAAAATCAGTTAGAAAGACAGTCAGTTATGCCAGTGAAGGAGGGTAAGAAGTTAATAAAATTCAAGGAAATAAGTATGAGTGACTTGTTAAAGGTTATGAGAGAGATGAAGAATACATATTGTAGAAACGACCCTTTCCTGAATAGTTTAATAAGTGAATCTCCAAACAAGCAGGTTGTATATAATATTTACCTAAATATGATTAACCTAAGTATATCACAATCCAGTTTTCCTAGCTGTGAAAAAAACTGCGTTGATCAAATAAATATACAAAGGAAAAGATGATGTAAACGAATGAAATTCTTATAGGCCCATTTCAAATTTATCCTACATGTCGAGGCTTATTGAAAAGATCATAAGTGAGCAATTATGGGCGCATATTGAAGAGTTAGAGGTATTCCCGGAAAATCAATCGGCCTACAGAGCTAATCACTCTACAGAAACTACCTTATGCTCAATAATGAATGATATGATAGGTCTTCTTGATGAGGGAAAGTGTGGAATTTTGATCTTGTTAGATCTTAGTGCTGCTTCCGATACTGTTGTGCACGAGTACTTACTTGACGATTTAAAGTCCATTGGAGTGACTGAGGAAGCACAGGAATTATTGCGAAGCTACTTAACGAATAGGAAGACTATTGTAGAAGTTTCTGGAAACCGATCTAGTGAGAGAATTCTTATGAAAGGTGTACCACAGGGTAGTGTTCTGGGCCCTATCTTGTTCAACATATATACTATCGAGCTATCACATATCTTGAAAAAACAAAAAGTGGGCTTTAAACTGTATGCAGATGATACTCAGTTCTACCTTTCAATTTCAACAACACAAGATACAAAGAAGAAAATTGATGAGATAATGACAAATAAAAACATGGATGCAGAGGAAAAAGCTTAAATTAAATGATGATAAAACAGAATGTATGTTTTTTTTGGCACACAGGTGGCTTTGAAGAATTACCAACTATTTCAAAGTATAAAAATTGGTGACGCTGATGTTAGGATTGTGCCTGTTGTAAAAAATTTGGGTGTACTGATAGATTGTAATTTGTCAGTGAGGGATCAAATAGTGAACACAGTGAAAGTGTGTAACTATCACCTGAGAAAAATAGCATTTATTAGAAAATATTTAACAGGGGGCAGTACAAAAATTTTAGTGATGAGTCACGTAATATCAAGGCTTGATTATTGCAATTCTCTGTACTGTAAATTGCCCAATACAATACTAAGAAAACTTCAAAATGTGCAAAACCGGGCGGCTAGACTGATATTTCGGGAGAGAATAACTCCTGCACTGATCGAGCTACATTGGTTACCTATTAAGGCTAGAATTAAATTTAAGATTTTTTTTGTTGACTCACAAAGCACTTACAAATGATAAGCCTAAATATTTGTGTGCTTGCTTGGTCCCCTACCCTCAAGCTACTAGCGCTGCTGTAGGAGTTAGCATGCTGATGACATATATAGACTATTCGAAATTAGTGTGAATCATGCAATAGGAGGAAGAACTTTTTGTTATGCTGTGACCGATACTCTTTAACGACCTTCCACTTGATGTCAAGAATAGCAAAATTGTGGCAGCTTTCAAGAAAAACCTGAAGACTTATCTCTTTGGAAAGTGTTATAATAGTGATCTGAAAACAAATAAGCCTGGATACAAATGCTAGTGAATAACTGAAAAGATACAAAGCAAAATATAAATGGGAAAGAAATTATTTTCACACATCAAGGCCCGCCTGAACAAACTCTTAGTGGCTGTTGGAGGGCGAGAATTAAGCCCCTAAAAGTAAAAGGAAGTACAACAAATTCCACCCTGGACATACCTCCATGGTTTTTATTTACTTGGCAGCTGTTTTTTTTTTTTTTTTTTTTTTTTTTTTTTGCACGTTACTGTATGGTACACGCTATAATTGAGAATTTGTCTCAACATTCGGACGATTGCCTTGATAGGAGCTCTTGATTTTAGTCATCAGTCAAGAACGTGGTCCAAATTGTAAGGATTTTTATTTTTAAAAATATAATTTAACGTAACTCTAGTCTTTAATTACATGGATTCTACATTCTTCGGATGGTATGAATGTTGCTTGCTTTTAGAAATGAGCAAATTCAGTACCTCATCACGAAATTCCAAATATCCAAGGTTATTGATCCTATTAAGTTGCAAGGTCACGATTTGATCGTACTGCAAGACCGAAACAAGTTGCGAACAGGTCTGTGCGGTACGTCTCTGCGGGACGTGGGTTCGTATGCATGATATATAACTCCGCCCGGCTCATCTTTTCTCAGTGACGTTTCGGCTGTTAAACCAAGTACTTGTGTCAGTCCGTGATTCTGATTTCCTTCCATTATTACGACACATTTCAGATTATTGTATTGCATGTTGCATAATTATTACCTACTAGAAGGTCTTCTGCTCCAAATGAAGAAAACATAGAAGCTATGTCCGGGTTTGTTGTAAGTACTGATGATATGTTGTGGTGACGTGTTGTCTTGACTCGAAGCGCGAAATTCAACTTAGTGAAGTACATTGCCCCATTGTAACCTGTTGGTTACTTTGATTGAGGTCAAAATTTGAATGTTGTAAAGGAGTTCCTGTGTTAAATTCCTGGTGTTGGTTTTAAAATTAACCCTTATGGCACATGCAGCCAAATGCTCAGAAGCTGGTAACGGTAGAACGTATATGTAGTCTGATCGAATATTTACTGTGTCGTGTCTCATGTCCCATTAATATCTAGGAATACCGTTTGCGGCAGGCCTAACACAACCAGTGAACCAGCTCTAGGTATAGCTGGAGTATTAAAGTTTTTTAGGTCGCTCATGACAGAGGCAACTCCGGCAAGGCACAGTGACGTTGCCCCAGAGGTCAGGACAGTTCCCTAGAGACTGACCATATATTTTACGATCACCGCTCAACCCTCCTCTCCACCCAAGCTATGACCAGGAGGGCCAGGGAGTGGCTGCTGATGACTCGGCAGTTAGTCCTATAGGCTCCCCCATACCCCCCAAACTTAGCTCACATAGGTAAGGTCCAAACGAGTGAGTGGGACTCCCCTCTGGCAAACACCAGACAGCGACACAACAATCAGACCACATCAATTCTGTGTTAACCTATTGCCCAATTAATTATTGTTTACCATATTTCCTAGATGATGGTGTGATAAGGGTATGGTTGAGATGCTGTCCAAACGTTACAAAGTTCTTTTGGGCGAATGTGGTGCATTAAGAGGTAATTTATATTAGTCAAGCTTATAGTTTGTATTGAAAATTATATGAAGCCTTCATAAGCTGATGGTTATATATTGGAAATGATGATATGAAGTTATTATAACATACATAACACTTAAACCTATGATTTAGTAAATAATTCTGGGAAGCTATTCTAACGTACATAACCCATAGGCCGATCTAGTGGGTGTGAACTGACTTGTGATAGGCCACAACTCTGTGAACGGTTTTATAATGGTTGTTGATATAAACTCACCAAAGTCCAATGGACGAAGTTGACATGAAACTATATTCTTTATAATGTAAGGGGTATCATTGTAGTTGCAGTCCGGGAAACTTCTAGGAAAAACCTAAGGTATTATTGTAGTGTATTACAGGGTAATGTAATCTAGGGGAAAAACTACTTTGTAGTGTATTACAGGGTAATGTAATCTAGGGGAAAAACTACTTTTTCTTATAGAAAAAAATGACGCTCCAAAAATGACACTCGGTCCCATGGCAAATGAATAGTTTCAGAATTATGTTTATATCTATAACCTACGATAATGGACTGTTAACAACTTTACCTATATACTTAAAGCAAGGTTTCAACCTAACCTAAGACTGCAGTATTTATGGTTAGGCTTATGGATGAAATCCAAGGGAAACTGTATTATACTTGAACTAAGGTTCCAACCTAACTTAAGACCGTTCTAATTGCCAAGAATTTGTTGTCAGTGTGTAAAGCCGGTTGACACGAGATTTCACAACAGTAAAACTTGAACCATTTCTCTACATTTCTCTAAAGACTCCTGAAATTTATTAACTATTGTGAATTGTTAAATTACTACAATATGTATGCAATATTTTTGCATGTCCAGCTTTAAAATGTTAAACAGCATTTGAAAGGGATATATCCAAATAAGTGTTATCTTGTCACAGTATACATAATGTGGACAAAGTGTATTGCTGAAACATATAATGCTGCTAGAGAGCTATTTGGTCCTTTGACTGGCATGACAATACTTGATTGTATCCCTCTTGCTGAATGCAGTTCATTTTGTCCCTTTTTCAACACTTACACCAAATAATTCTCCACTGTCTACATACACCTAACAACACAGATTATCAAACAATTTGGACCCTGTGTATATCAGCGGCCAGTTCCTCATGCGTTCATTAAAAATGGACATCAACTAACCTAACTTCCCCCCCCTACCCTACAACCCGTGTCCTTACCTAATGGAGGCTAATGCCCCCTGCAACCCCCCTTACACTGCCATATTTTAAATAAGACATAATACATACAGGTGGTCGCTATCATACACACACCCCAACAATTCTTCGCTCAAAAGCACGTTATATATAATGAGAAAATATGTTTTCTGTTTAAAATTTTGTCCCACCCGTTACTATAATTTTAACCAGTCCTCTTTATGGTGGGGTATAAAAAAATATAGCTAATGTAAGTTCTTTTTCTAGGTCACTTTAAAATTGAACCCCTCGTTCTCTATTTTTGGGTAGTGCCATACCCTCTGTACTATGTTCTTCCACTGTCTTGGATAAGTATTCTCTTGTTTGAGGGTACACCGGGCACACTTTTATCTTATTTTGTTTCCTCTTTTATTTTATATGAAGTTTTTATAATTGATATGTGTAAGATCTAATTTGATATTACTGTTTCTAAAATATTTTATCCATTGTTTATTAATTTGCTTGTACAGTAGTTTGTTTATTACCTAGTTTCCTTTTTGCAG
Source organism: Palaemon carinicauda (assembly GCF_036898095.1). Lineage (NCBI taxonomy): Eukaryota > Metazoa > Arthropoda > Malacostraca > Decapoda > Palaemonidae > Palaemon > Palaemon carinicauda. Next base: position 167,337,879 of record NC_090729.1, on the reverse strand, counting down.
TGGGATAATTTTCTCTGTTGGAGCCCTTGGGCTTTACAGCATCTGCTTTTTCAACTAGGGTCATAGCTTAACTTGCAATAATAATAATATTACTGTGTACAGTATTTAGTTTCCTAACCTTAAGTGGCATGTATTGAATGATGAGATATTAAGCCTCTCAAGAGGCCCCTGAATGTATATACGACAACTGCAAAGGTCCTGGAGAGAGTAGGGGGGTCATGCTGTGTAGAACCAGAAAAACACCCTTAAAAGTTGAGTTACAAGGGTAATATTTCACAGTTCTTTAACATCCATGCAGATATAATTTGATTATTACCCAAGCATGTGCTCATCTGCTGTAACACTAATATTTTATTACTGTATATCAAAGTCTACTGCTATAGGATAGAGAACTGCTTTGGTTTCTTGTAGAGGAACCTTACCATCATCATTATAATTAGGGAAAAATAGCTCAATAAGAAAGGGAAGTAACACACCATAGCAGAAGTCTCTTCAACCCTTACTAAGAAGGACAGTATCCATTGAACAATTACAGTTGTTAACCAGCCCCCGTGTGAAGAAGAATTTTTTTTGGTAATCTTTGATGTCAAGTGCATGAGGACAGAGGAGAATGGGAAAAAAGAGGCCAGAGTATTCTGTGATGGCAAGTCTTCTCCGAGTATTGCAACCCAACATCACAGTGTGCAGATGTAATAAGTGGGTGCCAATGTCTCCTCCATCGACATAATAAATCGTTACTGATAATGGGTTCCCATATTAATTTTTTAAAGTGAATATTCTATTAGGTAGCCTTAAAGAAGATGCGTCCTCTGGCAAAAGCGTAAAAAATAGGGTAATATGTTGCTTGTCTTTCCTTGGACATACAATTGACAATGGAATCTTGGTTACTTAATGGTATACATACTTTAAAATATTAACGCTAGATTTTGTAATTTCAACTTGATCAGTAATAACTAATGTGCTTTCCTCAGTTCTTGATGGTAGACTTGGAAATCTCAACTCTAAGCCATTAGAAGGAGCCTTTGGGTTTTCTGATGACTGGGGTGTGTGATCATAGTCACAACACGTTGTTATTGGTTGGCAAATATCACATATTCGAGAGAAGGTTATATGCAACATCTTCCGCTTACCTCGAAAGAATAATCTTAAACTATGTTTTGAGCTCAAGGAAGACTACATACTCATTCCTGTTGTAGAACTATACCTAATTAAGAGGAATACAGGACTGTAAAACGATAAGGCCCAAGAGAGCCCCTCTGTTGGATGTTGTCACTGGTTAAATATGAATAAGCAGCCTGCTTGTCAATTCCCTAGACATAGCAAAATCCAAAGATTTTCTATCTCAACACCTTTGTCTTGAATGCTGACTTGAAACAAACTTTCATCCTTTCAATAGCCAGTTAATATTGCCATAAACTACAATGGCTATTGAACTCGTAAAGAGAATATTTAATGACAGTGCGCAGGTGAGAAACCCCACCCCCCCACTTGTTGGAGGAGACCTGCTTCAATTTTTGGCTGCAATGAATACTAACAGACTGTTGCTCCCTTATTCAAATTACTCTCTTAATGTAGGCTGCTACAAATACTGACGGGACTGATGAGCCCTTAACTAAATAAAAGTTCCCTTATGTGTATTGTTGAAACTTATTCAAAATTCAGATTTTAAATTTCGTTTATGAATTGAATGCTGGAGGAGAAAACTAAGCCCTTTTTGGGTTTGGCTTTGCAATGCCTAACCAAAGGAAACACTATTGCTGTTGTATGTCCAGCAAGAGATTCATACTACCATTGGAAATGGAAGAAGCATAATACCGTTGGAAGTGGAAGAATCTCTATCTCTGCACTCCAAAGGAGCATGATTTATCACAGTTATCCCTATGTGTTGAGTGTAATTACCTCCTGTGCAATGGCAGTATTGCGCCTTGGTCGAGAAAAAAGGTCAAACCTTCTCTGGCAGACAAATTACCTCTTTACTGGAAGATGTCTGTCATGAGCAGAATGAAGGGAGATCAAGCCTACTCCAGGTAATGCCTTCTTAATGTAGATCATAGCCTCATGTGTAGTGGCAGGCATAAACCTCGAAAGATGAAGCTAAGATGTCAATCTTTCTCTGGGGTTTGTCATGGTAATGGTAAAGGAGACCCCAAAAATTGCTGTAATGTATCTGAAAAAAAAATTATTCATACTTAGGGAATTGTGGATGCTGCAGGGCTTTTATGAGTAAACTGTCTGTAGTTCCTTACACTGCTTGTATTGAGCATGATTGTTCGCAATCGAACCTGTATACCAAATGCAGGTCATTGCCTCCTAATCAGTGGCACGCGATACTGTGGGGAAGAAGATTCAGAAGAGCTAAACCTCTTTTTGGTGTTCGTCTTGGTAACCCCAAAAATGTCTTTCTTCGTGTGTGTACATCAGCTGCCTTTTTCCGCATACTGTATGTCCCTGGATCATTCTTTGCTGAGTGTGTTAAAAGCAAGGAGCACTTTTCTATCCCTTGGTTGATGCACCCCAGTCAAAGTTTGAGGATTTTTATCTATTTCCGTGCAGAAAGCTAACAACTTGAATCTTTCAATTATGCCATCCATGACTGTTTGAGGTGGCTGACAGTTGAGGCTACCACTTGCACATATCCTGGGATGATGCTAATATCTGTGATCCTTGTGGTACCCCCCCCCCCCTTAAGTCAAAAAAGGAATTTATGAGGTACCAAAGGGGCCTTTTTAGGCTTGCAAAGTGACACCAGTACAGACAGAAAGGTGTCAGGCCTGAGGTGAAGCATAAGCCAGGCCTGTTGCCAGAAAAAAAAATGTGTTAGATTGGTCAATGCTAGTGACCCTGTTTGATCCCGTGTCTGCTTTTAAAGACGGACGTGGTTCGAACCTGTGTTTTTCCCGTTTAGTTGAGCAACTCTTGCGTTTCCAAGTTAGTGGGACATGGCTACTTTCTTGTACGTGCTTTCCTCTATCATTGGTAGAGTAGCTTCGGCGCCCTCCAACACCCTTCTCCAAGAGAGAGATATAGTTAAGACTGAACTTCTGTTACTCATTCCATCTTGGATCCCTTTTAATTCACAGGTCAAAAATATCAGTTAAGGTCTGTGAAGTGACATCTATGTCAGCGGGAAAACCTCCGACATCGGAAGGTTTCAAGGCTGAAGCAAGTCCCTGTGCCAAGAATGCATGGTACCCGGCAGTGCTTGTGGCCCCTGTTTGTTCACGCGTCTACCCGTGTTTTTCGTGTCATTTGTGGAGCATCCAGCGCGCAGACATCAACTCTTCGGTTTGTAGAGTCGGGAATGAAAGTCTGGAAGAGGAAGAAATATGAAGGCATTTCTTTCCTTTTCTTCCTTTGACCTTTTGATGAAGAAAGATAAAGGTTAAAGAAGTCCAAGAAGGCCGTCCCTACTCATAAGGAAAGGGCTCCTCGCAACACAGCAGCAGCAACGTTTTGTTGTTCTAGGATAGCGGGGCCAGTTGCTGGCTAATCCTGGCCTTCCCAAGGGGGCAGTTGCTGCATAAATTGAGCTCACATCTCCTGATGCATTTCTACAAATGGCTGATCCCTGGCCTCCCTAATGAGATAGTTGCTACACGATTGAGATCAGATTCTCACTCTTTGTCTCAGTCTGGGAATAGTGGTAAGTAGGGAGTTTCTGTCAGATGATCTCATCAGCAAGCCCAATTTAAGATCGTAGTCTCAGCTCGTCTGCTGGGGCACCTTTTCTCTGATAAACCACATTTGTTCCACACGAGTTCCGCCAGCAGATATCTCTTCTTAGTTGTTGGAAGGGTCTGTGGTCGGCTGCTAGGGATCCCCCTGTCCTAACTGGAACAAGGTGGTGGTTATCTACTTGTCAAGAGTGCAGCGGGCCTTCTCTCCTTCATCCACCACCTGTTAACTATACCTCATAAATTCAATGACCATTCAGTCTGCACTGAAATTTTGTCCCTAATTAAAGGACAAATTACTTTGGATTTTTTTTTTTTTTTTTTTTTTTTTTTTTTTTTTTTTTTTTTTTTTTTTTTTCCCATTATTAAATACCTTGGTTATGGTATGAAATTGTCATCCAGACTGCCACCCCCAGGATTAGTTGCATAACTCAATCTCACTAGTTTATTGTTCCCTTTCAATGTAGTGGCGGACTTGATTCTACACCCTCTGCCAATTAGTTTTACCCAGTCATGCTAGAAAGTTCTCCTGCTTGAGGGTATACTCAGAGACACTATTCTATCCTATTACACTTTTTTATTTTTTCTCTATAAGTGTTTGAGGGTTTATATGTGAGAGATTTATTTTAATGTTATTACTTGAAATATCTTAATTTAATTGTTGATAATTTTTCTTCTTGTTTCCTTATTTCCTATCCTCACGGGGCTATTTTCCCACTTAGAGCCCTCAGTCTTACAGCATCGTGCGTTTCCAACTAGGATTGTAGCTTAGCAAGTGATAATAATCTGCCAAACAATTTTACCCATTCATTCTAGAAAGTTTGTAATAGTCATTGTTACTCTGGAAATTTAAGACTTTCCTCAACCTATCCCACAATAGATAGATTATTTCTATTTCTAACCAGAACTGTTAGTGCGTTCATTAATGTTGATCCTCTGCCACTGATTTGATGGCCGGAGAGTCCACTACCTTTGCCTGGCTGTAGGTGGTATCTGGGTTGCACTGAGGGTCCCTCATTGTTGCAACTCTAGAATTGCAGGGTTGTGGTATGACCTATTGGAAACATCCCTGCCTGATAAATTTCCAGACCATGGTTTGAGTCCCACTCAACCTCGATACTTTCTTTTAGTGACTATAACCTTGGAGCCAAGAGCCATTGCCTGACTTTCCCTGGTCCTAGTTTGGGTGAGGATTGCCTTGACAGTCTCTAGAACATTATTCTGCTAGATAATTGTTGCTGATATTGATGTTCTCTCATGTTAGGGAATCTAAAGTGGTAACTGATTTATTCTTTAAACCCAATTCAGGGCTAAAACATTTTGTGCTGGTTTCCATTTAGGAGGGTGCATGCTGATCACTTGTGATGTACAAGTAGTTGTTGGGGTTTATGTAGAATATTGGTTAATCCAGTTGACCTTGAAGGTGCAGTTACTTTAAGAGTAAGATCTATTGTGTAGATATTGTAAATCCAAAATCTCTTAACTCTGTGCCAGTTATCAGACAAACTTAATGTTCAATATGGCAGCAGAAGAAAGTTTTTGCCAAACAGCTTAATGGAAGTAGACAGCAACCGCATTCTTTCCTACTTCTTTGAGATCAAAACTTGATAATAATCTACGGGCTGTGATAATTATAAATTGTTTAAACTCTGAAGGTCACTGCCAATCATAGGATTAAGTTAATATGGCAACAGAGAGAGAAGTTTATTTAGTCAGGAATCTTGAAAGATCGGGACCTGCTGATCAGTATGGCAGCAGCCACATGGTTGTCACTGCCTGGTTAAGAGGAAGTGCATTAGTCTGTAAAGAACAACCTTCTGACAAGGAACCCCCCCCCCCCCTCTCAACTAGTGCAGTTTAAAGGCCGGTCATGAATGGCAGGGGCAAGGGACAGTAACATTGCCCTTTTGAGCAGGACAATGCCCCAGAGACTGACCATATATACACATGATCAGCACCCAATCCCCTCCACCCAAGCTAGGACCAATGAGAGCCAGGCAATGGCTGCTGATGAATCAGTAGATAGACCTATAGACTCCCCCAACCGCCATGCTCTCAAAGAAACTAACGAGGTTGTGTGTGGGACTCGAACCTCAGTCTGGTGTTCACCAGTCAGGGACGTTATCACATCGGCCACCACAACCTTTTAGATAGATATACCTACTTTATCTGCTCTTATTAACTAACTGCAATCCAATTGTCTGTCTGTTTAAAGTTCTTTATTATATATATATATATATATATATATATATATATATATATATATATATATATATATATATATATATATATATATATATAAAACTAGTATATTTTAAATTTCTTTATTTGTATAACAAGAAAATGGTAATTGATTTTGATATATTTACAGGGTGAAATGTCGGGAATGTATACAGACACCACAGATGTTGATGAAGCTTTGCATCAAGGAATACTGAAAAGGGCTTTTGTTGGTGGCCAGGTAAGCATTGAATTCTCAAATTATTAAAATTATTAAAAATTTCTAGTCAGTACCTTAGCATTACAGTAGTCTTGCATCAGTTGCACAATTAGAATTTTATTCTCATTTTTACCATTGATCAACTAAAACTGAGTGGTTTTGACCCATGCAATGAACATTTTATTAGTAAATTAATCTTTGAACTGGTTGTCTGACCAGGGTGATCATACTAATAACAAATATTATGAACATTACATAGTGTATGTAATTCACTGTCATTTTGTGTCCTGGGTAGCAAAAATTGATCAATGTTAGAAGAGTTGAATGGTTAAAGAAAATTTAGAAGTTTAAAGGTAATTTCTTGGCAGAGTAGTTGAATTTTTGATAAAAATTTGCAAAAGAGAGAGGAGCAGTGGTCACCATACTAGGTACTGGAATGTAAATGTAATCCCTAAGTATTACTCAATACATATTTTGTTTATATGACCTTACCTCATGCTAACTACACATACGGAACCTATTGGGAATTGCGGTAATAACAGTATTAGACTTTCCGTACCCACCTGTCTTATAAAGTGAAGCTAAATTTATAGACTTTCCGTACCCACCTGTCTTATAAAGTGAAGCTAAATTTATAGACTTTCCGTACCCACCTGTCTTATAAAGTGAAGCTAAATTTATAGACTTTCCGTACCCACCTATAAAGTGAAGGTAAATTTACTTGACTTGTCCATTTAGACCGATTGGTTCAGTGTCATAAACTATAAAAACTTGTGTCCAACATGAAAACATTTGCTTCCCATTTGAAATTATGAAGTTCTACCGATTCAATTACCTGATAAGGAAGATTAATTCCCAACTTTCCTAGTATTATAAACAGTGATGGAACTGTCCTAGCAGATTTGAAAGTATAACAAACTAATTGAACGACTGCACCAAAGAGTAATATCTAGATCAGGAATAAGAAATTTAATAGACTCTGTTCCTGTGCATCAAATTACGATGAGAATTGCCAGCTGAAGACCAGACATTAGAACATTACTCGAAACAAGGTAGAATGAAAGAATCAGAATAGATTGATCTCCTCTATTGCTTATATCAAGTCAGCAATGTCTAAAGGTTACAATATTATGGACTTTATTACATAACCATGGTCAAAACAACTTTAATATCCAGGAATATGGGAGAGGGAATATCGTGGAATTTTCGTTTTCGTGAATATACAATGTAAGGCACTTGGTCTGAATAATAAGCGAGTGTGATGAAAGATACTAATTAATAGGGTGGATAGAATGACAAATAGGTCATCATATTTTATTGCACCAACATTGTATCCCTTTAAAAACCCAAAAATAGAAATGAGAAGGATGAAAGGCACTCACTCTATTGAAATCATGCAAGATCTTCAAGACTACCACTAACCTCAACCCCATTGAGTCAATAACTTGCCACCACTACTAAAAATGCTGGAGAGAAATAGACCACTGCCTACCTGATGGGCAGTAGTTAAAAAGCTAACATTGCTTATGACACCAGAGAAGGACAGAGAGACTTAAGATACGCAGGACATTTGCCAGAGACGACTGAACACTGTAACTGAACATACAGACAGACAACTTACAATTGAGTGCGAATGCTCTCCAGAGGGAAGTACTTATCAGGAGCGAGGAGACGTCAGAGGTATGTCGGCAGACCGCCCTGGGGACTTGTGGGGCTCCTACATTGATTCCTGCACCCCATTGGAAGTTAGAGGCTCTTTTCCTGTAGTTGCGCAGATCGCCTATGCAAGTTTGACCTGAGGAGGGCTTGAATCTCTGTAGGTCTGACAGGGAGGCCATTGACAGTGGTTGAGGGAGGTTGTGTAGCTTGGCCCCAATTCCATTGTCTCCCATGCTGATACCAGTGACTAAGAATTGGCTTGGATCTCTTTAGGTCTGACAGGGAGGCCATCTTTGACACTGGTTGAGGGAGATTGTGTAGCTTGGCCCAAATTCCAGTGTCTCCCATGCTGATGCCAGTGACTAAGAATTGGCTTGGATCTCTTTAGGTCTGACAGGGAGGCCATCTTTGACACTGGTTGAGGGAGATTGTGTAGCTTGGCCCAAATTCCAGTGTCTCCCATGCTGATGCCAGTGACTAAGAATTGGCTTGGATCTCTTTAGGTCTGACATGGAGGCCATCTTTGACACTAGTTGAGGGAGATTGTGTAGCTTGGCCCCATTCCAGTGTCTCCCATGCTGATGCCAGTGACAAATTTGTATATAGTAGGTGTATCCTAAGTGGTGGTCCCCCTATGAAACGTAATTACTAAATGACTGTAAAGGCATTCCCTTCAACATCAGTACTAGTCCCAGGAGGAAAATTTTTTCATCATGAATTGGTGCTGTGGGTTGGCCCATATAAGTGTTTGGTCAAGTTTGTTCCCCATCCAAAAATACAGTTTGTCCCAACACGAATACAAACCTTTGTCCTTTGAAAAGAGAATTGATTCCAGCGCACCTGGACCTGCAATTATAGACTTACAACGTGGTTCATGCAACCCTTGCCCCTTTTTCCAGTACAGTGAGCAGTTACTGATCAGTCACTTTGATTCTTGCTGCTGAATAACATGGACGTGCTATCGACGTCACTTCAAACTTTACTAAAATTTTCATTTTTCAACTCGAACATTGATTCCTGTTGAAGAGACACTGTTTCGCCTTTGGACTTATCCCTCGGAGGTATAAAAACTATGGGGTCTGACATTGAGTAGCCGGTTAATATTCCAACCTTGAGTCAGTCTGCTCTATTTCCCAACCCTCCTTGAGTTTTTATAGAAGACTAACAGGGTCTGAATTAATAGATGGTATTTGGAAGAATTTGATCCAGAAGGGAGATTATGCTCTTCCGTGTTTAGTGCGTGTATTCGCAAGCAATGTTTCTGAGCCCGAAGAAGGGTTACAATATGAAAATCTTCCCTTGTCAGACATCTGTGCTTAGCACTCCTGGTATGTACACACAACGGCCTGATTTCACATTAGCATGCTTAATCCGTCCATTACGAGGACATACTCTGAACAGCAAAACATGCCGGGTACAATAGTGTACGATGAACTGGATATACTATTTATAAATACACTATAAACCCTATGGAAGTTAAAATAATTCCTTTTTTAAGGAGTACAATACATGGTCTTATATAGCGCTGTATATAATACTAAAAAGCCTCCTCCATACGTCTCAAGTATGTATGTCTATATATTTTCTAACATTTATTACTGTACTTGGCCTGCACACTGCCATCAGCAGACTCCCTTACACCTTGCAGACATGATGCACGGCCAAAAAAGGACAAAGCTATCCAAAAGGGATTGGCACCAAAATCTCTATTCATATCTTAATCAAAGATGCTAAAGTAGAGTAACACGTAACACTACTGTACTACGTGGTACGCGTCGGGAAGTAGTGTGACGTATTTAAAAAAATCGAACATCGTAGCTCAAAATTTAGTATAAAGAATTTGTTGAAGTTTCTCATATGAGCCTGTTTGTTATGGTGGATCATCGTAACCTGAGTACTGTATCTTCCATGATCATCATCATCTCCGTCTAGGCAAGATTCCAGATCAGCCCCTATACTTAGAACAAGTAGATAAACTACTCATCTTAACCACCCAGTTTGAGTTCCCCGTGTGTACTCCGCCCACCTTGAGCACCACCCTTTGCTCGTTAATTCAATAGCGTTTATAGGTCCACTGAAGACATTTCCTATTTTAAAGGTGGTTGTGTTGTATTAATAGCCTATACAAATTTCTTTCAAAACGTGTTCATGCTGTACTTTGTTGTTTGCATGGAATCTGTTTTAGGAAGTGTAATAAGAATTTATATGAAATGGAAACCTAAATAAGATAGTTTTTAAATTTGAGGTTGAGTATGAATTAAAGGTTATTTTTTACAATTTAGTATATATGATGGATCATAAATTGATACTAATTTATTATATGGTAGTACGTAAGATGGGATAGGTTGGTGGTCTTTAGATTGTGACTAAGATTCCGTCCTAAACTGTTGTCGAATTTCAACATAAGTCGGAACACATGAACAGAATCCACTCCCTCTAAGTTAATGCATTATAGTAAAGTCATATTCTAGGACATAAAACATGCTTCATAACATTGAAACATAACTAGGTTAAAAAAAAAATTAATGACATAAATATGCTGTAAAAATGAGAAATACTGTAAAAATAAATGGACATAATAGACTATATAAAACACTGTTGTACAACTTTTTCACGTCGTAAGACAAGACCTATTTCAGCATCTTGATGGCAATACGTAAATTTACAATTTACAGGACTTTTTTGAATGCTTGGTCTGTCATCGTAGTATGGCTGGAGTTGTTCCAGCTCAAGCTCATCTGAAAGGATCTCCTCATTTCAAAGCATTACGAAATCATAGATATACGTCGCCTCTAAATGATGTCTTTACAAGGCTGCACGTCGCTGAAAATGTCTCGACTGAGCAAAGACATGAAAGCCCAGGAGCAGCTGCCTATTCTGGAAATACCTCTGATGAAGGTATGTGTAGACTGAATAGACGAATCTGCACTGAAGTCATGGTCTAATATATGATAAGAAAATGAAAGAATCTTTTTATCAGTCGATTAAAAATAATTTTTATTACAAATCAAAACACATTGATTACCTGATTTTTGGAAAATCACTTCTTTCCACAAATAGTTTTAGAAATTCATAATCCATACGTAAGGCTACCTTAGTAATATTAAGTATTGTATATCGGTTTGGAAAGCATGTGTCTGTTGGGAGTTGCCAGCACTAGTTGAATGTAGTGTACTACGTGACCAATTCTTTAACCTCTTCACTATGATGACGTTCGCTAAACTTCAAAATATGCCAGATATGTCATTTACACATAAAAACCCAGTGGATGTTTAAAACATCCATATATCTTACCAAAGAGTACAACACATGGTCGTATATCACACTTAAGGCTTCCCATCCTCAATTTTATCCCCGTCCCTCCTTTCTTCAGGCAACTAATAAAGACTTTGCGATTCTAACCTTTATTCCTGATTGTGTTAGGACTATTTTAGATTGTGGTTGTTACCATGCTTAATGGCAACACACACTTTAGCTAATGGCGACATTCCATACATGGGGCATCATTCTACCCCCCCCCCCCCAACACCCCCCAGCTTAGAAATGTAGCTATCCTTGCATTTTACCCCACCACCAACTCAAGACTTGCTATTCAAGTCTTCATTGATGATTATGTAAGGGCTATTTCAGTGTATTTCGATGTTGGCATATGTGATCAAATCAAATGGGAAGCATTGTCTGAAGTAAGACTTAGCTGTTTTGTGCACAGAATTACATTACTATAATTTACAGTAGAATAATACAGTATAACTCAACAAATTTCTGAAAACTCATTCTATAGTCAATTCACAATGAATAGAAATGGTTTTTTTTTTTTTTTGGTTAGAGTAAAAAAAAAAAAAATACAAAAATTGAAAAATTTATTCTGTAATCAGCAGTAAAACAAATAAACGTGGAAATGAAGATAACAGTAAGTGTGCATGTATATCCGATGATGACAAATCTCGTATGTAGCTACTGAGGGGGATCCCTCGTAGTGAAGGGGTTAAGGTGTGATTGCGTGTGTTAATTTTTCTGTGTATACAAATTGTAATAAGCAACAGCATCCTGTACAAATTATAATAAGCAACAGCATCTTGGGTTTGGGGACCTTTTTTTCATGTATTTTAATTTTTCTGTGTCTACAACATATTGAGATTATAATAAGCCACAGCATCCTCAGTGTATGTACTTTTTTGCATGTATTTTAATTCTTCTGTCTACACCATATTGAAATTATAATGAGCCACAGCATCCTGGGTATGTGTACTTTTACAAACATTGTATTTATATTTTTATCTATTCTTAAATTTTAAAGAAATTATAAAGTATGGAAACACCTCATCCACACAGTCGTGAACTTTATTCTGGAAGTATTGCCTCCTAGGTCTCTAAATGTATGCCTTTAAAATATTCTGGTCACTCGTTACTTCATGCTGTGGTGAAGCATTATGATTTGTACTAGAATGGTGAACTCCTTCCAGAAAAATTATGATTTTATTCCCTTTACCTTTGATGCCTGAACAAACCTTTCTTGAATGTTGTTGGCTACTTCAAACTCTCTTCTTAATTTCTCATTTAATTTCTTTGATTTAAAGAGCAATTGGTAGTCACTTGTATTTGCAAAGGAAGGAAATGTAGAATTTGAATTTTTCTTTTTTACTTTCAGTAGTCACTTTTTCATATGGAGCTATTTTTTATTTTCGAAAAAGTCTCTAGATTGTAAGCAATAAATTCTGTATCTTGTCATGTTTGAATGAAAAAAAAAATCTGTTAATAATCGAAGACTTAGATGCATGTTGTTTCCATGAAGTTAGTTAATGTGTAACACTGAGAATCAAAATGTGGCCTTTTAGCAGTGGTTTTCCTAATGAAGAAAAAAAGGGGGTTGTTTTGAAGTAAGCCGAAATTGACATTGTTTTGATGGACTGCCGCTTGCTTTATTGCGTACAGGTTGGGTCACGCTCTCACCTTCTGGAGTTAGATGTTGTCATTTATTGGATATATCTCTTTCAACTATCTTGACAGTTAATATCTTTTCTTCTAGAAATGGTGAGAAAAGCCATGGACGAGGGTATTGTTACTCGAAATAATGCAGCTGGTGTTACGTCATTGACGTGTGAATTATGCAAGGTATCATGCACGGGAGAAGCTCCAATGGCTCAGCATCTTGATGGAGAACCTCATAGAAAAAGGCAAAGGTATTTGGTAATTTGATCAATCATCTTTTTTGCTTATACTTTTTTATTTTTATTTTACTGTTTGATATGCATACAATACCTGCTTCTTAGTTTTTTGTTTGATATGAGTACAATATTACCTGCTTATTAGTTTTTTGTCGTAATATTACTGTGATAAACAATATTACCTTTTATTAGTTGGTAGATTGTGAAATGTTAGCAGTTGGAACTATTGCCTTTTATTAGTATGTTGCTAATAGTTTTAAAATGTTCAATTCGAAGTGTTGTCACTGGAAAGGAGTAAGTGTAATAAAATAAGGATTACTGTATTTCTCATAATTCTTCTATCGTAATTTCTTTTTCTTGAAATGAAACTACATCTGTTGATATGTGAGGTAGTATGAGACCTATTTGAGTCTCGAAAACAACAGGGAATCTAAGTTACAAATCTTAATTTTTAATTTGATATTATGTTGGTAAATCACTCTTTACTCGCATTACAGTATGTCTGTGGTGATAGAGATTGTATCTAGTAAGTGGAACCCCTTCATTAGTAGTAGTTCTGGTTATCGCATGTCATATCCATTTCAAAAGGTTAAAAATGAGCAGTCATACTGAGGTAGGCATTCAAATTTCTAATGATTACCATTCAATGGAAGGATAATTTGAAATAGACAAAGAGAAGATTTTTTGTGTTATCAAAAGTCGACATTATCGATTCAAATGATGAGGATGGTGTAATGTAATTGATTGATATGATTAGAGTGCATTAGAAAAATAATTTGACTCATACTTAGATTTATGTATTTAATGTTTACATCTCGGAAATACAAGGATAGACTAGATAAAACGAAAGTTATCAATTTTATCCTTATTATCAGCAAAATTTAGTAAAATCACTGTGATAAGCTGGGAAAGGCAAAAGCAGCCAAAATTTCTAATATATTGGGACTGTGGCAAATGGATATATGATCCACCCGTTTGTTGGCCATCAGATTGTTACAGTAAGTACCTGGGAAGAAGTATTTAATAGTCACATGTAAAGGCATTAAAGCATTAGATTATCTAAGAAAAAAAATTTAAAAGGGAAAGTTACATATGTCATACCCCTTCCTACTTTATTGGGGCGGTCATTAGGAGAAGGCTAGAGCTGTAATCACATATTTTTGCTTCCACTAACTCTTCTATTATAGCCCATCCCAGTAGACATTTACAATCATTTTATTAGGGAAAAGAATTTCCAAAGTATTTGCTTCAATATCATCTTTGTTCGTTGTGGAGTTTATTTTGAAACTGTCCAGTAATCGGCAAGTTGTTTTTGAAGAATTTTTTTTTTTTCTTTTACAGGAGAATGGGTACTAGTCAACAAGCAGGTGCTATAGCGTCCCGACTATCCGTATCACCTGTACGACTAGTGAGTGACTATAGTTCCCAAACAAGCTATACTTCAGGACAATCTGGTTTTGAAGAAGAAGGTATGTAGGTTGTGAGAGACTCAGTGTTGGAGCATGTGTAGGATCTTGAATGTTTGAACTGTTTGTATAAGAGTGATGTACATCTATATGCTAAATTATATGTGGTTTGCGATAACTTGCTTATAATATTCGGTATCATTGGTCAACTTGTTTTCAATTAGTAATTTAGTACAAGTGCTATTTATGCTGAAGGAAACAGGTTCGTATTATCCTTTGTGTCTTGTGCTGCTAAATGTATACTCTTTGTAATCAGGTTTGCAAATATATCCACCCTACAGTTGATACAAACCTTGTTTCTATAATAGGAGGATGCTTTTTAGCAAAGCTGAAAATATCTTTTATAACTTGACAAAATCAGTTATTGGTTGTAGGGTCAAGTCCCTTATTCTCCTTCGCGAGAACACACCGTCCGGGTTTCATATACCATCTAGAGAATCGTCAGTGCATACTGAGAACATTCCACTCTTGTAGATGACATGAGTACTTTCTTGACAATAAGTTTCTTATGTGGAATGGTTGCGTCTCCGAGAATATGACTGGTAGTTAATACTGGTCATAATAGTTGCTAGCCACCCTCATCCCTATCATACTGCATGACATCCCTGAGCCGAATCAATGGCACCAACGTTTTGAAAGACGGGAGATTTGCTATCACGTTTTTGTACATTAGCAAGAGGTTTTGTGTCTGGAACTTTTCCTTTCCAGAGAATACATTTCAGTATGCAGCACTGATCTTTGATCAGGAGACCAAACACTCGCACCATTACCGTCGTCCCTTTTCATCTTCAGAGTTCCAGCGACAATAACCCATCAGAAGTATTATGGTGCACTGTCCCTTGCTAAGTGATTGGTCCCACGTCGTTACTACATGCAAGATCACCACGCTCACAATCCTGGCTCATATGGTACCCGACTTTAGTCTGTTACCTACAAAGCTAGATATCTGCAACGTCTAGTTTATGGTTACTACAGTTTAGCGCTCCTTCATTAGGGGACAAGACTACTTCCAATTGGGGGAGAGGCTAGTTCCTCATGGGCAGCTTGATCATGCCATTACTAATCACCAAGAAGTATTCAGCTTAGCTACTGGTCTGTTGGAGCAGGAGTACTATATGATATACCCTGATAGCTGCATGATGATCCTCATTGTGGAAACCTTTGCTTCTGGAGACTGCTTTCCACAAATATATCTTGAAAGGCGTGGCCGCCTACTTTTAATTATCTTGTCCGTTTCTTTGAAATAATCCACGAAATCAACATAGGGGTAACGCCTGCAGTTTGGTTACTTAACAAGATTTCCAAAGGATTTGGTAGAGCACTCAATACAAATGGACTAGTATAAAGAAGTGCACATGGTGAAGTTGACAACACTCTGAAGGTTTATCTGACAAGGACTGTTTGAGCCACATTAAAGCAGTGCACACCATAAAGTTCACAACTGTACTGTATAGGAGTTTAAAAGTTTGAGACGAGGTCCATTTGAGCCACACACTCTACATGGGGACATGTTGTAGTGACGTATTGGAAACAGCCCTGCTTGGAGATTTGCCAGACTAGGTTTGAGTCCTGATCAATCTTGATAGTTTCTTGTGGTGTCTGCAACCTCAACATCCTTGTGTGCTAAGGTTGGTGAAGCTTACAGGTCTACCTACTAAGTCATCAGCAGCCAATGCCTGGCCATCCCTTGACCTAGCTCAGGTGGGAAAGGGTTGGCCGCAGATCATGTATATATGGTCGTTCTTAAGGGCGCTGTCCTATCAGCAGGGGGAATTTTTCACTGTTCCTTGCCTCTGCCATTCAGGAGTAACAGTTGATGAAGCAGGTGCATGGCTGAGCAGCATTTCAGGCTGTGGAGTAGATAACAAGGTACATTCCAGGCTAAAGGAATTTACTAGTAAACACTACCATCACGGGGTTGTAGGACCTGAGTAGTTCCTATAACCTCCCATGGTGAAAAGTCTTCTTGCCCCATGGGACTCTCAAGGGAGTGCCTCCTTTGAGTGACGAAGCTTTCTGCGAGGAACTGCTGAAGAAATGTCAGGATGTCTCTGGAGGTAGATCTCTCGTGAAGAGCTTCAAGCAGTCTTGCCATCCCTGTCGGGCTTTCCAGAGAGCATCTCCTGTGAGCAAAAGCCCTTATGCGAGGAACTGATCAGGAGATATCTAGATACAAGTATACCTCGCCTTACGTCGGTAATTGGTCCTAGGAGAGGATGCAAGTTGAAAAACGATGCAAATCGAATTTACTTTTCACTAAGCTAAACCTCAAATAACCATTCCCAGTTCTGTATCCTATTTGTAAATGCAATTTGAATGAGGTATGATTAATAAGAATTTATTTAAACTTCTCTTTTCTTCAACGATTACCTAATAGGGAGCTAAATCATATCAGCAATATTCTGTTGACTATGAGTGAGCCTTATCGTGATACCGTTGTTACCTTGAAAACAGCAGACACAAAACTAAAATTAAGAAATTGGTAATTGCTGTTGTTAAAATAACATCTTGAAAGTACAAAAAGTATTAAACGAAGTTTAGATAAAATAAAAAACCAGAATTATTGTGGACATCTTTCTATACTTTGAGTTACGCTATCGGCTAAAGCTACAGGTCAGCTGACGAAATCGAATGATGATTTAATCCCAGTGTGTGTGTGTATGAGAGAAAGAGAGAGACAGACAGAGAGAGAATATATATCACTCGTCACCGTTAAGCTGTTAAAGACCGCTAATTAATCATCTACCTTTCGTTAGAATCTATGTTAATCATGTGAACGTTTACGTTAAAATATAAGTATTTTAAAAGGATTTTTATACTTTTAATTCTTATTTATAGGAAAGTAACATGCTTTGTGTGCTGTTAACGCTATCCCAGTGATATTATGACTGATACTTGTGGCAGACAGACGGAAAGTCAAACAAAATGACTTGAAACTTGGTTTTTATTTTTCCATGTATTACTTTTGACAAACGACGTGTCGAGGTATACTTTTATCTCTGGGGGTAGATCTTCCCCCCCCCCCCCTGTGGCACCCTAGCAGTACCGGCCAAACTCTGCTGAATCCCTCATCATGCTGGGAGGAGCGTAGAGAGTAAAGGTCCACTTTTTTCATTTGTTTGATGTCTGCTACCCCCCAAAATTTGGGGGAAGTGCCTTGGTATATAGGTGGATAGATTTTTGTAAAAGTTGCAGATTCATCCAGGCTGATTGTAAGGGGACACCAACTCTGCAAGTCCTAGGCTAAGGTATCGAGAGTGATGAGAAAACCACTTTGAGGGGTTTGTAGGGCTTTGCTTACTCTCCAATTAGGTAAGCTAACTGCTTGTTATCCACTTCAATGACCGATTCCTTTTCGGTCCTAAATAATCTCAGTATGGAATGGACTTGGAGTTCTATGGCTAGGGAAAATACAAGACTGATAGTTAGAATAACTTGGAGAAATACACATTACAGTAACTTTGAAAGTTTGTTATATTGCATTGAAAATGTTTTGATTTTGAATAAAAGAATGAGTGGTTATTTTTATTAATCTGTTTCTGATCAATAGAATCTTGTTATTTATTCTTATAAATTTTTTTTTACTTGGTAGATTCTCTGAAGAAGGCCTTTGACGATGGCATTGTTCAGCAAGATTCCTCTGGTGGAGTGGATAATCTAACCTGCAAAGTGTGTGTTGTAAAAGCTGTACTGGAAGTGTTCCAATTGAGGCAGCACCATGAAGAGTAGTGCTCATATCAAGAAACTTAGGTAAATGTGGTTACTTTTTTAATTGTCTGTCAAGCCTCTTGTTTTGTTTTCCCCTGCAAGTCAGGCATTGTTTCATGTAGTTAGTTTTAGGGTCACCGAGAAAAATCTAATAAAATTATATATATATATATATATCTCGGTACCTAATATCAACACAGATATACAGTATATACTTTCAGTAATTATATCCGCATCCATGAATAAGGTAAAGATACATTGTGTTACAACAATTTATGTAAGGAAATCTAGTGACGGGTCAGTCACATGCAACCCCCTGATACAATGATAGTAATTCAAAAGGTTTCAAATCTTTGTCAGTGTTAACATATTATAGACTACAACATGCTTGTTCAAAACAACTAATTGTTTGGACCTCGTTTTGTGGTTGAGACGCAAAGTGTGAAAGGATAGACCATACCTTTTTGAAATACAGAAGGTTGTGGTTTGTTAATGTTCAATTCTTCATTTCTATATCATTATTACTAGTTTTGAAAAGCAATATACTCTTAAACTCAAGGGCTCCAGCAAGGAGAAAAATGGCCCAGTGAGGAAAGGAAACAAAAATAAACGATATAAGAAGTAATGGAAAATTAAACTTTTAAAAAACACACACACCACTAATATATATATATATAATATATATATATATATATATATATATATATATATATATATATATATATATATATATATATTATATCAGAAGTTTGTGGTTTGTTAATGTTCAATTCTTCATTTCTATATCATTATTACTAGTTTGAAAAGCAAGATACTCTAAACCCAAGGGCTCCAGCAAGGAAAAATGGCCCAGTGAGGAAAGGAAACAAACAAATAAACAATATAAGAAGTAATGGAAAATTAGAATATTTTAAAAAACATATATATATATTTATATATATATGTGTATATATATATATATATATGTGTGTGTGTGTGTGTGTGTATGTATGTATGAATGAATGTGTATATATATATATATATGTGTGTGTGTGTGTGTATATATATATATATATATAATGTTTATATATATATATATATATACAGTATATATAATATATATAAATTATGTATATGTATATATTATGTATATGTATAAGTACCTGCATATACACGTATATACAGTGAACCCTTGTTTATCGCGGTAGATAGGTTCCAGACGCGGCCGCGATAGGTGAAAATCCGCGAAGTAGTGACACCATATTCACCTATTTATTCAACATGTATATTCAGACTTTTAAAACCTTCCCTTGTACGTAGTACTGTTAACAAACTACCCTTTAATGTACAGAACACTTAATGCATGTACTACAGTACCCTAAACTAAAACAGGCACAAATATTAAAGGCAATTTTATATCATGCGTTTCCTAAACACGCTAAAAAAGCACGTTAAAAAATGGCACCCAATGTTTTGTTTACATTTATCTCTGATCATAATGAAGAAACAAACTGGAGGTAGAGCTTTGCTTATTACCCAGACATATTTCCCATACTATTCCCTTAGAACTACATCACATCTTCCTACTTTAGATATATATATATATATATATGTGTGTGTGTGTGTGTATATATATATATATATATATATTTATATGTATACACATATACATACCTACATATATACATACATACATATATACATAAATACATGCATACATATATATATACAGTATATATGTTACTGTATATATATGGGTTATGGAAAAAATCCGCCAAGTGGTGAATCCGCGATGGACGAACCGCGAAGTAGCGACGGTTCACTGTACATGTATATACATGTATATGTATATATGTGTATATATATATATATATATATACAGGTAGTCGCCGACTTACAACTGAGATAGGGGACCGAGAGAGGAGTCTTAAGTCGAGTTCGTCGTATGTCGAACTAGAAACGTGAAATTTCCGTAGATTTATTTGGATACGTTATGATTCGGCAATCATCTGGATCATAATTTGTCAATATTTTCTTACTGTCTATCATTATTCCATTTTCTTGTTTCATAGGATATCATATGCTCTATCAATGCATTTTTGTGTTCTATTTATCAATTTTGGAAGCATTTTACAATCGAGTACTGAAAATTTTGTTTACCTTTGGTTATGATCAGCTGATCTGAAAGTGCCGCTATCTACCGTATCAAAATATGGCATACATACATATGGAATATTTTTTTATATTTTGTTAACTTATTAGAAATATCTTCATGATGAATATTACATCAACGCTAATATGTTACAGGAAAACAGTTTGTCTAATCATTAGGTATTATGCGAAATCGTTGTAGCTTTCTCTGTGTGTGTGTGTGCTTGCTCTCACAATCGCATATGGGTAGTTGATTTTTAAAGCTTCATATAGTATTCTAGTTCTATATTAAGCCTTTATATTTCATTAGACATTACTGTGTTTAATTGTGGTTTGTTAAAGCACGTTTATATTTTATTTTTCAATGTCTTGAGCATATAAATAATCAACAAATACTTTTGATTTTTTCGGTTGGCATCAGCTGATCTCAAGGTCACGCTGCCGTATCACTATTATGCGCACATATATATAGTGTGAATAACACTGATGTATATAATTTTCTTTACATTATAAATTTCTTCATAATGCATATTACATCAGCGCCAATATGTTATAGGGTATCACATTTTCCATACAGTTTGTTTATAGACCTTATTATTAGTTATGAAAGGAATACTCTCTCTCTCTCTCTCCTCTCCTCTCTCTCTCTCTCTCTCTCTCTCTCTCTCTCTCTCCTTAATGACCTAAATAAAGTCAACTGTCTCATTCACTTACCTTTATAGTTCCTGTTTGTACGTAGATATCGGGAAATGGATCCTTATCAGGATTGTAGTCGATAGCTGCAGGAGTACCTGAGGATGACAGCTGCGTGATACCCAAAGGTTCCTTCAAGGGGTCCTTTAGGGGATCGTCCACTCCTCCTCCACTCCCGACGATCCCGGGGGCGGCCCAATCCTAAATCCACGGCCCTTGACCCAAAGTTTGAATTTGGACGTCTCGTTGTCGACGTAATCACCACGAAGGATCTGCAGGATTCTTTGGTATTTGTTCCTGGTGATGGTTTTCGTCTTTGCTGAGTCTCCGTAGGTCTGTAGGACCCATGGTTGGTACGTCTCGTACATGCCCAAACGGGACATCTTCGTCGGAGGAGGATGAATCTCTCCTTTAAATTCGGGCTCCCTCATACCCTGTGGCATGTCTGGGGAACTGCCAGGATTCAGCATGAGACCGGCCGTCCTACGGTCTCTCTTCCTGGGGGATCTGTCCTGGGGCCTTTCTGCCTGAATGGTGATAGGATGGACGATCTTGACGACCGTCGACTTGCCCGCTGTGGATTCTGACGGAGGGGAAGCGGCACCCGTTCGGCCACTGGCATCCTGGGGGTTACCCCAGTGGCTCAAGATGTTCCCAGTGTCATTCAACGGACCAAGATTAGCAGCGTAGTTCAACATCTTTTTGAACTGAATGTCACTTACAACCAACGAAATAACGAATTACGAAGCGTTAAACTAGGCCTACTGTATATGGACCCTGAGAAGTTATCCTACAACAGAAGAAAGCAGCCCATCGTTAGTAATAAGTTCTCGTAATACTTTTAGCGACAACACGAAAACAATAAATATAGTATTATGAATGGGTAGGGGGCCACGCCTCGTAGTAAACGCATAAAAAGGAAACTTGTTTCTCGGGGAACGACCTTGAACTCGGAAGAACTTCCGTCACTCTCTCTTCTCCCGCATGGGGTCATAGGTCAAGCGTCTCGCATTAAACTTAAGTCTAGTGTTGCCACCTCTCGAACTTCTTCTGATTTGATAGATCAATCAATACATAATTTACTTTCTCACTGTAATAAATTCACCTTTTTTTCACGATTTCACAACAGGGATCTGTTGGGCCTTAGTTTCTTATAGATGACCTATGGTGAGCTGTTCTATATTTTCATTTTAAATATAAATTGTTTGATGTCAATAAACTTCCTCTCTTCCTGAGATCTAAAGAAAATTGTTTTTTTTTTTCCTCGTGAAACTTTTTTCACGCACTATAGGTCTATGTCAGTTTTAGCTCATTAGGGAAATAGTTTCTTTTCAAACTAATATTCATCTGCATTTCCCACTATACGATAAACTTAAAAATCGGTCACAGATTCACAAAACAAAACTGGAAACTAACAATCGCCGTAAGTCGTCGCGTCCCGGCGATATTGCCCGGTAAGCGACATGCGGTGTTCGGAGCGAGGTAGCCAAAGAAGAACGAGCGACTACAACCTCCTCTCACACCGACCGCCAACCGCTATCTGAGTCTCCAACTAACCGAGAGGCGAGAGCCCTCCCCGCAACCCGTCTAGTGTGTACAGTGAGTGCTCATGAGGGTGTCTGCATGTGTGTATACATGAATGGCATGTTCATGTGCACCCTGCCTCCCTTAACCTCATATTATGTGGGTCTATAATGATGTTGATACTTGTCATTCCTCACATAGATCTGCGCGCGCTCACACACATACATACGAATATCTCTCTCCTTGCATGCATATTAGAAATGCACACACGCACACTTGATATTCCAGTTCTGCGGGTACAGCACTTATGGCTGAAGTGTTACTCTCTTTCACCATTAATGGTCGAATTGGCGATTCCCTGGTGCTTAAAAGCGGGGGAATCATGATAATAAAAAAAAAAAATGCGCCTGTGTCGGTGCCAGTAGAAAGTTGCTGTATTAAGCGAGTTCGGTGGACTTTGAAGTTAGGCTGCGTTTTGTGATTATAAATTAGAATCAAGCTCGATGTTATGTACACACACCACGGTGCTTCAAATCGGCGCGCTTCGCAACGTGTTTAAAATTTGCATTTGGGTGGATTTTGGAGGGGTGGGGGTGAGCGACGGGATGGCATGGGTGGATGGAATTATTTCAGTTGCTGAATATTACAGCCTGAGTGAATCATGGCGTCTGTTATTGCTGCGGCTGTCATTGCTTCTTGCCGTGTTTGCTGTGAGTTCCATCTTGTTTACCATGACTTCGACAAGTATTTCTGGTGTACAACTATTGCTCTTAGTTGGTAATGGCGTGATAAGTCAGCGTGGTTTTTACTTCTACTTCACTTGTGGTCGTATTCCGGCTGAGTTATTGACAAATGTCACGAAGCTTTCGGACCACAGTCCATCAAATGTCTGTCTTGATGTCCAGCAAACCGCAATGGTTAGTCTCACGCCTTGGAACTCGCCAATCTTTACCTTCTAAACGATGTATGAATAACTGAAAGGGTTTGAAGTTTTTTCCAGTCCTCTTTTTCAAGTCTTTCTAAGAATATATACAAGATAAGGACGAGGCAGTCGAATATTGGCACATGTTAATCCTTGTGCTATAACTTGGAAATTTCCGGTTTTCTTAGGCTTGCTGAAATGATAGGAACGAAAAATTATGAAAAAGTATAGAGGCAAAGCGCAAGCTAACTTATATCAAAATGAGATAAAATACAGGGAAATATTAAGACAATGGTCTAACAATGAAAGTCATTTAGATGAACATTCCCGAAGGGCATTGGGTGACCGTTCTCCCCCCTCACCGACTCAGCATCACAAAAATGAAACGCTAAAGGCTATTGTACACCATTTCCAAAGCTTTCGAATACCTCACTTCTGCATCAGTTTCATGGACTTTCATTAATTCTTAAAGAAACCCTCAACTATGGCAATTGGACCATTACAATGGCAAACCAGATGTAACTGGAAGGAGCTCATTCAAAACTCACTTTACCGTTGAAGGTTCATTATCCACATGGAATCTAGGTAGCATTATATGAGTAATGCTAAAAATAAAAACATCCAGATACCACAACATAAAACACTTGATATGCATGATCCCTATTTCATGATATAAGTACAGACAGTTGGACTGAAAGAACTCTCTCTCTCTCTCTCTCTCTCTCTCTCTCTCTCTCTCTCTCTCTCTAATGTTACCGTACATAGCTGTATGAAAGTTGTTTTATTTCCTGACATTATGTATCGTTTGACTTGCGGTACCTTCTGGGACAACAAAGTCCGTACTACCCAGTGTAGGCGTATACCCACCTCACGTCCTCCTCAGCGCGAGCTGCTAATCTTGGGCTGAGTGTTTAGGTGTAGGCATTCTATGGGCCTTGGGTGTAGGCATCGTGTTTGTAAAGGCTCATGCTATCTCCTGGGATGGGGGAGGGACGGTAGGAGGCGAGGGACGGCAAGGCGTAGGGTGAAATGCTACAACCAAACACTCTCTCTCTCTCTCTCTCTCTCTCTCTCCTTAATGACCTAAATAAAGTCAACTGTCTCATTCACTTACCTTTATAGTTCCTGTTTGTACGTAGATATCGGGAAATGGATCCTTATCAGGATTGTAGTCGATAGCTGCAGGAGTACCTGAGGATGACAGCTGCGTGATACCCAAAGGTTCCTTCAAGGGGTCCTTTAGGGGATCGTCCACTCCTCCTCCACTCCCGACGAATCCCGGGGGCGGCCCAATCCTAAATCCACGGCCCTTGACCCAAAGTTTGAATTTGGACGTCTCGTTGTCGACGTAATCACCACGAAGGATCT
This sequence comes from Palaemon carinicauda, assembly GCF_036898095.1. Classification (NCBI taxonomy): domain Eukaryota; kingdom Metazoa; phylum Arthropoda; class Malacostraca; order Decapoda; family Palaemonidae; genus Palaemon; species Palaemon carinicauda. Next base: position 167,313,130 of record NC_090729.1, on the reverse strand, counting down.
GCAGGATTCTTTGGTATTTGTTCCTGGTGATGGTTTTCGTCTTTGCTGAGTCTCCGTAGGTCTGTAGGACCCATGGTTGGTACGTCTCGTACATGCCCAAACGGGACATCTTCGTCGGAGGAGGATGAATCTCTCCTTTAAATTCGGGCTCCCTCATACCCTGTGGCATGTCTGGGGAACTGCCAGGATTCAGCATGAGACCGGCCGTCCTACGGTCTCTCTTCCTGGGGGATCTGTCCTGGGGCCTTTCTGCCTGAATGGTGATAGGATGGACGATCTTGACGACCGTCCGACTTGCCCGCTGTGGATTCTGACGGAGGGGAAGCGGCACCCCGTTCGGCCACTGGCATCCTGGGGTTACCCCAGTGGCTCAAGATGTTCCCAGTGTCATTCAACGGACCAAGATTAGCAGCGTAGTTCAACATCTTTTTGAACTGAATGTCACTTACAACCAACGAAATAACGAATTACGAAGCGTTAAACTAGGCCTACTGTATATGGACCCTGAGAAGTTATCCTACAACAGAAGAAAGCAGCCCATCGTTAGTAATAAGTTCTCGTAATACTTTTAGCGACAACACGAAAACAATAAATATAGTATTATGAATGGGTAGGGGGCCACGCCTCGTAGTAATAGATGACCTATGGTGAGCTGTTCTATATTTTCATTTTAAATATAAATTGTTTGATGTCAATAAACTTCCTCTCTTCCTGAGATCTAAAGAAAATTGTTTTTTTTTTCCTCGTGAAACTTTTTTCACGCACTATAGGTCTATGTCAGTTTTAGCTCATTAGGGAAATAGTTTCTTTTCAAACTAATATTCATCTGCATTTCCCACTATACGATAAACTTAAAAATCGGTCACAGATTCACAAAACAAAACTGGAAACTAACAATCGCCGTAAGTCGTCGCGTCCCGGCGATATTGCCCGGTAAGCGACATGCGGTGTTCGGAGCGAGGTAGCCAAAGAAGAACGAGCGACTACAACCTCCTCTCACACCGACCGCCAACCGCTATCTGAGTCTCCAACTAACCGAGAGGCGAGAGCCCTCCCGCAACCCGTCTAGTGTGTACAGTGAGTGCTCATGAGGGTGTCTGCATGTGTGTATACATGAATGGCATGTTCATGTGCACCCTGCCTCCCTTAACCTCATATTATGTGGGTCTATAATGATGTTGATACTTGTCATTCCTCACATAGATCTGCGCGCGCTCACACACATACATACGAATATCTCTCTCCTTGCATGCATATTAGAAATGCACACACGCACACTTGATATTCCAGTCTGCGGGTACAGCACTTATGGCTGAAGTGTTACTCTCTTTCACCATTAATGGTCGAATTGGCGATTCCCTGGTGCTTAAAAGCGGGGGAATCATGATAATAAAAAAAAAAATGCGCCTGTGTCGGTGCCAGTAGAAAGTTGCTGTATTAAGCGAGTTCGGTGGACTTTGAAGTTAGGCTGCGTTTTGTGATTATAAATTAGAATCAAGCTCGATGTTATGTACACACACCACGGTGCTTCAAATCGGCGCGCTTCGCAACGTGTTTAAAATTTGCATTTGGGGTGGATTTTGGAGGGGTGGGTGAGCGACGGGATGGCATGGGTGGATGGAATTATTTCAGTTGCTGAATATTACAGCCTGAGTGAATCATGGCGTCTGTTATTGCTGCGGCTGTCATTGCTTCTTGCCGTGTTTGCTGTGAGTTCCATCTTGTTTACCATGACTTCGACAAGTATTTCTGGTGTACAACTATTGCTCTTAGTTGGTAATGGCGTGATAAGTCAGCGTGGTTTTTACTTCTACTTCACTTGTGGTCGTATTCCGGCTGAGTTATTGACAAATGTCACGAAGCTTTCGGACCACAGTCCATCAAATGTCTGTCTTGATGTCCAGCAACCGCAATGGTTAGTCTCACGCCTTGGAACTCGCCAATCTTTACCTTCTAAACGATGTATGAATAACTGAAAGGGTTTGAAGTTTTTTCCAGTCCTCTTTTTCAAGTCTTTCTAAGAATATATACAAGATAAGGACGAGGCAGTCGAATATTGGCACATGTTAATCCTTGTGCTATAACTTGGAAATTTCCGGTTTTCTTAGGCTTGCTGAAATGATAGGAACGAAAAATTATGAAAAAGTATAGAGGCAAAGCGCAAGCTAACTTATATCAAAATGAGATAAAATACAGGGAAATATTAAGACAATGGTCTAACAATGAAAGTCATTTAGATGAACATTCCCGAAGGGCATTGGGTGACCGTTCTCCCCCTCACCGACTCAGCATCACAAAAATGAAACGCTAAAGGCTATTGTACACCATTTCCAAAGCTTTCGAATACCTCACTTCTGCATCAGTTTCGATGGACTTTCATTAATTCTTAAAGAAACCCTCAACTATGGCAATTGGACCATTACAATGGCAAACCAGATGTAACTGGAAGGAGCTCATTCAAACTCACTTTACCGTTGAAAGGTTCATTATCCACATGGAATCTAGGTAGCATTATATGAGTAATGCTAAAAATAAAAACATCCAGATACCACAACATAAAACACTTGATATGCATGATCCCTATTTCATGATATAAGTACAGACAGTTGGACTGAAAGAACTCTCTCTCTCTCTCTCTCTCTCTCTCTCTCTCTCTCTCTAATGTTACCCGTACATAGCTGTATGAAAGTTGTTTTATTTCCTGACATTATGTATCGTTTGACTTGCGGTACCTTCTGGGACAACAAAGTCCGTACTACCCAGTGTAGGCGTATACCCACCTCACGTCCTCCTCAGCGCGAGCTGCTAATCTTGGGCTGAGTGTTTAGGTGTAGGCATTCTATGGGCCTTGGGTGTAGGCATCGTGTTTGTAAAGGCTCATGCTATCTCCTGGATGGGGGAGGGACGGTAGGAGGCGAGGGACGGCAAGGCGTAGGGTGAAATGCTACAACCAAACACTCTCTCTCTCTCTCTCTCTCTCTCTCTCTCTCTCTCTCTCTCTCTCTTAATGACCTAAATAAAGTCAACTGTCTCATTCACTTACCTTTATAGTTCCTGTTTGTACGTAGATATCGGGAAATGGATCCTTATCAGGATTGTAGTCGATAGCTGCAGGAGTACCTGAGGATGACAGCTGCGTGATACCCAAAGGTTCCTTCAAGGGGTCCTTTAGGGGATCGTCCACTCCTCCTCCACTCCCGACGAATCCCGGGGGCGGCCCAATCCTAAATCCACGGCCCTTGACCCAAAGTTTGAATTTGGACGTCTCGTTGTCGACGTAATCACCACGAAGGATCTGCAGGATTCTTTGGTATTTGTTCCTGGTGATGGTTTTCGTCTTTGCTGAGTCTCCGTAGGTCTGTAGGACCCATGGTTGGTACGTCTCGTACATGCCCAAACGGGACATCTTCGTCGGAGGAGGATGAATCTCTCCTTTAAATTCGGGCTCCCTCATACCCTGTGGCATGTCTGGGGAACTGCCAGGATTCAGCATGAGACCGGCCGTCCTACGGTCTCTCTTCCTGGGGGATCTGTCCTGGGGCCTTTCTGCCTGAATGGTGATAGGATGGACGATCTTGACGACCGTCGACTTGCCCGCTGTGGATTCTGACGGAGGGGAAGCGGCACCCGTTCGGCCACTGGCATCCTGGGGGTTACCCCAGTGGCTCAAGATGTTCCCAGTGTCATTCAACGGACCAAGATTAGCAGCGTAGTTCAACATCTTTTTGAACTGAATGTCACTTACAACCAACGAAATAACGAATTACGAAGCGTTAAACTAGGCCTACTGTATATGGACCCTGAGAAGTTATCCTACAACAGAAGAAAGCAGCCCATCGTTAGTAATAAGTTCTCGTAATACTTTTAGCGACAACACGAAAACAATAAATATAGTATTATGAATGGGTAGGGGGCCACGCCTCGTAGTAAACGCATAAAAAGGAAACTTGTTTCTCGGGGAACGACCTTGAACTCGGAAGAACTTCCGTCACTCTCTCTTCTCCCGCATGGGGTCATAGGTCAAGCGTCTCGCATTAAACTTAAGTCTAGTGTTGCCACCTCTCGAACTTCTTCTGATTTGATAGATCAATCAATACATAATTTACTTTCTCACTGTAATAAATTCACCTTTTTTTCACGATTTCACAACAGGGATCTGTTGGGCCTTAGTTTCTTATAGATGACCTATGGTGAGCTGTTCTATATTTTCATTTTAAATATAAATTGTTTGATGTCAATAAACTTCCTCTCTTCCTGAGATCTAAAGAAAATTGTTTTTTTTTTCCTCGTGAAACTTTTTTCACGCACTATAGGTCTATGTCAGTTTTAGCTCATTAGGGAAATAGTTTCTTTTCAAACTAATATTCATCTGCATTTCCCACTATACGATAAACTTAAAAATCGGTCACAGATTCACAAAACAAAACTGGAAACTAACAATCGCCGTAAGTCGTCGCGTCCCGGCGATATTGCCCGGTAAGCGACATGCGGTGTTCGGAGCGAGGTAGCCAAAGAAGAACGAGCGACTACAACCTCCTCTCACACCGACCGCCAACCGCTATCTGAGTCTCCAACTAACCGAGAGGCGAGAGCCCTCCCGCAACCCGTCTAGTGTGTACAGTGAGTGCTCATGAGGGTGTCTGCATGTGTGTATACATGAATGGCATGTTCATGTGCACCCTGCCTCCCTTAACCTCATATTATGTGGGTCTATAATGATGTTGATACTTGTCATTCCTCACATAGATCTGCGCGCGCTCACACACATACATACGAATATCTCTCTCCTTGCATGCATATTAGAAATGCACACACGCACACTTGATATTCCAGTTCTGCGGGTACAGCACTTATGGCTGAAGTGTTACTCTCTTTCACCATTAATGGTCGAATTGGCGATTCCCTGGTGCTTAAAAGCGGGGGAATCATGATAATAAAAAAAAAAATGCGCCTGTGTCGGTGCCAGTAGAAAGTTGCTGTATTAAGCGAGTTCGGTGGACTTTGAAGTTAGGCTGCGTTTTGTGATTATAAATTAGAATCAAGCTCGATGTTATGTACACACACCACGGTGCTTCAAATCGGCGCGCTTCGCAACGTGTTTAAAATTTGCATTTGGGTGGATTTTGGAGGGGTGGGGGTGAGCGACGGGATGGCATGGGTGGATGGAATTATTTCAGTTGCTGAATATTACAGCCTGAGTGAATCATGGCGTCTGTTATTGCTGCGGCTGTCATTGCTTCTTGCCGTGTTTGCTGTGAGTTCCATCTTGTTTACCATGACTTCGACAAGTATTTCTGGTGTACAACTATTGCTCTTAGTTGGTAATGGCGTGATAAGTCAGCGTGGTTTTTACTTCTACTTCACTTGTGGTCGTATTCCGGCTGAGTTATTGACAAATGTCACGAAGCTTTCGGACCACAGTCCATCAAATGTCTGTCTTGATGTCCAGCAACCGCAATGGTTAGTCTCACGCCTTGGAACTCGCCAATCTTTACCTTCTAAACGATGTATGAATAACTGAAAGGGTTTGAAGTTTTTTCCAGTCCTCTTTTTCAAGTCTTTCTAAGAATATATACAAGATAAGGACGAGGCAGTCGAATATTGGCACATGTTAATCCTTGTGCTATAACTTGGAAATTTCCGGTTTTCTTAGGCTTGCTGAAATGATAGGAACGAAAAATTATGAAAAAGTATAGAGGCAAAGCGCAAGCTAACTTATATCAAAATGAGATAAAATACAGGGAAATATTAAGACAATGGTCTAACAATGAAAGTCATTTAGATGAACATTCCCGAAGGGCATTGGGTGACCGTTCTCCCCCTCACCGACTCAGCATCACAAAAATGAAACGCTAAAGGCTATTGTACACCATTTCCAAAGCTTTCGAATACCTCACTTCTGCATCAGTTTCATGGACTTTCATTAATTCTTAAAGAAACCCTCAACTATGGCAATTGGACCATTACAATGGCAAACCAGATGTAACTGGAAGGAGCTCATTCAAAACTCACTTTACCGTTGAAAGGTTCATTATCCACATGGAATCTAGGTAGCATTATATGAGTAATGCTAAAAATAAAAACATCCAGATACCACAACATAAAACACTTGATATGCATGATCCCTATTTCATGATATAAGTACAGACAGTTGGACTGAAAGAACTCTCTCTCTCTCTCTCTCTCTCTCTCTCTCTCTCTCTCTCTCTCTCTAATGTTACCGTACATAGCTGTATGAAAGTTGTTTTATTTCCTGACATTATGTATCGTTTGACTTGCGGTACCTTCTGGGACAACAAAGTCCGTACTACCCAGTGTAGGCGTATACCCACCTCACGTCCTCCTCAGCGCGAGCTGCTAATCTTGGGCTGAGTGTTTAGGTGTAGGCATTCTATGGGCCTTGGGTGTAGGCATCGTGTTTGTAAAGGCTCATGCTATCTCCTGGGATGGGGGAGGGACGGTAGGAGGCGAGGGACGGCAAGGCGTAGGGTGAAATGCTACAACCAAACACTCTCTCTCTCTCTCTCTCTCTCTCTCTCTCTCTCTCTCTCTCTCATATATATGTATGAATGCTGCGAACTCGGAAGACGTAGAAGCCTTAAGAGAGGATGTAATGAATCTAGCAGAATGGTCAGGAAAATTGCAAATGCCGGTCAACTGAAGGAAATGTAAAGTTATGCACGTGGGTTATAGTAACCCACAATCAGGTTTCCAACTGCTGGGTAATGAAATAGAAAGTCTGGACCAAGAGGAAGATCTCAGTATTATGATTTGAAATAGAAAGTGTGGGTGGGGAGGAAGATCTCTGTATTATTATCACCAAGGATTTGAACTTCACCCAACAGAGCATAAAAGCTTAAAAAAAGAATGGAGACCAATAGGCTACATAAGGAGACAATTTAAATACAGAAACAAAGACACTGTACTACAGCTGTACACATCACTAGTAAGACCCCAGTTCTTGGCTCCAAGTATTTAGAGGAATATAGAAAGACTGGAAGCAGTACAAGCAGACTGGAAGCAGTACAAGCTACGGTCACCAAACTAGTTCCAACAGTAAGGCAATTTGGTTATAGACGGAGGATGGAACGGTTGAACTTATTTGATGGACAAAGTTTATGACTAAAGGGACAGTTAATAGAGGCATTCAAAATTCTTAAGGGAATAGCAAATGTAGATTACAACCATCTATTCACACTTAGTACACATAGCACCAGAGGTAATGGGTACAAACTGCAATTGAAAAGATACGACACTACTCAATTAGATAGATAGAGATGCTGTCTGGTTCTTTGTGAATGCTGTCAGTTACTTCTCTGCAAGGCCAATCCACACACCAGGACATTCCCACTCACTACCAACCAGCTTTCATGCAGAAAATTATTCCACTGCATATCCATCTTGTGACTAGATGACTACACACATCTTCACTATTAGGCCCCCCTCCTTCAACCTAGCCAGGTGTGTGTGTGTGTGTCTTTTTTTTAGACTCTAGCCTGGCTAAATAAAAAAAAACTCTTGAAATCTACATGGTTGTGACCAGTTCTATTCTTGTTCTGTGTTGTACTTTCTCTTTCTATAAACTTTCATCACTTATCCATTGAGAGGTAGAGAGAACAGAAGGTTGGTTGGATATCCTCTTTATGTGTGCCAACAGACATCACTTATCCATTGAGAGGTTCTCTATCTTCTTTTTGTGTGCCAACAGACATCCTCCCTTATTTGGTTATCTTTCACTGCAGAGTAGTCCTCAAATACAGCAACCTTGGAAAAGGAAAAAGAATATGGTACGACAAACCTGTCATGAAGTGTACAGTAGAGAGGAGATTAATAATCAAGTCTAATCCTGTCTGGTGGAAGTTATTAATAATAAAAAATCTCCGCATTCAGACCTCTGTATTTCACACTTAGTTTGATATCATATACGTTGTCCATTCAAAAAAAGGTATCCGACCTTGGCCCATAAAAGGACAAATAATTCACCAATCAGCAACTTCGTTTTGTGGGAGTTGACAGCACTCTTACTGCGCATGCGTGTAAATTTTAAAAGCTTTAGTGCGTGGCAGTACCCGCCTATGAGGGCTAGAGTGCAGATGTCCAGCACAAGCTCGTCGGATTATCGGCCTTACACAACATGTTGGAGCGCATCGAGCAGCGCTACTGCATTAAGTTCTGCTACAAGCTTGGTGATACACAAGTGAAAACTATCCAGAAGATTCAGCAAGCCTTTGGTGATGAAGCCATGGGAATAACACAGATAAAGGAGTGGTATAATCGCTTCAAGCAAGGACAAACCTCAGTTGAGAGCAAGCCACGGTCAGGCAGGCCATCCACCAGCAGAAACGAAGAATTCATTTCAACTGTTCGTCGAATAGTGGAGGACGACCGTCGTATAACCATCAACGAAATCACTGAAGAAGTAGGAATAAGCACAGGATCAGTTCATACAATTTTAACGGAAGATTTGGCCATGCAACGAGTGTCTGCTAAATTCGCTCCCAAGTTGCTGGACGAACAGCAGAAACAACTCCGCCTGGAAATTGCACAAGACCTGCTTGACTGTGCTAACAATGACTCTGACTTCATGAAGACTATCATCACTGGTGATGAGACATGGGTGTACGGATATGACCCGGAAACTAAATTTCAGTCATCACAATGGAAGCATCAGGGATCACCAAGACCCAAAAAAAGCACGACAGGTTCGCAGCAATGTCAAGGTAATGTTTACATGTTTTTTTGACTCCAATGGTATTGTGCATCATGAATACGCACCAGCAGGACAAACAATTAATAAGGAGTATTATCTAGAGGTTATGCGACACCTTAGAGATGCTGTACGACGAAAACGACTGGAAATGTGGGCGGCGCGAAACTGGCAACTGCACCATGATAATGCACCTGCTCATTCTGCCCACCTGATCCAAGCTTATCTGGCCAAAAACAACACTCCACTTGTTCGGCATCCTCCCTACTCTCCAGACATGGCACCTTGTGACTTCTGGCTGTTTCCTAAACTCAAAACAATCCTGAAAGGGAAGCGTTTTGAGTCGAGAGAGGAAATTATGAGAAAAGCGACGGCAGAGCTTAACACAATCCCAATGACAACATTCCAGAGATGTTACCAGCAGTGGCAGTACCGGTGGGAAAAGTGTGTGCACTCCCAAGGGGAGTACTTTGAAAGTGATTGAATAAATTTTTTTCAAATGTGCAATTTTTTTTCTTTATGGACCAAAGTCGGATACTTTTTGAATGGACCTCGTACAGCCTTCTTTTAGAATAGAAATTCATCCCATTTGAATTTTTTTAATATATTGGAAGCATACTACTGCATATAGTCTTTAGACACATCAGACATATGAATCCAAAAATATTGCTGGACAAAACTATCTAGAGGATGAACATAGAGAATGGGAGGGGGGGGGGAATTCTGTCCCTATTGAAAGTGGATATTTAGGAAACATTTGCGTTTAGGCATCTAATCACAGCACATTATTCACTTCACAACAAATACAACATTTTTACAGAGGCCATTTATATATACAGTATGTGTAGAGAGAGAGAATGGATTATAAATCATCGGCACTCATTGGTAGTAATCAAGAATCTCCTTTACTTTGGGCTACTTATAGGCTTATATTCAGGATGCTATATTTAGTCCTTATATACAGGAGCTGTATGAAGAATTAGACATCAAAAGTGTAGCCGTAAATGTGACATGAGATTTAGTGTAGTTGATTGTTGCATTTGTCAATCTTTTGATAATTTTACTGTAAAAGTGTAACGCAAGCTTGAAAATCTCAATTTGTATTGTATCTAAACAATAAATAATAAATTATACAAGTATTTCTGTTTGTCCATGATATGTTGGTTTAAAATGTCCAAAACAATTTTGAATAAGAATGCTTGACCATGTTAGCATGATTCCAAGTCACTGTGGTCAATAATACAAATCATTATAAGAAGGTATAAACACGAGAAAGATACTATATCTATTAAAGGGAAGGCTTTTATTAAGAACTTTCATGATGATTGAAAAGTCAGTTGACAATTGCTGAGACGTAATTTGCTATTTAATTATTATTTTGAATCCAATTTGGAGGGGGGAAAATTTAATAAGATGAACAGACGCTATTATGATTAATGATTAAATGTAATTAGTTGGAGGAGGGGCCAGGATTAAATTTGAGAAGACTGTTGACATGGCCAAGAAATTTTAGTCTTGTTTTCATGGTGAAATTTCTTCTGAAAAGTGATCGAATACACAGGTTTTGTTTATATATTGAAAGATGATAAATTTTTTATAAAATAAGCTGAATTTCTGTTTACGAAAGTATAGATAACACTGCACAAAAGACAACACATAAGAAGTTGTGTCATGCTTCTGGAGTAGTGGCGAACGCTACGAAACCAACGTAAACACCAAACACTTATAGTAAGTACAGTTAAGCTGTACTGTACATACAGGTAGTCGCCGACTTACGACCGAGAGATGAGTCGTAAGTCGAGTTTGCCGCATGTCTAACTAGAAAAGTGAAGTTTCCGTAGATTTATTTTGATACGTTATGATTCGGCAATCATCTGGATCATATTTTGTCAATATTTTCTTACTGTCTATCATTATTCCATTTTCTTGTTTCATAGGATATCATATGCTCTATCAATGCATTTTTGTATTCTTTTTATTAATTTTGGAAGCATTTCACAATCCAGTACTGAAAATTTTGGTTACCTTTGGTTATGATCAGCTGATCTGAAAGTGCCGCTATCTACCGCATCATAATATGGTGTACATACGTATGGGATATTTTTTTATCATTTCTTAACTTGTTAGAAATATCTTCATGATGAATATTACATCAACGCCAATATGTTACAGGAAATCAGTTTCCATACAGTTCGTCTAATTATTAGGTATAATGCGAAATCATTCGTCTAATTATTAGGTATAATGCGAAATCATTCTAGCTTTCTCTGTGTGTGTGTGCTTTATGTTTCAATTTCTTGAGCATATCAATAATCAACAAATAATTTTGATTTACTTTCGGTTGGCATCAGCTGATCTCAAGGTCACGCTGCCGTATTACTATTATGAGCACATATATAGTGCGAATAACACTGATTTATATACAGTAATTTTCTTGACATTCTAAATTTCTTCATAATGCATATTACATCAGCGCCAATATGTTATAGGGTATCACCTTTTCCATACAGTTCGATTATAGACATTATTAGTTATAAAAGGAATACGTTCTCTCTCTCTCTCTCTCTCTCTCTCTCTCTCTCTCTCTCTCTCTCTCTCTCTCTCTCTCTCTCTCTCTCTCTGTATTTTGTTTTTACAGTAATTCAGTTGTATCTTCATATTTTTTTTTTTAAATTATTAAAAAATTCTATATATTATTCGATGTTTCGATTATGGGAATAGTAACGCATCGGAAGGAAATAACTTGATTTGCCTCTCGCCTTCCGCCAGAAATATGACGTCATCAGAATTTTTTTCTTAAATTCACGCTAAGTTGTACTAATCTTATAACTAATGATACAGACCACTAAAACACTTGATATCGTTACTGGGTGTTTCGATGATGGGAATGCTGTAATAAGATTACTCGGTAACAATGAAAGGAAATCATTCGGTTTGTCAGCGCGCTTCCGCCAGATACATGACGTCACAAGACACGTGACGTACAGTAAACTCTACGAAGAATGACTTGCAAAATATGTAAATTCATTTTCTTTGTTTCTTGCAAGAAATGAAAAGAAAATACTAACTTAACAAACAAAAGTATTTTATTTTTTAAATGTAAAAGGAAATATATTATTTTCAAGAAAATATTTGCCCTATTAGTATATTTTCTTTAGATAAACATCGATCCATTATCAGAGATTAAAAAAGTAGCGTACAGTCAAATTTACGCTACATAGTACTCATGACAACCGATACAGACCCTCAAAATACTTAGTATCGTTATTTAATATTTCGATAATGGAAATACTAATATTAATCGTTAGCCTATTGGAAGGAAATCACTGTATTGCCCAGACGCTTTCCGCCGGTGATGTGACGTCACCAGACATATAATATGAACTTGACAGATATTAAAACTTTTCCTAATGTATTTTTAACTGAAAATTAATACTGAATATTAACAATAAAAGAAAATAATAATTTACCAAGATAAATCAGTTTATATGTATACAAGAAAATAGATTATTTTCAAGGAAATATTCGTCCTATTTCCGATAAACTTGTGACGCCATCACCCTGAAAAAATGGTCGTAATGTCGTATAGTCATATGTCGCATACTACAGTATTGGTGACTATTAGGTTACAGTACAGTATTACTAGATAGGATCAACTTCTATATATACAGAACGGTAAGATGATGACGACTATAAACTTTGCCTTAGCACAATACTGTACTGTAACCTTACTGTATCCGGTACAGTGTACATGTGTGCAAATGTACTGTACATATGATTATAAACTGATGTAGAAACCAAATAAAAACAATATTAAGCAGTATTTACTGTGTTCACCCGCTCTTGGCAAGGGGCAGTGCCTTTTTAGGTTAGAAGTTAGCCCACCCTAGTGTATTTATTCGCGAAAATTTGCCTAAAACGTCTTTGTTTGTACCATAACTATCGCAAATAACGAGTGTCGACTATTCTTTGCAATATTGTAAAGTAATAAGTGGATGATTTTGCTGTTCAGGGTTGCTTTTGGGTGATTTGTTTAGGGAATTTTCTTTGTAAGGAGTATGTCTTCATTCCCTCCCAGCTTTCTTGACAGCACAGGGGAAACTACATTTTACACAATTTTTAGTTTACCTCTCACTTACATTATTAGTTCTTTTTGAGTGTTTCCCCTTGCTGTATTTCTTTCACCTACCTTACCACTGTATTTCCCGTAGTTACCAAAGCTTGACTTTATTTTCTAACTTCTTAGGAGTGTTCAAATTTGATTGACAGAAATTCTTAAGCTGGCTTTCAGCATGAGATTCATATTCTGAGGACTACTGTCTTTGGCTTTGCTAGTCCACCTACCACTTCAGCATCGTGGTTTCTTGATGAAAGAGCTCAAGGTTCAGCAAATATGACAAGTAATCTGTATTTTTCCTTCAAGGTTCAGCAAATATGACAAGTAATCTGTATTTTTCCTAACTAATCAAAGTTAAAGTTAAAGTTGCGGGTTTTAGGTCTCCACTCGGACGATCTACATCATTCTGCTCGGGCGACCATTAGCCAGCAGGGACTATCACTAGCCCCCTCTAACCTCCCCCCACAGGTGCCACCCTGGGGAGTACCCCCCGGTAGAAGGTCTCACGATATCCACGTCCTGGCGGGGGACGTGAACTCGGGACTTCTGAAACAGAAGCCCATGACGCTACCAACCCAGCTATCCTAATACAAACCTGTAGTTAATTATGGGGTTATCCTTTGGCATAGCTGTAGTTATTTATAGGGATATATTTAGGCAAAGCTGGAAGGTTAGCCATTAGTCTTTTAATGCGAGGTACTCAGCTACCTACAGTAGATCTACTCTCTCAGTGGGGGAACTACGTCGCTTTTTTTTTATTGCAGGGAGGAAGGGGGGGGGGTTGCCGCAAGTGTTGGCGGGACAATTTGTATAAATAAAGAGGTTTGTATTAGTTAGGAAAAATACAAAATTCCAATTTTTTTTCATTTTTTTTTCCCTTCACTAAGAAACCTTGCGTTATTTATAGGGACAGTTAGGTGGTAAGTCCGACCACTAATTTGGTTATTGACCCATGTTTTCTCTGAACATTATTAGACTGTATCTAGAGAAAAAACCTTGATGCCTAAGTAACACAAATAAGAGTATTGATAGCAGTCTGTGCAACCTGTGTTTTTACGACAAGTAACAGAATATGAACTTCTATGTAAGCATGTTTATTTAAGCCACTGCTGTTGTCTTCTCAGTCATCAGCACTACATAGTGAACTGCTGAAGAGCTAAGGAGATTTATGTGCTGGTACCTTTCGGACTCAGACTAAAGGCCTGAGGTTGTGAAGCTGCACGTGGGACCCGCATCATTCTTTTGATGCATCTGTGTAGAGCATCAAGACCGGGAGGGGTAAGATGAGGTCTAGCCCTTTAAGGAGGTTCTCCTCTGCCACCCACCACTGAAGATCCGTCACTTGATCCTGTAGGGATCCGTCACTTGATCCTGTAGGGACTAAGGTGTCCAGGGAGCCATAGTGTTGGTTCCATACAGACTTGAGCTGCCATTGAAGTGATTGTGACCTGAGGCGGTTGCTTGGAACCAGACGAATCAGGGATGTTAGGTGGCCTAAGAGGTACAACTACTGATGGACTGGAAGAACTTCCCATCTCAGGAAGGGCCTTGTCACTTCTCTCAGCCTGTGTACTCTGTCATCTGATGGAAGAAAAGACCTTTTTGAGTTTGGTGTCTATAGTTATACCGAGATAAACCAATCTCTGAGAGGGGACCAGTGATAACTTTGAGATTTATCGTGATCCCGAGATCCGGACAAAACTCAGAAAAGCATGTCACGGTGATGAATGGTAATCTCTGAGTGCTAGAATCAGCCAATCATCAAAGTCTTGGGCTCACACCCTTGTGTAAAACTGAGGAGCTTTTGTGAGACTAAAACAAGAGGACTTTGCACTGGTAACGTCAGTTCTCATGTATGAATCTGAGATACTTCCTTGAAAACGGATGGATTGGGATCTGGAAGTATGCATCTTGGAGATCCAGTATGCACATGAATTCCGTGGGGTCTTACTGATTAAGTGACCGTGTCCGTCATCTCCATCTTGAACGATTTTTGTAGAATGAACTTGTTCAGGGGCTGAGGTTGATGACTGGTCTCCAGTCTCCAGATGGCTTTCTCACCAGAAAGAGTCGACTGTAGAAGCCTGGGGACCCGTCGAGGACCTCTTGGAGAGCGCCCTTTTGCAGCATGGTATGGACTTGCACCCAGAGGGTAAGCCTCTTTATGGACTCCTTCATATAGGAGCTCATGGAATTGGATCCTGTGTCAGTGGGATGTGCCCCATAGAGAAGCCACCTCTGCCAGAGGCATCACACACATCCCCCCATCGGTGGACTTGAGAGAGGATTGCCCTCCCTTTTGGGAGTGACCACTTTGGGTGACCCCTCCCTCTACCAGCACCTGCTCTCTGGAATTTCCCAATCACAGTATCCCTTCTATTGAGAATAGCATCTGCCCATAGGTTGACCACCTGGTGGGAAAGGAATTCCAAGGTCCAGGTACCAGACAAGAGGAAAAACTCTTAGGACAGACCACCTTGTAGACTCTTTGGATAAATCCTCAGAATTTACAAGGTGGCCTAATGACCCTAGCCATAGGTCAAGCCATGAAGCAGCCTGCATGGCATACTTCACACCTTTCTGTATGGTGAGGAGCTTAGTTGCCGAAAGGATTCTTGGGTCAGGGCTGGTAGGGGCTCGTTCTTGATCTCATAAAGCTTCCTCTGCAAGTTGAAAGGAAGTGGGAGTGCCCTGGATGAATAGCCTTTCCTCAGTGAACTGGATGCGCCTGCTACTTGAAAGTTAGCGTTCCTTCTGGCTGCTGTTAGTTCTTGGACCAGGGCAAGGCTGCACTGGTCTTAGGGGTCTCTGGGTGCGAAACAGTTGGTCCAGGACAATGTTCTTTCCTTCCTGAAGGGTAGTACCAGGAACTGACAGCCTGTTAATGGTTTTCAATATAAGCTAGCACTTGCCAGAAGGCATGTTCAGACTTCTTACTCTTGGCTTTGGAGTGGAACTTGGACTCTCTGCTCGGAGGAGGAAGTAATCATCATAAGTCCAGAAACTTGTCTACCGGGGGAAGGTCAAACATTAGAAGGTTCTTGGGGGCGGGATCTTCAATCAGTCTCATGGCTGAGTTGCCCTCAAATTTGTGTTAGGAAAAGTCTTTGCGTCTAGACTCTGTACAAGGAGAAAAATTCTTTTCCAGAAGGGACGGGTTGGGAGGTGCTTGTGGTTCCACTGGACTATGAAACTCCGAGTTAGGAGATTGGCGCTCATAGACTCTATTGTCTCATTCAGAGTAAGAAGGTTGCTATCATCTTCAGTGTCTTCCCATTCCCAGAAAGTCAATATGGAAGTAGCACCTTTGATATCTTACCCCAACTTGAATTCCACCTCCACCTCTGCCACTCCTTTGTCTCTTCACGCTTTTTTGCCCAGTATAGATGGAGAAGTCAAGAAAAGTGATTGATAGGTGTGTCATGAGTGAATAGGTGTGTCATGAGTGAACCCTATAGGTTTTCTCCCCATTGGAGATTAAGGGCTGCCTCAGGAGGTCACTTGACTACCTTCGCCGAAGACAAAGAAAGACGATAACTCTGCTCTTTACTGAAAGCATTCTCTTATTAAGGTACTCCAAGTTTGTATAGCTATGAATGCTGAAAGCATTATCTTATCAAGTGTCTCTGTTTTTTGTTTAGTTAGGAAAAATACAAATTACTTTGAAAATTTATATTTTATAACAAAGTGCTGCAGTCAGAACTGCGTGGTAAGTCCTTATTATGTTGTCATGTCATTATGGCCTAGATTATGACTTTATCAATGTATTATCATAAGTGAGATTCTTTTATGATTTTGTATAGCACTATGGTAGTTGTGTTCCAACCTGCATGAAAACTCCAGTGACTAGATGTCATGGGAACTGACCTCTTGTAATGTGAGGATCTAATGTATGATTAATTCTCCAGAAAGAACTTCATGTAGTTTTGGAAATTTAAAGAAAAAAATTTAATGTCCTACAAAGGTCATTACTGCAAATATTGTTTATCAATTTCCTGGGTTTATTCATTTATCAACAATAAGGAAATATTTGTTTTATGTATTCATTTTGTTGTACTGCAGCCTACAGGGTTTTCCAGTAATATATTTTTTATTCTTACTATTTTTTTTTTTTACTTAAAAAATCTTGAAAATTAGATGAAAATAGAATTATGGATTTAGGAAAAGGAAAAACCTGGAAATTTTGTAGTAGAAATATATGTAATGTGTTTAATTTCCTTTTAAAGACTGTCCTTACACCAATAGTTGTTGGTTAAGCTTTTTAATTTTTATATGTACATTGTTCACAGAATTCATGTTGTAGCATCTGGTGGAAGGCAGTTGCCAGCAAGATCTTCACCACCAAACACATATGCAGAAGGAAGATATTCACCATTAAACACATATCCAGAAGGAAGGAATGCTGGTGTAACAGATGCCAGAGACTATGAAGAAGAGGGTGTTTCTTCCTCCAGTACAGAGCCGGCAATTTCTACCACAGAAAAATGTAAGTTTTCAACATTATTATTCTAAAATAGTAAGGGCCTAACATGTTTCAAGCATGGAACTATATACCGTATTTCCCATGTCATAAGACGCTACAAGTGGTAAGACGCACCCTTAAATTAGCAAAGCCTTTTTGGGAAAAAAATTGGGGATTTTACCATTCCTAGCAGCAATTCCTAGTCCGAAATTCTAGTGAGACTTTTGTCTGGCGCAGTAAATTTTCGTATTTTACGTATATTGGCAAATGCTTGTTAATATTAATTAGTTGAACACCAGATATCCCAATTTATTTACATAATAGAAGAAACCACTGAATCTGTCGTAGTTGCCACAACTACTACTCGTTTAGGGTTCCAAGTGTTGTTTACATTAGAGCAGTGTTGCCTAATATTGTTAATCAAATTTTGGTAAAGAAGTAAAATTCCAGTAATATTTTCCAAATTTATCGTATAGCCTACACATTTTCTCACTAACTTAATTATTGATCAAAGAAGTCTTTAGAAATTCCTCTAGGTGGACTATTTTTGCTACTGTATGTGACTCTAGGTCTAGTTTTCTGCTAAATTTGTAACACTGCACTCAATTAACAAGGATTTTTTTTGTTCAATGTCGTATTCAGCATCTGTTTGTTTGTATTATTTCGGAACTCAGGCAACAAAGTCCTCATCAAAATATTGCTTTATTACAAAATATCAGCAAAATGAGAAAATAGACAAATACTGCATAAACAACTAATATGTAATAGCATCATCTGCTAGGAGACCACTACACTACTTGTTTGCTTGTAGAATGGGATTAGCGACTCATCAGCTGATTACCAAAACAAATAACTTGCTATTGAACTTTAATAAGCGAAGCAGATGAAAATATTTTTTTTCATTACATATGAATGATAATTGTCGGTTTATATTTTATGTCTGTTGAGTGAGTGTTTGTAAGTTATTAGTTGGGTGTTTGAGAGTTGTCAAACTTCCCTGTACAAATTTTTCTTAGTGTTAAGATGTGGTATTTTTTGCGATCATGTTTCAGGAAAAAAGGTGCGTCTTATGACACGGGAAATACGGTAATTTTCATGATGTAACTGGTTTTTAAATGACCTGTTCTGTATTTGGTTTAATAGTTTAAGAAATACCCATATGAATATTACTTCATGAATGTTATTACTTCATGAATGTTCCTTGGAATAATAAAATTCTTGAATGTTGAGATTGATAGTGTGCAAGAAGTACTACTGTGTATTTTTTAGAAAATCAAAGTGCATTGTGAAAACATTAAATTCTGATAGGTGATCTCCCCTTCTGTCAAAAATGTCCGTAAAAGTTATGTTGAAAAACTACAAAATGCAAAATTTAACAGTCTATATGTGGAAACATCCAAGACTGTTTTATACTTTCTGAGTGACATTCGTTTAATTCGTCTATATAAAGAAGGAAATGGTACCAGACTGTTCACGCTTCCCCTAAAGAACGAGTACAAGCTATACCATTTGGAATGAACAGTACTGCCCTCCTTTTCCTTTACTGGACGTTCAACATCACCCTCGCTATTTGGAGGAGTGAGGAGCATTGTTTGCCTTCCCAATGAGGGGAAATTGTACCGGAACAGAGGGAAGAAGTCATTGAGCCACTGGATGACCAATCAAACTTCAAGTCTAACAAGACATCAACTGATAACTGAACAGTTTTGTGGGAGTAGTACTATACCATTCTTCTGTGTACAAGACTGAGCACGAGTACAATGGATCAAGATATAGTCAGCCACCATCATCCTTCTCCTGCCCCGGGGTATTCCCAAGACAATTTGGTGATTACAAATCTGCAATGTCAATGATGATAAAGAGGCACACTTTGTTGTAGAATCCAAATCCCCCCCCCCCCCCCCCCCCCCCCCCCGCATAGGAACTGCTTCTAGATTCAGCTGAGGAGCTTCCTGTTAGACCTTCTGTTGTGTGATGTCACATACTTTGGCCTAGACTCGAACTTAAAGTCTTCCTGTTGGTTCTCTGGTTTTTTGTTCAACTCTTCTGCAGAAGGTCGACTAAAGCACCATTAACCAACCTTCCTGTTTCAATGGATACGGTTTGTAAGTGCTGTAGGGGTTGCTACCATGAAAAACGTTATTGTTCTTGGTGAAGCTGAAGGATATCTACACATTGATATCTATCATTAATTATTCTCCTCGTCCTCTATGAATTTGGGCTGCTCTTCGCTTAACATGTTTTTGCCTACTGTTTGCCACTTACTGGTTTTCTTTTCTTTACTACTACTCTTCCTGTCTCTCCTGTAGGCAATGCTCCAGGATAGACAGTCGATCTCTTTTTATTATCATCAGAGTTGTGTGCATTCTTTTTTTAACCATGTAGCAATAAGGACCAGACTATGCAGTTTCATATCTTTCAAATGGGGGACTGAAAACCCCAGTAGCTCCTACACGACCAAGATCTTCCATCTAAACAATAATGTCTGCTGCAACTTCCCTCATCATGGTGAAATAGGCTACCAGGTTCTTACACCACTGGTTACTAAAGAATTGTTGAAAGCAACTCGGAGAATCAGCCAACTACCCTTTCTTTTTTTTTTCAGAAAGAATAAGGAAGCAGAGGATTGACAATTTCCCCTCTAAAGGAGTTCCACTTGAACCCTATCTCTTTGCATCCTGCTGTTAAATGAATCTCTTAGGACGGTGGATGGATGTCCACACTTGAAGAGCATGAACCTCTCAGGAAGGGGTTTGCCAAACCACCTACTTGCAACCTACTAAAATTTCATACAATGCTTTTATCGTCCCAACAGGTTTTTAGGTCCCAATAGTGTTGGATAACAGCAATCCGCTCTCAGGACTTTATCCACAAGCAAAGGTATTCTAATTTCATAGACCTATTATGGCTATTTGGCAAGTAGTTATATCTTTGGCACCGCACAATATGTGCAAGATCTGGTGCATTTGTAGGAACGTATTTACTTGCCTGGTATTGCCATCTAAGGACCCATTTTTACCTCCCAGTTGATTCAAGACTTCACATCTAGAACTGTTTCCAGTTGGCTACTCTTCCATTCCTGGGAAGTCTGTAGTATTGAGATCTGCTTACATACCAGAACCTGTAGATACCTTAATCTCTTCGCATGCCTCTGCCTTACCAAGTTCAGCCTGTAGAAGAGTTTGTTTTTCATGTTATTGTGAAGGCTCCTTGGTGCCACAACTAGTTGGTATCCGGATTTGCTGAAGCTCTTCTACAGTAGAACTATGCTTCTGCTAGTGATATTTTAGCAAGAAATTTGTCACAGGACGAGAGCTTCCTTTGACGAGGAAACCCTTCCTGGTTTCATCTGAAAAAGATTGTTGCGCCACTTTCATGTAGACTTCAGACTGAAGAGGTTGGAGGACCATCCTGATCTCAAGAATCATCAGTCTTGTGCATTTTTTTTTTTAACCAGTTAGCAATAAGGACCAGACTGCAGTTTCATATCTTTCAAATTGGACAGAAAACCCCAGTAGCTCCTACACGACCAAGATCTTCCATCTAAACAATTACGTCTGCTGCAACTTCCTTCCTCATGGTGAAATAGTCTACCAGGTTGTTACACCACTGGTTATTAAAGAATTGTTGAAAGCAACTCTGAGAATCAGCCAACCACCCTTTTTTTTTTTTCAGAAATAATAAGGAAGCAGAGGATTGACAATTTCCCCTCTAAAGGAGTTCCGCTTGAACCCTATCTCCTTGTATCCTGCTGTTAAATGAATCTCTTAATACGAGAGCTTCCTTTGACGAGGTTGTTGTGCCACTTTCATGTAGACTTAGGACTGATAAGGTTGGAGGACCATCCTGATCTAAAGAATAGCTTAGAAAAAAAAGAGCTAACCACCTACACTACTCATGACGCTCAGCTTAGCACTATGATGAACATACTGCATTACATGTCAGATATCACCATTCATTCTCAGTGTAGGTAGGCCTTTTTCTCCCTTATACAGACTTCATGTCCCACACCCAACTTCTAGCCTGGCACAACTCCAATCTCAAGTAGTGGAGTGCAGAATAACTTCATACTTGGAAGATGAGTCGTCGATGTTTAAAGATCTCTGGTACCCTTATGTAACTCAAAGGAGACCACTGTGCTCAAAGGACAGATGGATATCCAAGAGCCTTTCTTCACCGGACTCTGTGGACCGTCACCTGTGCTGATACCGAGATTCCAGTAGTATCACCCCATTTAAAGTGCACTAAGGTCCTCCTTAACTATTAAGAAGAACACTTCAGTGGCTAAAGTCTTGCCCATGGAATTTCACCCACATGTACCTGGATAACCTTATCCGTGGTTCTGCAGTAATTATTCAACCAGCAGTATTGTGCACCTAGTTCCTTCTGGGGATAAGTACCATCTCGTCTTCAGATAACAGTTGTGACATAAGTTTACTCGGATAGATAGAATGTTTGGCATCTCTCAAGTTTGGTTGAAGCGGGCAATTTGTTATTATGTGGTCGGCTGGATGCTAGATCCAGGCGAGCATCACGGCCTAGTAACTTTTCCAAAGACAAGTTCTATAATGAAGTTAAACCCCCCTCCTCCCAGACGAGGGGTTAGGACGAATGAAAGTTTCTCTCTCTACATCCTCCCAGATTAGAGATAGGATGAATGGAAGTTTCTCCCCCCTCATTCTCCTAGACGAGAGAAAGAGGATGAATAGAAGTTTCTCCCCTATCCTCCCAGATGCAAGATGGGAGGATGAATGGAATGCATATAGCCTTCCATATATGGCCTTGCATTCAGAGAATATCCTTATGGATACCCAATTTGGTCAGACCTAATCTAAACACAATCATCACTTTCCTTCTTCCCCAGTCCCAAAGTGCATTGACATTTCCTGCGTCTGTAAACCAAACCGATTGGTTTTAGGAACTTCCTCCCATTCTTAAGATAAGTATCCCATTAAAGGTCGAAGGGATGTAGTATGTGTAGGAGTAAATCGCAAATCTTTTTATCAATTTATATTTTTTCTAGTTATACAAGCCTGGTAACTTACACTGACTGCCTCAACCATGCTACAAGTCCTAACTGAGGTCAAAGTGAAGATTATGCTACCGGTTGGGTGGCCCAGCGTAACCCCGCTTCCTGCCAGCTACTACTACTAATTACCACTACCTCGTTTAAACAGCCATTTCATACATACATACATATACCAAGGCACTTCCCCCAATTTTGGGGGGTAGCCGACATCAAAGAAACAAAAAGAAAAAGGGGACCTCTACTCTCTACGTTCCTCCCAGCCTAACAAGGGACTCAACCGAGTTCAGCTGGTACTGCTAGGGTGTCACAGCCCACCCTCCCACATTATCCACCACAGATGAAGCTTCACAATGCTGAATCCCCTACTGCTGCTACCTCCGCGGTCATCTAAGGCATCGGAGGCAGCAGCAGGGCCTACCGGAACTGCGTCACAATCGCTCGCCATTCATTCCTATTTCTAGCACGCTCTCTTGCCTCGCTCACATCTATCCTCCTATCACCCCGAGCTTCCTTTACTCCATCCATCCACCCACACCTTGGCCTTCCTCTCGTACTTCTCCCATCAACTCTTGCATTCATCACCTTCTTTAGCAGACAGCCATTTTCCATTCTCTCAACATGGCCAAACCACCTCAACACATTCATATCCACTTTAGCGGCTAACTCATTTCTTACACCTGTTCTCACCCTCACCACTTCGTTCCTAACCCTATCTACTCGAGATACACCAGCCATACTCCTTAGACACTTCATCTCAAACACATTCAATTTCTGTCTCTCCATTACTTTCATTCCCCACAACTCCGATCCATACATCACAGTTGGTACAATCACTTTCTCATATAGAACTCTCTTTACATTCATGCCCAACCCTCTATTTTTTACTACTCCCTTATATGCCCCCAACACTTTGCAACCTTCATTCACTCTCTGACGTACATCTGCTTCCACTCCACCATTTGCTGCAACATTAGACCCCAAGTACTTAAACTGATCCACCTCCTCAAGTAACTCTCCATTCAACATGACATTCAACCTTGCACCACCTTCCCTTCTCGTACATCTCATAACCTTACTCTTACCCACATTAACTCTCAACTTCCTTCTCTCACACACTTCCAAATTCTGTCACTAATCGTCCAAGCTTCTCTTCTGTGTCTGCAACCAGTACAGTATCATCCGCAAACAAAAACTGATTTACCTCCCATTCATGGTCATTCTCGTCTACCAGTTTTAATCCTCGTCCAAGCACTCGAGCATTCACCTCTCTCACCACTCCATCAACATACAAGTTAAACAACCACGGCGACATCACACATCCCTGTCTCAGCCCCACTCCCACCGGAAACCAATCACTCACTTCATTTCCTATCCTTACACATGCTTTACTACCTTTGTAGAAACTTTTCACTGCTTGCAACAACCTTCCACCAACTCCATATAACCTCATCACATTCCACATTGCTTCCATATCAACTCTATCATACGCTTTCTCCAGATCCATAAACGCAACATACACCTCCTTACCTTTTGCTAAATATTTCTCGCATATCTGCCTAACTGTAAAAATCTGATTCATACAACCCCTACCTCTTCTAAAACCACCCTGTATTTCTAAGATTGCATTTTCTGTTTTATCCTTAATCCTATTAATCATTACTCTACCATACACTTTTCCAACTACACTCAACAAACTAATACCTCTTGAATTACAACACTCATGCACATCTCCCTTACCCTTATATAGTGGTACAATACTTGCACAAACTCAATCTACTGGTACCATTGACAACACAAAACACATATTAAACAATCTCACCAACCATTCAAGTACAGTCACACCCCCCTCCTTCAACATCTCGGCTCTCACACCATACATACCAGATGCTTTTCCTACTCTCGTTTCATCTAGTGCTCTCCTCACTTCATCTATTGTAATCTCTCTCTCATTCTAATCTCCCATCACTGGCACCTCAACACCTCCAACAGTAATTATATCTGCCTCCCTATTATCCTCAACATTCAGTAAACTTTCAAAATATTCTGCCCATCTTTTCCTTGCCTCCTCTCCTTTTAACAACCTTCCATTTCCATCTTTCACTGTCTCTTCAATTCTTGAGCCAGCCTTCCTTACTCTCTTCACTTCTTTCCAAAACTTCTTCTTATTCTCTTCATATGAATTACCCAATCCCTGACCCCACCTCAGGTCAGCTGCCCTCTTTGCCTCACGTACCTTGCGCTTTACTTCCACATTTTTCTCTTTATATTTTTCATACTTCTCTATACTATTACTCTGCAGCCATTCTTCAAAAGCCCTCTTTTTCTCTTCCACTTTTACCTTCACTCGTTCATTCCACCATTCACTGCCCTTCCTCATGCTGCCTTCAACAACCTTCTTTCCACACACATCACTTGTAATCCCAACAAAATTTTCTTTTACTAACTTCCACTCCTCCTCTAAATTGCCTGTTTCTCTTACTTTCACTTCGTCATATGCCATTTTCAACCTTTCCTGATATTTACTTTTTACCCCCGGTTTTATTAGCTCTTCAACCCTCACTAGCTCCCTTTTACATCCACCTACTCTATTCCCCTATTCTTTTGCTACAACTAATTTTCCTTCCACCAAAAAATGATCAGACATGCCGTTAGCCATACCCCTAAACACGTGCACGTCTTTCAATCTTCCAAACATTCTTTTAGTTATCAACACATAATCCATTAATGCCCTTTCTACTACTCTTCCATTTGCCACTCTTACCCATGTATACTTATTTTTATCTTTCTTTTTGAAAAAGCTATTACTTATCATCATCTCTTGCTCAACACACATATCTACCAGTCTCTCACCACTCTCATTTTCACCTGGTACGCCATAGTTCCCAATGACACCTTCTACGTCTCCAACGCCCACTCTAGTATTTAAGTCACCCATGACAACTACATAATTCCTTCTACCCAGTCCTTCTACACACCTAGTTAATTCATTCCAGAACGCATTCCGCTCTTCTTCACCTTTCTCACTACCTGGCCCATACGCACTGACAAACGCCCAACATTCCCTACCCAACCTAACCCTTACCCACATTAACCTAGATGATATCTCCTTCCATTCCACTACTTTACCTGTCATCCATTCACTCAGCAATAAAGCCACACCCTCTCTCGCTCTTCCCCTTTCAATCCCAGACACTACTAGACATTTCACCAAACATCACTTCACCCTTTCCTTTTATCTTCGTCTCACACAAGGCCAATACATCCATCCTTCTATTCCTAAACATACTTCCAATTTCACATCTTTTACTCTCTATCGTACTACATCCATGCACATTCAAACACCCCAAAACTAGAGTGCGGGGAGCAGTCACTCTCCCCCCAGCTCCGTCTCTGTCGATGTCTCACAGGATGTAGATACAGGAGAGGAGGTTCCTAGCCCCCTCGTCCCTTCCCTTTTAGTCGCCTCTTACGACACGCAGGGATAACGTTAGCGCCATTTCATACTTTGCTGAAATTATACTCCTATAAAAGGTCTCGGATTTGGTTAGTTAGGAAAAGTGCAAAATTCTAAATATTTACTTTTTAATTTTTGTCGCTTACTTTACACATGGCTAAGCAGGGGTGAGAGAGAAGCTTGAGATAAAAAAATTGCTTCAGTTTAGAACTGAGTGAGGGGAAAAACATTACTAAAATTCTATTGGCTAAACTGAGAGGAAAAACATTACTAAAATTCTATTGATTTTATTGAAGAAACTAAAGGTAATGTTATTTTACTGTATATGTATTATCTGATTTGCTGTATGTGGGTGTTTTAAATAAGGTTATGACCAAGATTTCCATGTAAGCCAAATAAAATTAGAATGAAAGTTTCCTAATAAATACAGACTACTAATATAGAAACTAGAAACAAATTTCTAGTACATTAATAAAGATGCAAAGAAGAAAAGCTTCAGTTTTTAAGGCTTGTTATTTCTTTTAGATCCAACGCCAGAAACAGACTTTGGGGAAATGGTTATTGAGGTTGGTGAACTTCTTATGTGTTTGGTATGTCAACTGCAGTGTACAGGGGAAGCCAATATGACAGAACATTTGCAAGGAGACCTTCATCGCAGGAAGTGGAGGTACAGTAGTGTTTTAACAGAGATAACATTGATTATAATTAGGTATTATAAAAGTCTTGTGAAATCACAAGTGATATATAATCATAACCCAATAACAATTAGAGGGGCACTCAGTAGAGTGCAGACCTCCACCTCAGCAGCTTATTTCGTGACCTTTTGCTTGACCTTGACCTTTGACCGTAACATGTATTGATTGGCAAGGGTTTTCATACGCACAAATAGGAACCAAATTTTATGAACCAAGTTTTAAAGTTGGTAACAACTATGTCCAAGTTAATAGCTGATTACGTGAATTGTATGCTTTACTTGACCGTGACCTTGACCTTGACTTTTAACCTTGCCCTACCAAAATTTATTCATTTCCATCTTTTTACGTAGCCATTAATCCCTACAAGGTTCATTACTCTACAATTTAACTTGTGGCCAGGAAGCTGATGAACACACACTCACAAATTACAATCACAAACAGGCTGTAAAACATAACCTTCTTCCAACTTCCTTGGCATAGGTAATTACAGAACATTTACTTACTCCAACTCATCCCTTTACCTTGTATTTTCTATTTTGATCATGATATACTCGACCACAAACATTTTTCCACAAGGGACAGCATGGTCAGCATTTAACCATGAAACAAGTACATCAACCCATTTCATGCGTGCGGCAATAAAGCTTATCCGCATTTATGTATGTAGAGCAATCAATGTTTATATCTTTACCATGTATCGTTAATTTTTGTTACAGGGACCAGATGGACCAGCTGAAGATGTTTGGCATAACAGCTGGCACAAAGATTCAACCACCTCCAGTGTCCAAACCATTGTCCAGTCAGAGGGTTCCCAGCGAATATCTTCAAAGTTCTATTCCTCAGGCAGTATCCCCGAGTAACCCATCAAACCAGTCTTATAGAAATATATCTGATAAGACATCAGTTGCTGTTCTGAGACCTGGTGTAGTTCCTAAAAGAAAGTCTATTTTTTTGCCCCCGAATTTATCTGACCTTGAAGTCTATTTTCCTGGTGAAATGCTGGGCAAGAACTTTTGAGGAAAGGAAAATGAGTATTATCTAGTACTGTGTTTGGCATCACAGGATTTGGCTATAAAGGAAAAGTACTAGGAACAAAAGTCTTAATTAGTGAGGTAGTGTGTTGTTCTGTGGGCATAACATGGCTTATGAAGAAGTGTCCTGAGACCTTACCCAAAGTTATTCTAGTTAGCAATTGCAATAAACAAAGAAATACTGTAGATATTTAATTTAGGAAAACTGTAACAATGAAGGGACTTGGTGTTAACATAAGATATTTATTGAACTTTGAAATTATTTTTTCCAAAGGAAACACGAGACATGAACGTAATTGATAAAATAGGGCCCGGTTAAATGTGGCCAATAAGTCAATAAAGATATTTTTTTGGAAAAGGCCATTGTTTTGGTGTTGCAGAAATTTTCCTTATTTGTTCAGATTATTTTTTCGCTTGTATAAATAGTTGCTAACAACAGATATGTTGAAGCAACTCTCCTGGAGTATTCAGGTATGCTCTATTAGAACGTAGGTTTGTTCGTTGTCTGTAGCTGTTGCTTATTTATAAATGGGGATGCTATGTTGTATTAGCAATCTCCACCTTCACTTGTCTTTTGCTACGTTTGTTATGTTGCCATGTGAGCTCTGACTTTCATCCTTCCCCTCCCTTCAACTATTTTCGTCACCCTCTTATATCAGAAATTTTATCATTTTCTAATTCCTAAATAACCCATTCATATTTTGTTAATAACTGCCAATTCCTGAAGAAATTACCAGGAGTTTTTTTAAGAAGTGTGACTTCAGTTATCAGAAAAGGCAAATTACTTTATTTGCAAGAGCAAACCTTGTGAATCATTTAAGGGGAGAACTATAGTATATATAATGCAAGTTCAATAAGGATGATTTACCATTTTCTGCCACGGAGAAAATTTATAATTTTGTTCTATAGATTTTGTTTAATATGTATATGATGGAATATTTATCTTCAGGTGAATAGTTAGGTCATACAAACATGACTTCTATCTAGTAATGTGCACTGTTAGTTTAGTATAAAAATGGGCGTTTTTAGGCTAGGTCAAGAGTGCAGGTTAGTAGATACAAGTCATGTTTGTATGACAAGGCTCTCTGCCTCTTGCCAATACAACTGTTCATGTACTGTACATTCATGTTAGAAACTTTGATCATATTTTGTATATTGATTATAGTTCATGTTTCGATTTATGAAATTTTAGCCTAAGTATAGTCCAGATAATTTTTCAAGTCCTTATGTAATTGAATATTGAATATGCAGTAAAAGTCTATAACCCTCACCCAATACATCGGCAAGCCCCGGTTAACCAGTCTTGAATTTGTCGCAAATTTATTGTTTATGATTGTGACATACACTATTGATGATAATGTTTTACTTTTTATAATGGATGTGTGCGCCTGGTTTCATGCAAAATAGTTTCCATCTGAAAAATGAAGCTCTCTGAAAAAAGTTGATTTGCAATTTGCTTTTTGAGCTAGCAAGCAAAACATCAACTGATCATCTGACATCTGGGATTGCATCAGCTGTTGTGGCAGTCCCCTCCCATTCTGTATCATATTCCGGTGAATGAAAACTGTGTGATCCCCTTCTCTTTCATTCATCATATTCCGACGAATAAATGGTGAGCGATCCCTTCCTCTTCCGTTCATCTTCCAGTGAATAGTGTTCTATGTTGTTTAATTTTACTTGAAAAATATGTTAAAGAATTAAGAATTTAGAAAATGATGAGGAAAAATCAAAAATTGAGGAAAATTTCTTGTTTTATGTTCACATCATATTTTATTAAGGTTTGAAAAGAGTATACGAAATAAACTTAGAAAATGAGAAACCAAGTTCTCTTTGTATGTAGGACTGATGTTACTGTATTTTATATATTTAATACCTTGCTCTTAGACAAACAGTAAATGGAAAACATTCTGAAAGCAGTTAAAGAAAGGACAATAGTTACGCTCCCATACTCTGGAGCAGGATTTTTATAAAACTGATGATTTACTCTAGTAATACGTGTAAGATTTGCATATTAGTATCATAAAAGCAGCTGATGAACATCTTAATTATGTACGGTTAAAAGATATTATAGACTAAAGTGTGTTGGTTGGGTCCTTAAATCAATGAAACACACTAAAGTCTGTGGGTTCTAATGCGGATGATGAAGGCATACAGCTGAAGGATTAATTTTCACTTGCTCAAAGAAACTATGTGATCTTTCGTATTTAATTTAATGTAAAGGTATATGGTTTCAGTAAAAGTACTTTTCTCATATTTGGTTTAGTGTTAGAGTTTTATGGCTCATAAAAGTTTATAGGGGTGTTCATCCGTGTTGTCAGTGCATGATAATTTTATAGTATTCAGCCTTGCAATGCTTGATTATTAAGGTTGGGAAATTATTAACTTATTCTTCCAATACTGTAGGTAGGTAATCTTTGTGTAATTTGGTTAACCTATATGTAAACAGAATATATTGAAGTGATCTTTTAGAATGTAAACCATTATTGGCCAACTGTGTGTAATTTATTATTTATTGACGCTTAATATATTTACTTAACCCTCAAGTCTCGAGTTTTACTTCTTGATACCTTGCCAAATTACTAGTTTCAAATTAGTTGTCCTTTACCTACAAAATTTTTTGATCAATTGAGAAGAAAGTTGATGCCTCATGAAAAATTATACAAGTGCAAGTATACGGTTCAATTTCCTTTTGCTTACACATATGCCGTATGCCGAATAGTCTAGCCAGTGCTTTACAGATTCTCCCCCAGCTCTCGTATACCTGAACGCTGAGATTACCTAGCAATTCTTCCTCATGCAAGGGGTTAACTACTGCACTGCAATTGTTCAATGGATACTTTCCTCATGGTAAGGGTAGAAAAGACTTAAGCTATGGTAAGCATCTCTTCTAGGAGAAGGACACTCCAAAATCAAACCATTGTTCTCTAGTCTTGGGTAATGCCATAGCCTCTGTACCATGGTCTCCCACTGTCGCTTGGGTTGGATTTCTCTTGCTTGAGGATACACAGTGGCACACTTTGATCTAATTTCTCTTGATCTTGTTAAAGCTTTTATAGTTTATATAGGAAATACTTATTTTAATGTTACTGTTCCTAAAAAAATTTAATTTTTCCTTGTTTCCTTTCCTCACTGGGCTACTTTCCCTGTTGGGTCCCTTAGGCTTATAGCATCCTGCTTTTCCAACTTGGGTTATCGCTTAGCAAGTAATGATAAGAATAATAATAATATTCTCCTCTGTCCTCAGTGGCAACTTTAATCTTGGCATTGGTTGAAGAGACTCTTTAGCTATGGTAACCAACGCTTCTAGGGGAGGGACACTTTAATTCAAACCATTGTTCTATAGTCTTGGGTAGTGCTATAGCCTCTGTACCATGGTCTTTGTCTTGAGGTAGAGTTCTATTACTTGAGGGTACACTTGGGCACTATTCTATGTTATTTCTCTTCTTGTCTTTTATAAGTTTTTATATATGAAATATTTATTTCAATGTTATTGTTCTTAATTAAGATATTTAATTGCAATTGTTAATTATTTCTTCTGTAGTTTATTTCCTTTCCTCACTGGGCAATTTTCCCTGTTGGAACCTTTGGCCTTATAGCATCCTGCATTTCCAACTAGGGTTGTAGCTTAGCAAGTAATAATAATATCCCATAACCTACTTAGAAAAGATCTAGTAGTCTATGTGTTACACAGGTTTGAGACAGGACTCTTGTGTTATTATTATTATTATTATTATTATTGTTGTTGTTATTACTTGCTAAGCTACAACCCTAGATGGAAAAGCAGAATGATATAAGCCCATGGGCTCCAATAGGGAAAATAGCCCAGTGAGGAAAAGAAATAAGGAAAAAAACTACAAGAGAAGTTCAAGAACAATTATAACATTAAAATAAATCTTTCATATGTAAACTATAAAAATTTCAAAAAGATAAACTTTCAAAATAACAAGAAGAGAAACAAGATAGAATAGTGCCCGGGTGTATCCTCAAGCAAGAGATCTCTAACCCAAGACAGTGGAAGACCATGGTCCAAAGGCTATGACACTACCCAAGACTAGAGAATAGTGGTTTGATTTTGGAGTGTCCTTCTCCTAGAAGAGCTGCTTAAAGTAGCTAAAGAGTCTCTTCTACCCTTACCAAGAGGAAAGTAGCCACAGTGCAGTAGTTAACCCCTTGGGAGAAGGAAAAATTATTTGGTAAATTTAGTGTTGTCATGTGTATGAGGAAAGAGAAAAATGTGTAAGGAATAGGCTAGACTATTTTTTGTATGTATCGTCAAAAATAAAATGAGCCGTAACCAGATAGAGGGATCCAATGTAGTACTGTCTGACCAGTCAAAGGACCCAATAACTCTAGCGGTAGTATCTGAACGAGGAGACTGGGTAAATGCTACACAGGTTTGAGAGATGGGCTAGAAGGTTGGTGAGTATTGTCAGGGGCACAGATATAATTAAAAGTGAGCCATATTGCATCTGAAATGAAGTCAATGTCACCATTAAAGTTGACACAATCCTTTGTATGAATTATTGATCTAATCTACATGTACAAGATACTATTAATAAATTTGAGTTTTCCTTGTGGACCAATAATTCAAATGCTGTACAATGAATCATCATTAATTGGTTCATTTTGTATATATTGAGAATTGAGTGAGGAAAAAATTCTTGTTCATCTGAAGAACTTATGGTAGAGTCCAAAGAGAAATCCAGCTGAGGTGTCTCCACATTGGGATGTAGAAGCCCAATTGCGATTTGAGGAATTTTACACACTGAAGTATTGTCCTCAACAAAAGCAACTTCATTATCCCTTGATGTTTGAAACCTTGTAGACAGTCTCGTGCAAACTGATACCAAGAGTCGTAGCGATTCATCTTTAATGTAAATAGCTACCGCCATTATGAAATAGAGGTTGGCTTTAAAAGGCTCAGATATCAACAAGACCAAGTTGTTGTTTTTTCCGACAGTGCAACTTTTGCAGGTCACTGAAGGCATAAGTTTTTGCAGCCTCTCTTCGCTTCCTCGTTACATTCACATTTTAGATTTTACTAAACAACCGTTTCTGCTTCCTTTCTTTCATCGTGTTAAAAAGACTCCATAGCCATGGTAAGCAGCTCTTCGGGGAGGGGAGATACTCCAAAATCCTACCATTGTTCTCTAATCTTGGGTAATGCCATAGCCTCTGTAGGCTACCATGGTCTTCCACTGTTTTGGAGTAGAGTTCTCTTGCTTGAGGTTACACTCGGGCACACCATTCTATCATATCTCTTCCTCTTGTTTTTATAGATTTTATAGTTTATGTATGAAAGATCCAATATTATTAGGGGAGTGTACTTGGCCCAATCTTATTCTGCATCGATACTATTGGTCTATCGAAAATACTACAAAGGCATGGCGTGAAGTTCAAACTCTAAACTGAATCCTTGATAGTGTTAGAGAATGGATGACATTTAAACAACTAAAATTAAATGTTAACAAAACTGAATTCATGGTGGTGGGTAAGAGAAACAGCTTGAGAAGCTTAGGTGATATTCAAATGAACATAAATATGACTCAGTGCTGATAGCTAGTAAAGTTCAAGATCTTGATGTATTTCTTGACTGTAACCTGTCTCTAAATTCCCAAATAAATAATGTAATAAAAACTGCTGATTATCCTTTAAGAAATATTGCGTTTATTAAAAAAGTATCTGGACGAAAATTCTTTAAAGAAACTTGTAATAAACTGTGTTATTACCAGGATTGACTACTGCAACTCTATCTATCACAATTTACCAAAAGTGCAACTTAAGAAATTACAAAACATAATAAACAGAGGAGCAAGACTGATAAAAGGTGTCCCACCTAGAGAAAGGATCACCCCTATACTAATTGATTTACACTGCGAGAACCGGTCGTCCAAAATACTTAAAGGAATTGCTACATATTGCGCCGCCAACAAATCGTGTCGACACGTCGAGAATAGTTACAGATGGCTTCAAACTGTTGGAACCTAGATATATGTCTACTCTAGGCTCCAGAGCCTTTAAATATGCGGCCCCGAGACTATATAATAAGATCCCACGAAACATTCGAATGATTGAAGGCATTAAGGCTTTCAAGAGGAAACTGAAGGCTTTCTTATTTAAACAGTCTTACAACAGTGACGATTTAATAGTAAATGAACAATATGTGATCTGAAACGATAAATACTCTGAACGGACAAGGTAAAACGACAGCGGAGGTCTTGTAGAGAGTGGGGTTCCCCTGCTGTATGGGACCGGAAAACCAGCCATCAAAGTAAGTAAAGTATTATCATTATTACTTCCTAAGCTAGAACCCTAGTTGGGAAACAGGATGTTGCAAGCCCAGGGGCCCCAACAGGGAAAATAGACTAGTGAGGAAAGGAAACAAGGAAAAAAATAAAATATTTTAAGATCAGTAACAGCATTAAAATAAACATTTCCTATATAAACTATAAACACTATAACAAAATAAAAGGAAGAGAAATTAGATAGAATGGTGTGCCCGTGTGTACCCTCTAGACAGTGGAAGACTATAGTACAGAGGCTATGAGACTACCCAAGACCTGAGAACAAAGGTTTGATTTTGGAGTGTCCTGGAAGAGCTACTTACCATAGCTAAAAAGTCTCTTCTGCCCTTACCAAGAGGAAAGTAGCCACTGAACAACTAGTGTGCAGTAGTTAACCCCTTGAATAAAGAAGAATTGTTTGGTAATCTCGGTGTTGTCAAGTGTATGAGGACAGAGGAGAATGTGGAAAGAATAGGCTAGACTATTCCTTGTATGTGGGGGTAAGCGAAAAAATGAGCCGTGTCCAGAGAGGGAGGGTCCAATGTAAATCTGTCTGGCAAGATAAAGGAGCCAATAAGAGTTACCCCTGCACTAATTATATTACACTGGCTGCCGGTAAAAGCGAGAATTGAATACAAGCTACTCTTACTAACGTTTAAGATACTGAACCAAAATATCTAAAAGAATGCCTGAACAAACTAGAACTAGAAACAAATGTTAACATAAGACACATGAGTGACAAACATAGGCTATCTGAACCAAGAACAAATAGTAAATTTGGTGAAAGTGCTTTTAGCTATTGTGCGCCGAGACATTATCATAAACTGCCAACTGAAATGAAGGACCTAAAGGGAGCAATTGAATTTAAGAAGAAACTAAAGACATTACTTTTCACAAGATCATATGATTTGGAAGATACTACAATCAAAGAATTGTATAAGTTATTATGAAAATGTTTCGTTAGATGATTAATATGGACCCGCCCGAGAAGTAGTTCACTCGACTTCAGTGGAGGGTTGGATTTAAACCCAAAACAAATAAAAAAAAAAAAATTACTATCTAGCGGTAGTATATCAACGGGTTGCTGGGCCCTGGCCAACCTACTACCTTAAAACCAGGTATGCAGTTAATTCTAATAGTCAGGCCTTCTCCATCATGAAGCTCAATACTACACAGTATTCTAGAAGTTTTTTTTATTCCAGCTGTGACCAAGTTGTGGAATGAACAAGCAGACATAAGTATTTTTTAGTTTATATATGAAAATCTGTTTTAATGTTGTTAATTTTTTAAGATATTTTATTTCAATTGTTTATTACTTTTCATATAGTTTATTTAATTCCTTATTTCCTTTCCTCACTGGGCTAATTTTTTCCTGGAGCCCTTGGGTGTACAGCATCCTACTTTTCTAAATGGGGTTGTAGCTCAGCTAATAATAATAATAATAATAATAATAATAATAATAATAATAATAATAATAATAATAATAATAATAAACTTAGAAGCTTTGCACCAATTATGTGATGGAGTGCCCACAAACTTATTTTTCAGAGTGACCATTTGGGAACCAGGAACCTAGCTTGGAGAGGTAAGTTCCTTGGGTGCTGATCATATCAGTTTCTAGGGCATTGTCCTGTCCCTTGCCTCTGCCATTCACGAGAGACATTTAAACCTTTAAACTTAGTAATAGGCAGTAGGCTACAGAGAATGTTTTATGGAATTTTTAGCGACCCTCCAACTTTTTTTTAATCTCACCCAGAGGAAAAACTGTGATTGGGGAATTACTAATACTTAATAAACATATACAGTTCAGCTGCATGAAGTTTATTTTCATAATGATTCTTCATTTTAGTAGAATTATGCGTTTAAACCTAAATGCTGGTAGTTTTAACTCATAGCTAAACGGGTTAACAATTGTTAGGTCATCATTTGCAATGTAGACAACGGAAACACATGAAAATTAGGTTCTCGGTTAGATAGTAAACATAGTAGCCTACATAATACAAGTATAATGCGAACATAAAATAATACATCCTTAAACATTTCTGCTCTCACATGCCAGCATTGATTAAGTGCTAATATAGATAACACTACTATACAAACATTTTAAGATACACTCTTGTAAACCTCTAAAGTCAAATGTTGCTATTAAGGGTCACACTAAAACTGTATTCAAAGTTTGGTTCTTCAGTAAACTTTCAGCCAATCATACAAGAAATGCTTTTGATTAACCTATCTAAATTCTAGTAATATCAACAGCAATCCAAATTGAGAAGTCAAATTGACAAGGCAAATATTGATCAATCACAAGTTTACTCTATATCTAGAGTGCAAAGAGAAAAAGCCTAGAAAGCTGCAAGAGCATCAATCGAGTAATCCATGATTTTAGCATGGAATATATGTAAACGCAAATCTATCATTAATTTAAGACAATACTCATCAATACTCGTTTTAATATTCAAAGCTTGGGTGCATGTTTTCCTCCTTGCTAGCTAAATTAATTGTTTTTTTTTTCTTTTCTGGGATTGATTTAGTAATTTTGCATTAAACGCAGTTGAACGTTTGTATTTAATTTCAACCCTTTTAATAATGTTTGATGGTTTAATTTTTTGGTAATCAATACAATATATTTTTATGCGAGTTATTGGACACAGATAATAAAATTACTCATAACAATAACATTACTGACTGTCTTCTTGATCATAGATAGTAATTTTTCATTAAACGCAGTTGAAGTTTGTATTTAATTTCAACCCTTTTAATAATGTTTGATGATTTCATTTCTTGGTTATCAATATAGAATATTTATTTTTTATTATTGGACACAATACAGCTACTCATAACATTAAATATTGCAGACTGTCTGCTGTTCCAATAATGAATATGGGGTAACCGAGAAACTGTAACTTGACAGTGATTGTTCTTCTGTGTTACGGCTCGACCTTGAAGTGAAGATTTCTTAAAATTCTCTTGTACGTGATCTGATTCACCATTATCAAAAAGTGTTTTTGACATTATATAGTTATTTTAAGTTTAGGCTATGCTAGTGTATCCCCAAAGGTCTCATGATGTGGTAGACGTGCACTGCACCAAGTATACACATCGTAAGTTCGTCTTATTCTATTTCAGGTCAAAGGGAAATTCAATTTATCCGTCATTTCTTTTAAATGGATTTCTATTAACAAGAAGCTAATGGTAATTCTCCTGGATAAATAGAAGGCGGGGATTCATTCGTAGGACTTTATCCACGTAAGTAGCACTACTACCACTTATGTGAAGTTTATTTATAATTGGCTTTTTGGAAAATATATATTATGTAATTGTTCATTGAAAAAGCTTATTTGTTTTATTTACATATGCCTGATTAACAAGCATATTAAACAATGAAACTAAATACAGTTATGGCTTAACCTAAAGTTCCCCTTTTAACCCAACCTAAGTTACCGGTAATATTTTACTGTATTGCAGGGCTATGTAATCTAGGGAAAACAAGTAGAAAAAAATTCCGCTCTCTTTGAAAATGACACTAATTTCTGTTGCAAATGTAGTTTCAGAAAACGGATTTTGAGCGAAGCGAAAAATCTATTTTTGGGTGAGATAGCCATGTCATCCTGATGGAAGGTTCCTTCAGTAGCTTCCTAAGGGTATATATGACTACAGTAGATATTCCCAGAGAATTAAACAGGTTTCACAGAATTCTAACTTCTGCCGCGAGTACCCATAAGGTTTCCCTTTAGGATATCGTATAATAACGGGACGTGTGCTTGACACGCCACATAGCTATCTACACCCCACATAGCGTTAACGCTTCGAGGGGGAAGTGTAGCAAGCTATGGGAGGAGCCGTTACCAAGTTCTCCTCCTTCGTTACTGTTACGGTACTCTGTGACGTCATAACCGCCGCCATGTTTTGCCGCCATCTTGGTTGACGTCACCGTTGCGCCCCTTCCTCATTCCTTCAGGCCAGCCTCCATGATACAATAAGATTGGGAGGGGCCTGTCAAGGCCTGAATAGAGAAAAAGGGCGGGGCCATCAGGACGACATGCCTATCTCACCCAAAAATAGATTTTTCGCTTCGCTCAAATCGGTTTTCTGGGCTCAAGCCATGTCGTCCTTATGGAAGTGTACCAGAGAATTAATGTATCGTAGATTTTTCCCTTTTGTAGTGCCTTCAACTTCTAGACAATATTCCTTTGGTCTGGTGACCTTAGAGACCTGTGACACTTCCGTTACATGTCACTACAGATAAGCATATACCATGTTACCGTTTCCTGCCTCCCCAGCAGGGAAGTCCTATTTGGATGTAAGGAACATCTTGAAGTTACTTGATAGAGGAACTCACCTAGTCTCGGAGATACTTGCTGGTGTGACGGTCTGAACGATCCCCTGGTCTCAGAATTCTCCTTGACATTGTATAATGGTTCTTTTCCGCCATATATATATATATATATATATATATATATATATATATATATATAAGTGGCAATAGTGAGAAATCGCTTAGCAGCAAACATGATGTGCACATGTCTCCTAATGAAACCAACAGTGAAGTTGTCAAAGACCAGAGGCGACGTATTTGATGATGCAGGTGGTGTTTCAGGTGGATGAGGATTCTTTCCACGGTTCACCAACACTCGGACAGCGTTCGGAGTCATCCCCATAGCATCAGCAACTCGTTCACATGGCCTGTAGGAAAAAAATAAATACATTTAAATAAACATATGTATATATATATATGTAGATATGTATATATATATGTATATGTATATATGTGTATATATATGCATATACAGTATGTATATATGTGTATATATATATGTATATGTATATATATATATATATATATATATATATATATATATATATATATATATATTATATATATATATATATATATATAATATATATATACAGTGAACCCTCGTTTATCGCGGTAGATAGGTTCCAGACGCGGCCGCGATGGGTGAAAATCCGCGAAGTAGTAACACCATATTTACCTATTTATTTAACATGTATATTCAGACTTTTAAAACCTTCCCTTGTACGTAGTACTGTTAACAAACTACCCTTTAATGTACAGAACACTTAATGCATGTAATACAGTACCCTAAACTAAAACAAGCACAAATATTAAAGGCGACTTTATATCATGCGTTTCCTAAACACGCCAAAAAGCACGATAAAAAATGGCAACCAATGTTTTGTTTACGTTTATCTCTGATCCTAATGAAGAAACAGACGCATTTACACATCTGTTTATAGGTTAGTTTTTGCATCAATTATATTGATTATTCAGTACAGTATGTTGATTTGGTTATTACTAATGTTTTACTTAATTTTTCTTAGGACTTCCAAATGAAATTTTTTTCTTTATGACGCCGCCTGAGACGACGGCGTCATAAAGTACGCTCAGTAAACAAACTAAGGAATTTAACCCGCATGATGAAAGTGATAAATAATGATATTACAGTAAAAGCTTTTATAAAATATGTTATTACAAATATTATTTACCATATCTATATAAAATCATACATACGTAGCAAAGCAGGAAAACAATCTACGAGAGAGAGAGAGAGAGAGAGAGAGAGAGAGAGAGAGAGAGAGAGAGAGAGAGAGAGAGAGAGAGAGTTGTTTTACATACGTAAATGTAAATTTTAAACAAAACAAAAATAGCCCCATTTCATATAAAATAGATTACAAATATTTTACTTTATCATATTACAGTAGTCTGTATAATACTGTAAAGTTCAGTACAGTATGTTGTTGTTAAAGTCGTGGCGATGAAATTCTCACGAAACAAAAACACGCCATTTGATTACAACAGCTGATTCATTCTCTCTCTCTCTCTCTCTCTCTCTCTCTCTCTCTCTCTCTCTCTCTCTCTCTCTTCGTGTTATACAATACTTACATTTAGATGAAGAAACTAAAATTAGTTTTCTTAGTGTCAATTAAATACGAAACGAAATAATTAGGCCGAGTCTACATCCATTTCAATCATAGCTAAAAATAGGGCATCCGATTTCATCAGCAAACCACTATTTTTTGGGAAATATCATTTTATTCTAGAAAATTGCCACTCTTTAAATAGTTAATTGCACATTAAGAAAGCGTGTACTTTTGTTTTTAAATTTCGGGTGTGTTTTAAAAATCGAGTATTGTTGACTTTTTTTTTTTTTTTACTTTTGGCTGTGATTAGATCAGCTGTCATCTAGCTGCCGCTCTTGAGTGTGTACGAATACACTAACAAAGTATCATTTATACCATTTCTTAACTTATTCAAACCGTCTACAGTATACAGTTGATATTACATAAGCACCAATGTGTTATAACCTATCAAATTTTTTTGTTTATTACATTTAAACCCCCCTCTATCTCTCTCTCTCTCTCTCTCTACCTATATCTCTCTCTCTCTCTCTCTCTCTCTCTCTCTCTCTCTCTCTCTCTCTCTCTCTCTCTCTCTCTCTCTCTCTCTACCTCTCTCTCTCTCTCTCTCTCTCTCTCTCTCTCTCTCTCTCTCTCTCTGTGTGGGCTACTTTTCACTACCTCCCATTCCTTACCTCTCTCTATCTCTCTAACAAATGATATCTTTGTTGCTCCTCAAAGTTTCATTTATATTGAAAATCAATCATGATTCAATTTTCCTTACTTTCTCCAATCTCGCACCATCGGTCACATCGCGGTATTTTCGATATTTCCGGAAAATCCGCAATATATGTATAGACATGGGTTATGAAAAAAATCCGCGAAGTGGTGAATCCGCGATGGTCGAACCGCGAAGTAGCGAGGGTTCACTGTATATATATATATATATATATATATATATATATATTTATATATATATATATATATATATATATATATATATATATATATATATATATATATATATATATATATATATATATATATATATATATATATATATATATATATATATATATATATATATATATATATACATATGTTCATTTAAATGTATTTATTTTTTTTCCTACAGGCCATGTGAACGAGTTGCTGATGCTATGGGGATGACTCCGAACGCTGTCCGAGTGTTGGTGAACCGTGGAAAGAATCTTCATCCACCTGAAACACCACCTGCATCATCAAATACGTCGCCTCTGGTCTTTGACAACTTCACCGTTGGTTCCATTAGGAGACGTGCACATCATGTTTGCTGCTAAGCGATTTCTCACTATTGCCACTTTAGCGGAAGAACTTAAAATGCTAAATATCATTCCTGAAGAAACATCTGAGAAGGCAGTATGGCGAATCCTCCATAAGATGGGTTTCCAGTACAAAACATCCCAGCAGAAAATGTACCTAAGGAAAGAAACTTTGGACGTCGTTTGCCGCCGAGTTGATGCTCTACGATCCCTCCAGCAACATCGTGATGAAGGAGAGAAGTACAGTAGTGTATGTCGATGAGACGTGGTTTATGACGAGAATGCAACATTGCAAGGAGTGGGTGGACACCTCTCAATCTGTCACCAGTGCCACCTACAGCCGGCAGGTGCCACCAGGAGAAGGAGAGAGGTTTGTGGTGGTAGCAGGTGGTACAGCTAAAGGTTTTGTAGAAAATTCATTTGTTCCGTAACTGAAATACAAACCACGCTATTTACATGGGGTGATTACTTCGGCGCAGCCGATGACGAGCCATAAAGTTTTAACGAGGGTTTC
Source organism: Palaemon carinicauda (assembly GCF_036898095.1). Classification (NCBI taxonomy): domain Eukaryota; kingdom Metazoa; phylum Arthropoda; class Malacostraca; order Decapoda; family Palaemonidae; genus Palaemon; species Palaemon carinicauda. Next base: position 167,271,677 of record NC_090729.1, on the reverse strand, counting down.
CTACCCCACCGCTAGTTAGCGGGGGGTTAGGGAGGGGTAGCTAGCTACCCCTCCCCCTCACACACACCGGAGAATACTCCACTTTACTTTTGGCTCGGATAGCGATGGGAAATCTCCGCTCCTATCCTCACTTGACGGCCATTATTGTTTAGTCTTTTAACTTACCTTTTCTTATACTTGATATATTTAAACATTATTGATGTTTATGTATATTTTGGTGTATAGAAAATAGTAAGTTTCCTTTGCTTTCGGTGTTGTGCGGTGTGTGTTGTGTACGTTCTACGAGAGTATCGCCGGCTTTGCAGGCCACTACGATCTTTCTTGATCACGGCCTTCACTCCTAGGCCACCATGGTTGCCTTCGTGGAGACCGGCTCTTCTCTTGAGGTCGTTCACCTCTTACTCGGTACTACGCCTACGATAGCCTCTCAGGACCGAGTCGCTGTTTCGTTTTATTTGTTTCAATTATTTTTATGAATACTGTATAATTGTGTTTTAACTTTTCTGCTCAGGGCTCACGTCCCTTCGGGGGTCGGTGATCCTTGGTACATTCAAAGTCAGCTGCATAATTATAATATTATAATTCTGTTTTGTTAACCTTCGTTCGCCCCCCTCACCTGTGCATGCCGGGTGGGGGAGGGGGGCGCATACCTTCTTTCGTTCTTATGTTCTTTCCCTCGGGGTTTCTCTTCGGAGTTTCACCGGGGGGAATTTCTGTTAAATAATTATTCTGTTTTATTTTCCAGTTTACGATGCTGTTTCTTCGTGCCTGTTGTGTACCTTCGAAGCAGAGCTGTCCTGTTTATCCTGGGTAGTCGGCTTCGCCGCCGTCTCTCGAGGCGTTCGACAGGGGCGTTCCCTTCTCCTAGAAGTACCCCCGCGACTACTGCCAGCTCTTCATTGCATCCTAGAACGATAAGGAGGTTCGCCTCCAGGGTAGTTAGTTAACTTCACTTTTTACTTTCCTTGGTCCTTAGGCAGTTATGCTCTTGGGGCTGAGCGACCGCCCTTGTGACTTACTCAAGGGGCTGAGCTGTTGCAAGGCTAGACCATGGTAGTAGCGACTATGCTCTCGTGGCTGAGCGGTCACTTCTGTAGCTACGGTCAAAGGGCTGAGCAGCTGCAGGATCAGTCTGGCCCTCTCTCGTTCGCGAGGGAGGCCGCACTAAGGGGTCCTCGGAGGAGGATTGCTCCTTTTGTCTCTTTCTACGAAGTGTCCCCTCCCGTTCGCGTGAGAGGACACTCACGGAGACTCCTCTTTGGAGGATTGTTCCTGTTTACGTCTGCTGATCTCACGGCCTTTCGAGGCTCCATCACCAGTCTCTTCTACGAAGTGCTCACCTCTCTCGTTCGTGAGAGAGGCCACTCATAGAGACTCCTCTTCGTAGGTTTGTTCCTGTCGTCAACAGCTTGCTGTTCAGTCACTAGCACTTCGGTGTTTAGTGATAGGGAAACTTCGGTTTTCTCTTTTTCCCTGACCCTTCGGGATCTCGGAGCTTTAGTTACGCAGTTCCCTCGGGCTCTCGTAACTTTAGTCACTTCTACACTTCGGTGTTTTGTGACGGAGAAACTTCGGTTTCTCGTTGCGTTGACCCTTCGGGGTCTCGCAACTATCCCTTCGGGGCCTCGCTACTCAGACTACGTTAGACCCTTGGTCCCTCGTCCCTCAGTGTACCTGTTGCCTGCTGTATCCGTTCCTGACTGCAGACGCGCCTTGGGCGCCCACGCCCCCGTTATCTAACGGGCTCCTCCCTTCGGGGCAGGAGAGACTTTCTCACACCTTGAGTAAGTCCCTTAAGTGCCAGGTATCACCTGCGTGCCAACGTTCCCTTACGCGCTAGCGCTCGACTGCTGTTCCTGCTGATCCTGAGTCTGCCTTCAGAGACACCCTGTTCCAGTATTCAGTTAGGCTGCTACCAACGTTCCCTGCGCATTTGCGCACATCGTTAGGGTTCCTGAGATAGCGCACTGGCGCTCACCAGCTTTTCAGCCTACGGTGTCTCTAAGTCTCTTCTACGAAGGACACCTCTCCCGTTCGCGGGAAAGGTACCTCACAGAGACCACTCCTCGGAGTGTTTAGCAGTCTCTCAGTTGATCGTCGGCTCTGAAGTAGACCTCCTGGTCCTCTTCAGGGGATGGCCTCCCTTTTAGGGACACATCCCAGTTCCTGATCTACGAGTTAGCCGATCCTTCCACCATTTCTGACGATCTTCTGTTACACTGGGGCCTACGATCTTCACTCGCGTATAAGCGCTGAAGACCGCCCGCGTGCGGGAAATAATCCCGCACGCGATCCCGCAATCGTCGAGGATCGTTAGCCGACGATCTTCTGATACGCGTAAGCGTTGATGATCGCCCGCGCGCGATCTCGTGATCGTCTAGGATCGCTAGCCGACGATCTTCTGTTACGCGCTACGCGTAAATGCTATAGATCGCCCGCGCATGGGTTGGTTTCCCGCGCGCGACCTCCAAGGCCCTTCCGCTCGCGATCGTCGAAGATCGTTACCCGGCGACGGTCGTTAGCCGGCGATCTTCGGATCCAGCGCTAGGCGCGCAAGCGATGACGATATTCTTAGTGGATCGGTCTGTGTGCGGGATGGTTTCCTGCGCGCGACAACGAGGCTGTCCGCGTGCGGTTCTCCGCACGCGATCATCGACGGCCGTTAGCCGGCAATCTTTGGATCCGGCGCTAAGCGCGCAAACACCGACAATCTTCTTAGTATGCATAAGCTCCGATGATCGTTCTGTGCGCGGGATGGTTTCCCGCGCACGGCAACGAGGCCATCCGCGCGCGATCGTCGACGGCCGTTAGCCGTCGATCTTCGGATTCGGCGCTAGGCACGCTAGCGCCAACGATCTTCTCAGTTCGCGTAAGCGCCGAAGATCGTTCCGTTCACGGGACGGGTTCCCGCACGCGACCATTGAGGCTCACGCATCCATCGCACGGATCGTCCGCGCGCGGTTTTCCCGCTCGCGATCGTCGTAGATTGTCCGCGCATGGGCACAGAGGTTTTCCCGCTCGTGATCGCCAACTATCTTCTCTCGCGCGCGAGCGCCGACAGTCTTCGCTCACACGTGAGCGTCGGAGATCGTCCGTGCTCGCGCGAATTGCCGACGATCGTCTTTCATAGTTGGAGATCATGCGCACGCCGGCACCATGGTTTCCCGCTCACTGTCCTACGGTCTTCTCTAGCGCCGACGATCTTTGTACTCGCGTAAGTGCCGAAGATCGTCAGCGTTATTCTTCCGCTCGTGGGATGGTTTACCACACGCTATCGCCGATGGCGCTAGCACCGGCGATCTTTTTCGCCGAGATCGTTTGCGCGTGGGATGGTTTCCCTCGCTATCGCCCACGATCTTTCACGCGCAAGCGCCAGCGACCTGCATACGCGCGGAAGCGCGAGGATCGTTCACGCGGACACCGATACGCTCACGCGGGTACGCGGGTACGCGGGCATGCGGGCGCGGTTATACTGCTACGCATGCTTTATTTAAGCGCTACCCAGATCTGTGCTTTTCGCGCGATTGTCAGCATGATCGGCGCACCGTTCTCCGACGCGACCGCGCCCTGTTTACATCAGGGCTTATGGCGGTCAGGCCACCTCCGCGTTTCCCTCCCCCGCAGCGCAGAGCAGCGCCCTCTCTGGAGAGGGGGAGGTTTCCAGATAGGTCAAAGGTCTCTTCTCCCTTCTTTGCAGGTTCTCTACGGGCGAACTCTCATGTGTCATCTCCCCCAGAGGATCGAGTGATCCTCTTCCCTCCAGAGGGGCTCTCTGTCAGCGCAAGGGTTGGCCGGCATCCCTGCGGAACGTTCAAGCAGGCGATGAGCCTGTGCCTTCTGACTGGGGTCACTAATCGGTAGCAGCTTCCTCTCCCCCTGAAAGGGGTGAGAGGAATCTCTGGCATGATATCTCCCCCAAGGACTATCCTGTCCCTTCGCGAGTCCTTACGCAGGCGATGAGGCCTCCTCGGACTTAATCTCCCCTCCCCTGTGGATGAGCACTACCCATCCCCAGGAGGGTCGGAAGACCCGGTCCTCTCCCCCTTCACTCCATTGGGAGAATCCCCGCCTCTTCCTGAGGGTCCTATCGTGCGGAGGGGGCGAAGCCTTACGTCCTTCATCGCTGGGGTCCTGTTTCCCTCCTAGGAGTGATCCTAAGGCCCTGTTTTCCGCAAGGATCTGACAGGATCCAGTTCGACCCTTGGGGCATATCTACGAGTCTCCCCAGGAAGAGCCTCCGGGGATGGGAGTCCTGCTGCCAGTCCATCAGGAGGAGGAGCTCCAGGGGTCGGAACTTGCATTCTGGCAGGTTCTGGCCCTCAGGAGAAACCTCAAGGGGATCCCAGATTCAGACTGAAGGATTCGGTCTTGGACCGAGTTCTACTCACCCAAGGACTCCCTTACGCCAGTGCAGCTTGCCCTGGTCTCAGGGAATGGAGAGCGCCAGAGACTAGGCCGAGGGCCAGCTCTCCGAGCTTGTCTCCTTCAACAGTCCCGGTTGGTTTCGAGCCCCTCCCTCCTCCCTGGGTAGGGATCGGTGAGGGGACGGGCCCTCCGGGCGGAAGTCCAGTCCATGTCGGAGAGGCGCCCCCTCCAAGAGGTGGCCATCGGGTTTCGAGGCCTCCTTAATCGTCTCCTTCCCTTCTCGACTCTATACAGGGTTGTCAAACAGTCTCCATTCAGCATAGCGACAGCAGACGCGGTCAGCTTTGCGGTGAGACCACAAGTCTTCATGGGTGCACTGGTCCGGTAGGACTCATACTTCCGGTCCTGGTTCACCCATCTTCAAGGAAGTACTTTGGAGTCTGCCTGGAAGGCGGGTATACCAGTTCAAGGGCTGTGCTTCGGCCTCTCCACGGCACCTCAACAGTTCTCCGATACATCCTCTCAGATCTCTTCACGGGCTCTCAGCATTGGCTTCCGGCCACTCCATTTCCTGGGTGGCTGGCCGATCCTGGCAGACTCGAAGGCTTCCCTTCTTCGTCATCGGGACAAGCTCCTCGGACTTTACCAAGTTCTAAAGATCATGGTGGTCCTCGAGGAGTCCTCCCCGCAGCCCTCTCAGAGTCTGGTATACCGAGCCTGGTCTTAGGCTCCTATCTCCCATAGCCTTCCCTTTAGACGTCAGGGTACCAAGGCAGAGGAAGGTCGCGAGAACTTTCCTCACACGAGAAGACCCTCCAACCCAAGGTTGTTACGTCTCTCCTCCCTGGCCCGTCTGGTTTCCACAGTCGCCCCAGGTTGAGTTCTCTCCAGTGGCTACTCGGGGCTCGGGGGGAGTCAGGGGCACATCTCCCCAGACGCCGAGACCCCTAGGGGACAACCGGTACAGACGAACCCATAGGTGTGGGAAGCTGACGAGGGCCTACAAGAGGGAGTGGTCCTTCTCGTCCTTCCCCCTAACTTGATGCTGTTTTCGGACGCGTTAAAGGAAAGGGGGGCGCCCCCCACGTTCTGATCCACGGGTCCTCAGGCCGGGGGTCAGAACCAAGAAGAACATTCTCTAGTCCTACTAGAGACGGAATCCGTGTTTCTGGCTCTTCAGTACCTCCACCTAGCCTTGCGGACTACTCTGTGGTTATGAGGATTAACAACACCACAGTGATGGTTTTCTGGCCCAGACAAGGAGGTACTTTTCAGTACAACCATCCCATCCTGCGGTAGAGATACCGGGATGGTCTGAGTCCCCCTCGGTCTCCTTGGCAGCTCGCTTGATTCCAGGCAAAGGAATGGGCTCGCCGACAGTCTGAGCAGTGTGTCACGGACACCACATTCCGAGTGGTCTTTGGATTCTCAAGTAGCCTACAAGTCCTGCCCCGGTTGGGCTCCCTCGGTGGACCGGTTCGCTACAGCACTGAGCTGCAAGCTCCCGCTGCGCTGCTCCCCGGTCACGGTTCCCAAGGCCCTCTGGTAGGAGGCCTTCCAGCAACGGTGGGACACCATCGATGTGTTGCCTCCGTAGCTTGCTCCTCTTCCCGCCGGGAGTCTATCCAGCATCTTCTCAAAGAGAGAGGATTTTCGCAACAAGTGGCGAAAAGGAGGCCTGGACACCTGCGCAAGTCTTCCGCAGTAGTCTCCCAGGCGATAGGGCGAGTTTTCTGTGACCGGTGTCGGGGAGAGGGCATCCCTCCACACGTTGCTGCTTCCAGCAATAGCGTAGCCCCTTGTGGGATTGCGGGATAAGTGTGCCTTTCAGTTTCGACTGTGAAAGGCTATCCCTCAGCCTTTAGTCTTGCCTCCTGGCTCTAGGGACAAACATTTCTCCCCCCGCTGGAACTCTTCCTTCGCATGCGAAGCCTTGTCCTCTCCTGCCCTCAGTCGAAGGCGAGACTTCCTCCTTGGGACGTGGTTCGAGTCCTCGAGTCTCTAAAGAGACCCCCTGACGAACCACTACGTAAGTCCCCAGCCCACCATCTTTCTGGGTAGACAGTGTTCCTGCTAGCTTATCTTCAGCCAAGCGAGTCACATGGTCTCTCTTACGACTTCGCCCATTCAGGGGGTTAGGGGGCGGCAACATTCATGTTCGTCCCTGAGGTTTGTTGCCGAGACTCAGAATCCAGGAGTGCCGGACCCGCTTCGACTCCTTCCAGGGTTCGAGTCTCCGTCCTGTAGCAGATGACTCAGTCCATATCCTACCTTGCCGGTAGGGGGGTCCGAGCTGGTGTCTTCAGAGAACAGCTGCAGTTCGTCTCCAGGTCCAAGTCTCGTTCGTGGATCCTGGGTAACAAGGAAGGGTCTCCAGGAGTACCATCTCGGCCTGGATTCGCAGGGTGCTACACCCTGCCCTGAATCCTGACCCTTCTCCGTCACACTGCCCTAGAGCCCATGATGTCAGGGGCTTAGATACGTCCCTGCCCTTCATGGAGCATCTTTCAGTGACTCAGGTCCTACAAGCGGGGATGTTGAAGCATCAGACCTTCTTCTCAGCCCCTTACCTGCAAGACATGACCCACAGGAGGCTCGATACGTTTCTATCGGCCCTGTGGTGGCTTCACAACCGCTGGTCTAAAACTCAGGCTCCTTGATGGACAAGTAGCAGAAGGTTGAGGGCATTGTTACCTGATGTTAGTCTGCATGAATGAAAAGATCTGTCTGGCCCTTATCCTTTTCTTCATCCTCTCCTCCCACGGAGAAAGCAGCATCCTGGGTTCTCTGCACAGCTGACCTCAAACCACTGCAGGTAGACCATGCTTCCTTGTGTTCCTAGTATTAGGTGAAATACTGTCATGTCCCTATACCCTGACGAGGTGGTATTGGTAGAGTCCTAGCCTGGATTCCCATCTGAGGGACTCCAGGGCAACTGCCTGGGACAAGTCACTTTTCACCTTCGCACACACCTTACGTAGGCCGCGGCAGTTTCACAACCGCCAGCGAGGAGCAGGGATTCCCTATTGTCCGAGTACTTGATCACTCGAATATGGAATCCCCGGGCAAGCCAAAGCCAGTATTGCCGGGACTTACCACCCTTCCTAAAGGTTAAGTCACCCCATGTAAATAGCGTGGTTTGTATTTCGGTTACGGAACAAATGACAAATTCGTAGATAATTTGTATTTTTCCTAACTATACAAACCCTAGCTATTTACAGTTATGTGCCCGCCAGCCCTGTCCCCCAAGATAAGTCCCACCTCTAAGTAAAGTGGAGTATTCTCCAGTGTGTGTGAGGGGGAGGGGTAGCTAGCTACCCCTCCCTCCCTCCCTCCCCCCCCCCCCCCGCTAACTAGCGGTGGGGTAGGAAACCCTCGTTAAAACTTTATGGTTCGTCATCGGCTGCGCCGAAGTAATCACCCCATGTAAATAGCTAAGGTTTGTATAGGTAGGAAAAATACAAATTATCTACGAATTTGTCATTTTTATGCTTCCCCGCGAAAAATAAAACCGGCAACTACCATGGAGAAATGAATTCAAGAGATATTTATTTGGTGGCTAACATCACAGCTCCTGCCGTCGCTTGAGGATCCTTCGGTGCTGGTGCTAGACAACACCCCATACCATAGCCAATTGACAGGAGATAGCCGATGCCCAACAACAGCAACAAAAAAGGAGGATTTGGTTAACTGGCTCAGGTCTCGAAAAATACAGCATCCAGCTCACGCAACACGCCCTGAGCTTCTAAAGATATGCAGGGGCAACCGGCCCAACCCAGTTTACATTGTGGATAATATAATCCGTGAATGGGGCCATGAAGTGGTTCGCTTGCCCCCTGCCCATCCTGAGCTCAACGCCATCGAGCAGATGTAGTGGGGCTGTATGAAACGACAGGTGCGCTCCTCGTTGCAGCGGTTTACCTGTGCTGATCTCTTTGCCAGGCTTGAAGAGGCCAGGCTTGCTGTAACAGGGGAGACGTGGGCTGGCGCTGTCAGGAGATCAAGATATTTTGAAGATGATTACTGGCTTTCAGATAATATTCAAGACAGTATAGATCCGGTTATCATCAACATTGATAGTGACGAGGAAAACGATCTTTTCCTTGAGAGTGATGATGAGTAAAATGTATAAGTGTCCATTTCTTGTTTTTTTTTTTTTCATCCCTCATAAATCTATGCTTTCCAGCAATTGGTGATAACATTATTTTGGAAAAGCAAAGCTAATGAATACTTTGATACGAGTATATCAGCTTGGCATGTAGACAATGTCAATGAATTTCTCAAAGTAAGGTTGATTGGTTCATTAATTGAAGTCTGGTATAATTCCAGTGACAAAGTCGCAATGATATTTGTCACATACCTTTTAAGTAACAAAAATAGGTACTGGTACTTATAACGTAAATAAATATATAAAACTATAGGTTGATATATAATAAATCTTATGTATGTATGAACACACACACACACACACACACACACATATATATATATATATATATATATATTATATATATATATTTTATATGGGCTCAAGCCATGACGTCCTGATGGAAGGTTCCTTCAGTAGCTTCCTAGGGTATATTTAACTACAGGGATATTCCAAGAGAATTAAACTAAAGGTTATCACAGAATTCTAACTTCTGGTGCGAGTACCCTAAAGGTTTCCCTCTAGGATATCGTATATCAACAGGGGACGCATGTATTAACACGCCACATAGCTATCTGCACCCCATATAGAGTTAACACTTCGATATGGAAAGGTGGAGAATAACTGGGGAGCCGTTCCACAGTTACACTCGTCCGTGGCTACTTTTGGTACTCGAAACGAAAACAAACGGGCGCCATTGCTAAATGACGTCACGTCCGTCCTCATCATTCAGCCTGTAGCTCCTTGCTTTGGTCGGATTTTCCTTGAGTGCGTTTTTCATTTGCTTACATCGCCGTTATGTCGCTGCCTTCAGCCTCGCCTTCTTCTGGAAAGTTGAGTACCAGTTCCCAGTATTGTTTAAATAAGCTCTAGCCGTAAAGTAACTTCTACTTTTCGTAAAATATTGAGTTTTGTGGCAGAGCTGTGCCGATCCTGGACGCGCCATTTTATGGCGTCGCTGTTCATATCGCATGCTTTATTTAGTTAGCCAGAACAGCCTTCTCCGGTCACTTAACTAATTAATATTATTAGTTATTTAGTCTTCATAGCTAGGAATTGAGGCCGATTCACACGACACGTTTTCTTTCCGACAGGCTGGCCGTCGGTTAACCGACGTCTAGCTTTCTTACTTGTATTCAAATGCAACTGTTCACTCGACCCGTTAGGCAGACGGCGGCCCTCGGACGTCAGCCGTCCGAGTCGGCTCGGCTTCCTTTCCAAGAAACCTCGTCCGGTTTGACGGCCGTTAGCCATCCGTCGCAACCAACGGGTGGATGATGTTTTGTGTGATTAAGGACCTGTATCGTACCTGCTCGTTTTATGGCCTACAACCCCGACTTTTCCTCATAGTATAGAGTTATAGAAATTAGTTATTTTGATGTTTACACCACGTATGAAAGGTTAATTGAACCTTTTCAAGGATATGAGGAGATGTTTGACATGGCAAACAAGATGTATAGAAATAATTTACATAAATAAAAGATATGGAAAATGACTGGAGAGGCATTAAATAAAACAGGTGAATTTATCATAATTTTAATATTCTTGGCGTGTGCATAAAGTATAATGAAATTGCATAACTTATTTTATCAACACAGTTATCAACCAACATCGTAGTGTCAAAATTATCGTAATTTACTCGATGTTCACGTGACAGATTCTAAGTATACCATGAAAACCGCGCGCTAGTAAACGGATACGGAACGCCTCGTGTGAATGTACAACATTTTGACGGAGGTTAGGCACCACCCAGCCTGTCGGAAAGAAAACGGGTCGTGTGAATCGGCCTTTGCTTATATCGTGTTTTAGCGCTCATCAGACTCGGTCGCCGTTCGACCCCTTACTAGATCGCTAGCTTAGCCCCTAGGCTGGATAGCCTAGTGCTGGTTTTCATGCATGATATATTCCAGTGTTCCTAGGTTAAGTTATGAAGATTGTGGCATTATTAAACATACTATTAACTGTGATGTAAGTGTTTTCGCCTTCGGGGACCATATAGGGGACCGGGTTGATTGCGTATCTTTCTACCCTAACCTAATGTAGGAACCCCTATATGCTCCCTAATCCCCCTGCCTGCGGGCATTCCCTCTGTGTGGCCTTGCTTCCCCTTCTATATAGGGGAATCTTGTCTACAAACAGAGTATTTATCGCTTCTGTCTACCCTAAGGGAATGATCCTCCCCTTAGGGTCGTGACCGAGAAATAAGGAACGGCTCTGCCCTTCCTTAGTTGCACCTGGTTGGGTTACTCCTCCCTCCCTGCAACTTGCGATGTGTCTTTCAGCTTACCTAGCCTCGGAGTTAGCCCTCCTTCTCTAGGTTAAGCTCTGGGGGTTGACTCTGCACTATTATAGTTTGAGACGGTACTCCTGTACCATTCTCAAGCTGGGTTACCTAACCTAGGTTAGGGAGCGTTCTCCCTCTCCTTGGTGGCCGTTCTCATACAGAGTCTCCCCTATAGTAAGACCCCCTCATCTTCTCCCTCCCCACCTATCCCTTTGGTGTAGGCTTGCCTATACACATCTGTCCTTAGTCCTACAACTCCTCCCTTGGGTGGAGTGGCAGGGCTAACTTGTTCTCCTGCTGAGCTGGCCGCTCTGGTACACATACCCTTCATAGCGTTCTATGGGGGTAGTTGCCGGCAGCGGTCCGGCCGGCGGGGGTTTCCCCCTTGAGTGCCCTCTAACCCTCCCTTGGGTTACCCCAGGCACCCGGCCGACTGCCGGCTCCCTGCCGCCGGATGCTAGGAGTATCCACTCCTATCATGAGTGCACTCTCTCCGGAGGGATGCCGGAGGGATATGAGAGCTTACCCCTTCCATCCCCCCTTACCTTTCTCTCCGTCTATCCTGGTGCCGGTCCCTTGCCGCCTCCACCGCCGGCGATACCGCCTTTACCTCAGGTGACATTCTTTCATAAGATGCCCTCCCCCCTCTAAGACGTCAGCCTTCCGTGTGCCGAAGGCTGCCGCTTTCCGTCGACGTACAGCCGACGTCCCACCCCTCATTTCACCTAGTAACAGCTGGCCGACCTTCAGTGCCGGCATTGATTGCCGGCGGTCTAGGTATACAACCATATACATATCCATCTTATGAATTGATCCAAGCTCACCAGGCCGTCAGCCTTCGGCTGCCGGAGCCGCCGCCTCTTGCCGGAGACCCGCTGCCTCCTGCCGGCGACCCGCCGCTGTGCCGGCGGTCGCCACGATGGTATTATATTTTAGATACTCATTGTGTCTGTCTTGATGCCTTCCACCCTGCAGGACCGGCCTCCGGCGTGCCGTCGTTCTGCCGGAAACCCCCGGAGACGTTAAGGGACATGCACCCCTTCTCATACCTGCCGACAACATGCCGACAGCCAACATACTGCAACCAGATGGCTTAGCCACTTCCATATATAGGTATTGTCTTACCATCTAAAATTGTGGCTGTGCTGTCTGATTGCACATTACAATATTCCAGCATACTCTGTGTGTCTTAGTGCAGCCGGTTGCCGGAACCTATATCTAATAAGGGGTTTCTCCTATTCCCCTTCTACCCAGGGATCTGAGTGGTCTCAGTCCCTGCTACACTTTGCGGGCAATTTCTGTTAGAGGCTTAGCTTCTACCCACGACGGCTTATCCATATGGATTTCCGTTTTGTGACCTTCGGCCACAAAAGAAATTGCCTACTGATAAGGTTACGGTAACCGACTGGGCGGGATTCACAAGTATGTGTCTATCTACTTCCTTTCCCGCTCACTATTCTCAGGCATTGTAATACCTTGTGAATTACTTTAATGCTTAAAAATTTAGATTAAGTTATCTTAATTTTAGAGTAATGTAAGTCATTCTTATGCCTTCCATGTACTCATGATCTCTTTTATAGGAGGAGTATATGAAGTGTGAAAGCAACTTCTGTGGAGTGAAGCGCCCGGACTTCTACGGGCACAAGGTGTGCCGGACCCATGCCCCCTGCGCCGCCAAGAGAGGCGACCTGAAACACTGGGACCCGCAGAACTGTACCGTCTGCAAGAGTCGTTTGGCTGAGGCGTTCGACGACCCTCCTTCAGCGGAGGCAAGGGACAATGCTCGAGAGAAGCTACGCAAGTGGGTGCGTGGCTTCCAGAAGAACGCCACCGGACTGTATCTCGCCAGCGAAGATTTGAGGGCCTTGCTTTTCCCAAAGGCATCCAAAGACTCTGTGATCCCCCGTGATCAGATCCCCACCGTCCAGCTCGTGGTGGAACCTGATATTGTCGTGGCCTAGTCCATGCATGAGTGCCACTTGGATTCCGATAACGTGGAACGTATGTCGGAAGTGTCAGAAGAAACGGAGAAGAACCTCATGGGCGAGGAACTCGACTATGAGGAATATCAGGTGGAATATCCTGATTCGGAGACCGAGGTCGCTTCCGCTCTTACTCCCGCAGCGACTCCTGCACCGTCCGAGGAACCTGTTCCTTCAACTTCCGCCACCCCGGACCCTCTTCCATCGGGCACTCAGGAGGTCTTCAAGATGCTTGAAGCCCTCACGGAAAGAAAGCTACGAGAAACCCAGGAGCAATTCCGGTTTACTCTAGTTAACTTTAAACAACCGAAACGGATTTCGGTTAAGGACCTCCCCACTTGCTCGGAAACTAACCCATGGAGATATGCCGAGCATAGGCCAATCACGACTGGTAAGATCTACATCAGTGAGAGGGTTGGCTCTATCTTGTTGGAAGAAGTGGAATTCTTCCCGAACTTCGAGGCTTATCCGGACTGTTACGTCCGGCTCAGGTCCGAACCAGCCTCAAAGGAGGAGACCGAACCGAAGGAGGTTATCATGTTCGATCTCGCGAAGGCCCAGGCTATGCTAGCCCAGGCGGTGAAGAGTAGGGATTTCACCAACTCCAAGATGCCGGTGCTTAGTAAGAAGCACCCAACCTTCGTTGCGCCGAATGCTGCGACTTTCCTCTTCATCGAAAAGGCCTTCACAGCGGTCTTAAAGGCAGTGGAGGAAGGGAAACCTTGCCCTGCACTGGAGGAGTGCAGACCCTTCTCCCTTACCGTTCCTCCCGATGATAGGCACTGGAAAGACGTCCAGTCAACCTTCACGGTGGGGAAGTTAGAGCCTGACGTAGCCGGTCGTCAATTCAATGAGGACCTCCCAAGGCTAAATGATCACCTCATTCGTAGGGAACAGGATACGAAGGAGAACCTTGCCGCATCGCTGTCCCTCCAGGTACAGCTAGAACTTAAGGCCGGGGATACTAGAGTCCCGGACTTTTACATGGTCCTAGCCAAAACACACTTGGCAACGGTGACTAAGGACCTGTCGTGAATTCGTGTTTGCCAACGCGACGGTGAAACACGAACCCCGGAGGCTGATTTCCTCCAATATCTGAGGTAAATATCTCTTTCCCTCCTCCCTGGTGAAAGAGATTGCAGACAAGGCCGCCACGGAGAATAGGAACCTTCTCCACAAGTGGGGCATGTCGAGAAAAAGGAAATCCTCTCAGGACGATGGCCCTCAACCTAAGAGGAAATCTCAGAAACCAAAACCCCAGCAACGTCAACAGAGACGGCAGTTTCTGGGTTCCGCTACTCCCCAAGTGGCCACACAGCCACAGCAGACCTTTCAGTTGGTCCCCCAACCGGTGGTGTCGCAGTCACCGGTCTTTACCCCTGCGTTTGAGCAACATGCTACTACCTTTCGTCCCAGAGGTAGGGGCTCAAGCAGAGGTTCCGGCAGAGATTAGTCTCGCCGCCCCTTCAGAGGCAGAGGAGGAAGGGGAGCTAGCGGCCGAGGTGGCAAACCCTCGGGACACCAGAAGCAATGAAGTGCTTCCAGTGGGAGGAAGACTCTGCCAATTCCAGGATCGTTGGACCTTCGATCCCTGGGCACACAGCATCGTCAAGAAGGGACTAGGCTGGAGCTGGACGCAACCACCCCCAGCCTTCCAGCAATTCTTCCAACAGTCAACCCCCCTCCTGGAAAAGTATGTCCTAGAACTCTTGAACAAGAAGGTGATCAGGAGGGTAAAGTCAACCAGGTTCCAAGGGAGACTATTTTGCGTTCCCAAGAAGGACTCCGACAAACTCAGAGTCATTCTAGACTTATCCCCTCTCAACAAGTTCATTGCGAACAACAAGTTCAAGATGCTGACTCTGCAACAAATAAGGACCCTTCTGCCTCAAAAGCCTATACGGTCTCCATAGACCTGGCGGATGTCTACTGGCATGTTCCAATGAATCATCACGCTTCCTCCTACCTAGGATTTCGACTCCAAAGGAAAAGTTACGCCTTCAGGGCCATGCCCTTCGGGCTCAACGTGGCTCCACGGATCTTCATCAAGCTGGCAGACGCCATCATCCAACAACTCCGCCTTCAGGGCGTCCCAAGTGATGGCCTACCCAGACGACTGGCTAGTCTGGGCGACATCGCCCGAAGATTGTGTAAGAGCCTGCAACAAAGTCACCCAGTTCCTAGAGCATCTGGGATTCAAGATAAACACCGAGAAATCTCGCCTCTCTCCAGCTCAGAAGTTCCAATGGTTGGGAATCCATTGGGATCTTCAGTCATACCGCCTTTCCATCCCACAGAAGAAAAGGAAGGAAATAGCAGGGTCTGTCAGAAGACTTCTGAAATCCAAACGGATCTCAAGACGACAGCAGGAACAAGTTCTCGGCTCTCTATAGTTCGCCTCTGTGACAAACCCAGTGCTTCGCGCACAGCTAAAGGATGCCGCGGGAGCCTGGAGACGTTTCGCATCCATCGCTCGAAGAGACCTCAAGAGACGGCTTCCAAACAGACTTCGCTTACTATTAAAGCCGTGGTCGGAAGCAAAGACCCTGAAAAGGTCCATTCCTCTTCAACACCCGCCTCCATCGATCAACATCCACACGGACGCTTCACTGGAGGGTTGGGGAGGTCACTCCCACCAACGACAGGTTCAGGGAACATGGTCTCCCCTATTCAAGACGTTTCACATTAACATCTTGGAGGCTATTGCGGTTCTTCTCACCCTGAAGAAACTCTCCCTGCCTCCCTCGATCCACATCCGTCTGACTCTGGACAAATCGTCAGGGCTCGAGATCGCCCCAGATAAATCAGGTACTACTTCCGATCTTTCGTCTGGCAGAAAGGAAGAAATGGCACCTGTCTGCAGTTCACCTACAAGGATCCCGCAACGTGACGGCGGACGCTCTATCACGGACAAGCCCAATAGAGTCGGAATGGTCTCTAGACGCAAGATCATTCTCCTTCATCTCTAACCAAGTCCCGGAACTTCAGATCGATCTCTTCGCAACGAGCGACAACAATCAACTTCCTCGATATGTGGCCCCGTACGAGGACCCCAAGGCAGAAGCAGTGGATGCCATGTCACTGGATTGGAACAGATGGTCCAGGATATACCTGTTCCCTCCCCCCAACCTTCTGCTGAAAGTCCTCTCCAAACTGAGAACCTTCAAAGGGACAGCGACCCTAGTGGCTCCCAAGTGGCCCCGGAGCAATTGGTACCCTCTGGTCCTGGAGCTGCAGCCCACGCTGATCCCCCTACCGGGCCCAGTTCTTTCTCAACAAGTACAGAAGTCGACTGTCTTCGCTTCATCACTGAAAGTCAGGGACCTTCATTTCATGATTTTCTCTCCTTAGCCGCAAAGAAAAGGTTTGGAATCTCGAAGAAAAGTCTAGACTTCCTCGAGGAATACAAGACTGAATCCACACGGCGGCAATACGAATCATCCTGGAGAAAGTGGGTCTCGTTCGTCAAAGCAAAAAATCCTACGGAAATCACCATTGTTTTTGCATGTCCTCCTTCATTCACCTTCATGGACAAGGCTTAGCAGCCAACACGATTTCCACCTGCAAATCGGCTTTGACTAGACCACTACTGTACGCCTTCCAGATTGATCTGTCCAGCGATATCTTCAATAAATTACCAAAGGCATGCGCTAGACTACGCCCAGCACCTCCGCCAAAACCTATCTCCTGGTCCCTGGACAAGGTGCTCCATTTTGCCTCTAACCTGGACAACGATTCGTGCCCTCTAAAAGACTTGACTCAAAAAGTTATCTTTCTTTTTGCTCTCGCCTCGGGAGCCCGAGTCAGTGAAATAGTGGCATTGTCAAGAGAAGAGGGTCATATCCTGTTCGCAGATACAGGAGAACTTACCCTCTCCCCTGATCCGACGTTTCTCGCAAAGAATGAACTACCCACCAAGAGATGGGGCCCTTGGAGAATCTGCCCCCTGAAGGAAGATGTCTCTCTATGCCCAGTGGAGATTTCTATGCCCAGTGGAGATTCTTAAGGTCTATCTTCGAAGAACTTCAGACTTCGGTGGAGGACAACTCTTCAAAGGAGAAACATCGGGTAGTGACTTGTCACTGAAACAACTAAGAGCGAAAATCACCTACTTCATTCGCAGAGCGGATCCTGACAGTACACCCGCAGGTCATGATCCTAGAAAAGTCGCGTCTTCTCTGAACTTCTTCCAGAGCATGGATTTCGAAAGCCTCAAGAGCTTCACAGGGTGGAAATCGTCGCGCGTTTTCTTCAAGCACTACGCGAAGCAAGTGCATGAAGTTAAACATTTCGTGGTAGCCGCAGGTAGTGTTATGAAACCTGCCGTTTAACTCTGCATAGAACAGTGAGTTACTTGGGACTTTAACTCTACGGGTGCCTGTGTTGACCCTCTTGTGATACATAGTGATTTCATGGACACTTAGTGTTTTTAATACACTGTTCTTATCAAGGTGAAATGTCATAGACTTCACATGAGTGCCACATGCTCTAGGGCATGATGTGTTTTTTCTTTGAAAAAGACTGACGTTCCTCTGGAACTTGTGTTTCTAAAAGTGAAATTTCTTTCAGATTCAAGATTGAAGTCTTTTATTTTCTATGTACATTATTCTTTATTATTGTAAATTAACTTTACACTTATTATTGCAATTGTTATCACAATAATCTGCAATCTATGAAATAAAATGTCTATTTTATTACATGTGCGTCTCTCTCCGCTCCTATTATTTATTATGAAATATATGATTGTCCATAGTTTCATTTAACCCCTTCCTTTTGAAAGAGAAGAATAATATAGATATACTGTATTATATACTCACTCATGCTGTGGTAATATTCCTACCTGAATACTTACCTTCGTCCTGCCTTCGAGACCAGATTGATCTCTCCTCCAAGGAGCGTAGTGATTATTTATCACTTACCTATGCTTGATAATATTCATACCCGAATATTAACCTTATGTCTTGTCTCCGAGTCCTGCACGAACTCTCCGCAGGGTGAGTAGCCCTTCAATGATCGCTTTGAGATATTGGTATGGTCCACCATTACTTCTCTGCCAGGGGGGCAGGAAGCTGGTTCTCCACGGAAACTCTAGCAAGGACATGTTACATACCTCTATTCGAAGCCCTTGGCACTTGCATAAAAAGGGGAAAATTTCCACAATATATTAATTCTCTGGTACACTTCCATCAGGACGTCATGGCTTGAGCCCAAAAAACGGATTTTGAGCGAAGCGAAAAATCTATTTTTGGGTGAGATGGCCATGACGTCCTGATGGACCCTCCCGTCTATTCTTGTCCAGCCTTTCAGGCCCCGCCCTGTCCTGCTGTATCATGGAGATTAGCAAGAAGCTGGCCTAGGATGAGGACGGACGTGACGTCATTTAGCAATGGCGCCCGTTTGTTTACGTTTTGAGTACCAAAAGCAGCCACGGACGAGTGTAACTGTGGAACGGCTCCCCAGTTATTCTCCACCTTTCCATATCGAAGTGTTAACTCTATATGGGGTGCAGATAGCTATGTGGCGTGTTAATACATGCGTCCCCTGTTGATATACGATATCCTAGAGGGAAACCTTTAGGGTACTCGCACCAGAAGTTAGAATTCTGTGATAACCTTTAGTTTAATTCTCTGAGAATATCCCTGTAGTTAAATATACCCTAGGAAGCTACTGAAGGAACCTTCCATCAGGACGTCATGGCCATCTCACCCAAAAATAGATTTTTCGCTTCGCTCAAAATCCGTTATATATATATACAGTGGTACCTCTACATACGAATGTCCCAACATACGAATTTTCCAACATACGAAGTAAAATTCGACCAAATTTCTGCCTCGACATCCGAAGTGTTGCTCCAACATACGAAGTAAACATTACGCCATTGAGCGTCGAGTGCTCAGTTCTCTGTTCTTGTGTGTATCGTGTGGTTGTCCTCTGTTTGGTCTGTTATTAACAGTGCTTATTTTCTTCCTTTTCTCACATTTCCTTTTTGATTTTACCTATACTGTAATCATGGTGCCTAAGAAGCTAAGTTTCAGTATAGGAAAAAGGCAATTCTTTCATTAGAATTGAAGCAAGAAATTATAGAAAAACATGCGAGCAGTGTGCATGTGAGTGATACTGTATGGCTAAACAATATGGTCGGAATAGGCCTATGATCTCGAGGATCATCAAGCTGAAGGCAGTCATTAAAGCAAATAACCATCGAAGGGGATCACCATTATTACAAGACATCGTAGCAATACCCTGGAAGAGATAGAACGCCTTTTGTTGATAGGGATAAAGGACAAAGAGATTGTTGGCAACGATCATTTGTGAGAAGGGCCAGCGTGATGAACAGAAAGAAAGGAAAAAGTGAAGCAAAGAAAACCAAGATAGCATTAA
>NC_090729.1:167225018-167250018 GCF_036898095.1 Palaemon carinicauda | reverse complement strand
ACAGCAATTGGGTCTTGAGAGACTCTGGTGGAGGAAGATTTAGCCTTCGAAGCTGATGATTTCGAAGACCTGTGGTCTTTGGAAGACTTGTGGTCTTTGGAAGACTTGTGGGTCGTATATAAAGTCTTACGATGAGCCTTCACCTTGGGGATAACAGGGCGGGGACTGAGACCAGTCCCGGTTGTCCCTGGAAAACCTCGAAAAGAAGAGTGTTCTGAAGTAGAAGAGAAAGCCGGGCTAGGGATAGGAATCTTAGCCCGGGAACCACCTGACTCACCTACGTCCCTACCTGCGTCGGGATCGTCAAGAGCCTTGGGTTCCACATTGAGGTTGAGGGTAGCGACGTCCTCAGTTAGGGTGCCGCCCGTCTCTTCTTGGGCCAGAAGAAGGGATTCGAACCTCTCGATGATAGGATCCGCCAACTCTTTGGGGACCGCAGCGGAAATTTTAGCATGGGGGTAGAGACGGGAACCCCATTCCTCAGAGAGGATATAAGGCTGTTTGGCCTTCACGTTGTGGGCGAATCCGTCAATCCAGATCTTGAGGGTAGCCCGAGCTGTATCTTTTTCAAGTTGGGAGCACTGAAAGAGAACAGACTATTAGCGAGGGATATTTGTGCCAAAGAAAAGTGAAGAAGTCCAAGGACTTCGTAGACACGAAGTGAAAGGCATGCTGGAAGTCCAGAGGACTAGTGGCCTTAAAATTAATAATCTTTGAAATTAATCGTAACTCCCTACAAGTCTGTATCAATGAAAATGCACTCACCGAGTCAGATGTTAGAGTGGAGGTCGTTGTGTAGCAGACTACACAATTGTCTGGATGCCAAACAGCTAAGTAATCCACTCGGACAGAACAGTGGGCGTGTGAACGACACACGTCATGGCCGAAGGGTTGATAGATGACAGCGGCACATGCCGTCATTGCACAGCGTACAGTCTGTAAAATAAAAGATACATGAGTATCTCAAAGGAAAGCAAATTAGGGGCCCGGAGACCCCGGTGCTTAAAATATATATATATATATATATCACTATCATGATAAAAATGTTTTATATATTTTCATCAGGAATCCTGAATGAAAGCAAATAGGGGCTCGGGGGTCCCAGATGCTTAAATGATATCAATATGATGATAAAAGATTTATATATCAATATCATGATGAAAATGTTTTATATATATACATTAGGAATCCTGAAGGAAAGCAAATAGGGGCTGGGGGGTCCCGGGTGCTTAAATGATATCAATATCATGATAGAAGATTTATATATCAATATCATGATAAAAATGTTTTATATACGTACAGTCTGTAAGACAAAAGACACATGAGTATCTTAAAGGAAAGCAAATTAGGGGCCCGGAGGCCCCGGAGCTTAAATATCTACGTATATATATGTCAATATCATGATAATTTTTTTTTTTTTTTTTTTAAGCCATTAAGTATATTGAATGTAAGCAAATTCGGGACCCCGGGGAGTAGAACAAAAGAGTAAGTAATGTACGTTAATGTATAATAATAGCACCTCTCACAGATCAACGGGAACCGCCCGTGCAAAGAAAGCGAATGACCCCGGGCGGGGAACATAACGCAATATAATGAATCTAACTCGATCGGGAGAGAGAGAGGGAGGTAACCCTGGGGTGGGGAATCGGGCGGGAGGGAGGCTAGGAGTGGGGCGATAGCAGGTATACCAACCTGCCAGACCCACGATTGATATGATCACGCGGAAAGACTAATAACACTATAAAAAACATAACACATGGTAAAATAAGATAGGAAGGTATGCTGGATGATAATAATAATAAAATTAACTATACATCAATCGTAAAACAAACGAGGGAGCGAACATGAGACAGGAGAAAACCCAAGCCTGACAGCGCTGCGGCAGGGTTACCAACATAACACAGAGTCAGTGAAGTGCTAACAAAATTAAAAACTAATACCTGACTCGTGAAAGACCCTCGAATTAATGCAAGAAAACGAATGACGTTAAAATGATAAGCAAGTCCGTGGCGTGCAAACGTAAATAATCCAAGTAATAATATTAGTGGAATAGAAACGCCCGAAGGCGACCAGGCATGCCAACCTACCGATAATACGCACACGTATATGTAATAACTGTTATCGTAATAACAGGACATCAATATAAAAATTTAATACGGTGTGTGAACCGTGGATACCAATAAAGTTCACAACGAGAAACAATCAGTATGGAAGACTCATTGAAAAGCGTTAAGAACGAAACGAGAGAGAGATAGGAGGGAGCCAAGCGCCATGAAAGACCCACACGGGGTCGTGAAAAATAAAACTGTTATAATATAAGCAAAAAAAGGGCAAGGCCCCCTCCAAAATCTCAAAACTCATAGATCTGGTACTTAACTTAGATGGAGTGACATTGGAGTCCGACATCTTGAGGTAAATCCAGAAAAAACCAGCGAAATTCACACACTAAGGCAAAATAAGGATTAAATAGTGGTGCTATGAAAAAGGAGTAACGTCACTGGCGTGGGATTGCTAGTAGTAGTAGGAGGTTGAACGGCACCTCGCTGTTCGGGGATATTGACAGGAGATATCTAAATGGTGCGAGGCCTCTGGTTGTGATTTATTCAGCGCCCCAGTATTATACCGACACCTTATTAAGGTGAGCGAGCTGGGTTCAACCTAGCATTCCTATAAAAATTTTTCTCTGGTAAATTCATAGCAGTTTTTACCCTAGAAATGATGTTAAAGGAGCATTTCACTGGGCGGCACGGGTCGGAGCCCAGAAATATATATATATATATATATATATATATATATATATATATATATATATATATACTGTATGTATATATATATATATATATGTATATGTATATGTATATATATATATATATATGTATATGTATATGTATATATATATATGTATATATATATATATGTATATATATGTATATATATATATATATATATATATATATATATATATATATATATATATATATATATATATATATATATACATATATATATATATATATATATATATATATATATATATATATATATATGTATATATATATATATATATATATATATATATATATATATATATATATATATATATATATATACATATACATATATATATATATATATATTTATATATATATATATATATATATATATATATATATATATATATATATATATATATATATTTTTGGGCTCAAGCCATGTCGTCCTGATGGAAGTTCCTTAAAGGCAGCTTCCTAGGGTATATTACAACTACGGCGATATTCCCAGAAAATTTACCTTAAGGTACCCAGAATTCTAACTCCTGGAACGAGTATCCCTAAAAAAGACCTTAGGGATATCGTAAATATCAGTGGACGTATTCTTGACACGCCTCATAGCAATCTATACCCCGAATAGAGTTAACACTTCGTAGGGGTCAAATGGCAAGAAAACGAAAACGATAAGAAAGGGGGGGAGCCGTTAGTAAGGCATCTCTCCTCCCCGTTTCGTAAGCGTGCCCTGCGCCGCTCGCGGCGCCATCTGTATTCCTTTTTGCGTAGCTATACGACTCGGTGTTTTTCCCTGTGTTACTACCAAAATCTTGGATTTACTCGTTTATAATGCTTTCTCCAACTTCTTCTGCCTCGGATAAGTTGAGTACTATTTCTTTTATGTATAAATGTAGGCTCTTGTTTAAAATTAAAGTAATTAAAAGAGTTATCTTTGATACAAGAGCTGTTGCCTGCTGGAGGCGTCATGGACGCTGTCGCTTGCTAGAATAGGATTTATTTGTTAGCAAGAGCGACGTTCCCAGCCCCTTTGCGCTTTAATAATTAGCTGCTTAGCTTAATTAGGAATTCTGTTATGATGCGATAGTAGTGTGCCTGGCGAAAGTTTTGCCTAGGCTGACCAACACTAGTCTTCGTAGGCTAGCTGTTGGCCCTTGTACTTCCTGCATGATAATTAGTCTTCCAAGTGTGATTTTATATTGCTTAAAGCGTTAGGCAACGTTATACATATAAGCTTTTTTCGAGTACTTTCCAAGATAGTATTGGAGTGAGTTTCGGTGAATTAGGTAATCGATTCTCTTAGTGCCTAGGCTAGGTTGTCTTAGGTCATTATAATATTATCTGTTTCCCCGTTTGCTCCCTTCTCTTCGGGGAAGGGGCAAACCCTTTCCCTCTGTTTAAGCCTTAGGCTTAACTCTAGTGGTTTGTTTGAATTAAATTTCAAATATATCTATGCTGGAGTAGTACTGTACCTTCCTGTTCCAACTGAATTGGTTCGGAGGGGGACAGTACAGCAGTGTATTAGTCTGAGTCCGTGTTGGTCTAGCGTGGGGCAGAGTCTCCCTTGCTGACTGACACGGGCATAAGGGGTTTATCCCCCTTGGATCACCTTGTTGGGTTCCTGTAGTGATCCCTTCGCTCGGTGACCCCTCAGACTTGTCCTCTTTGCCGTTCTGGATTCGGGATATGTTCCCTTTCTGGAATAGCAATTCCTTCCTTGCCTTGGTTTTAGGGAGGCAGCCAGTAGTGCCGGCCTCCCTCCCGGGATTTCTCTGGCTGAGATGAGCTCTCTTAGTTGGGAATAACCCTTAACCAAGGCAAGGTTGGATAGGACCCTCTCTCCTTCCCTTCTATTTTTCCGTTTCCTTTGTGTCAGTCGTCCGCATCCGTACCTAGCCTAGGTTAGGATGGGGAACTGACGTGGTCCCCTGTCAGCCGGCAGAGTGTGCCGACCAGCAGAGACCCTTTCTTTTGAGTGCTGCCCGGTCCTTTCTTGGTCCCTCCACCGCTGCCGTCTGTAGATTCAGTAAGCAGCGGTTAGGAAGCCTGACTTAGTGTCTCCCCTTCCTCTCGGCACTCTTTCGGGTGCCGGGCACAGAGGCTCATAGCCTCTTAGCCCGGCACTCATTCTGTTGTCTTCTTATGTGTTGTCCTTGCCGTCTGCCGGCCGCCGGTGGGGGGGGTGTTCTCCAGTTCTCTTGCTGTCGGTCGGCGGTGGTTATATACCTTTGCCGGCCGGTCTCTTGCTCATATGCCGGCCACTATGAGTGGCGGCCGGCAGCCGAGCGCTACCTGGTGTGGAGGCCAGCCGGCAGGGTTTGCTTACCGCTGCCGGCCGGCCTGCTACACTGCCCGGTTAGCCGGCCACTAAGAGTGATGGCCGGCAACACAGTGCTACCCGGGTGGCTGCGGACCGGCAACCACTGCCGGCCGGTTCAGGCATGAGATCTGGAGTTCTCCCCAATAGGGGTGATCTGGAGTTGTGTACTTGAGATCTACCTTTGGAAAAAAGGGGGGGGGGGGGTACTGACCGGCAATAGCCGGCCGGCACACCACCCTCATGTACTGTATCAGTTCTTTCTTGGGTGGTGTATTCAACCAAGGGAGACCATGATATAGTAGGTTACAACACTGTCTTTTCTAAGTTACTTGTGTTACTTTGTGCAATCACTTGGTGTCGCCTTACATGGATAAAAAAGAGAATTCTTTTCATCCCTGGCCAGAATGGTAAAATTTTACCTTAGGTGTGAGCTACACCTAATTTCCTTGGGAAATATGATCTCTGGTTATTCTAGTAAAGACTAACTACGTGATTTTTGGCTGGTGGGCTTCCACAGGTGATTGTGTGGGTTTCACAAGTAGGTGTCTTTCCCTTATTCTTTGTGAATACTCATATTTACATGTGAATTGAAATTCACTTGATATTCATGGAAATTTTCTTCTTTTACAGGAGGAGCATCCGAAATGTGATAGTGTCTTCTGCAATGTCCGCAGCAAGAACTTTTGCGGACATGTCTCGTGTAGGAGGCACGCGGCTTGCGCAGCCTCCAATGATGACCATCGCTACTGGGATCCGCAGGTATGTGCAGTATGTACTAACCTGCTATCAGAGGCTTTTGAATCCCCTAGGTCGGCGGAGTCAAGGGATGCAGCGAGGGAGAAGCTCCGTTTATGGGTAAGGGGTTTTCAGAAGAACACCACTGGACCTTATCTTCCTAATGAGAAGATGAGGGCATACCTTTTTCCCAAAGCTTCCACTGACGCTGTTGTTCCCCAGCCTCGGCCGGAGATCCCTCTCGTCCAGATCCCAGTGGAGGAGGATGTTACGGATGCCATGTAGGACATCCAGCTGGATGACAAGATGTCTGACTTGTCCGATCGTGCGGAACAGGATCTCCTCGCAGAGGGTGAGGAGGAGGATCAAGATCCTATTGCCGTGGAGGAAGAGGTTCCCGTACCTTCAGACGTTCCGGCTCAGACCCCTGAACCTATCCCCTCTACTTCGTCCGCTCTTCCAGCAGAGCTGGGACAGGCTCTCTCTTCCATCGTTGGTATGATCCAACAGATGCAGAGGGAGAATAATCAGAAGGCCGCTACTTTGGAGCTCCAGATGCAGAAGATCACAGCATCACGTGGACCTCCAAAGAAGCTCAACGTGAAGGACCTTCCTCTGTGCTCGGATGCCAACCCGTGGAGATATGCCGAGCACATGCCGATGACGATCGGGAAGATCGTCATGTCGGAGAAACTGGGCTCAGTTCCCCTTGAGGAGGTGGAATTCTGGCCCAGTAGAGGGGCCTACCCGGACTGTTATGTCCGTCTGAAGAAGGAGCCGGCCTCGAAGGAGGAGACGGAACCGAAGGAGGTGATCATCCTGGATCACTCCAAGGCTCAAGCTACCCTAACATCTGCTTTGAAGGAGAGGGGGTTCTCAAACTCTAAAGTTGCTGCTTTGAGTAAGAAGCACCCCTCCTTTGTATCCTCCCCGGCTAGGGCCTTCCCCTTTATGCAGAAAGGGTTCGCAACCGTCTTGAAGGCGGTTGAAGCTGGCAAACCGTGTCCATCTCTGGAGGAATGCAAACCACTGTCGTTGGCCTTGCCGCTGGATAATAAGGACTGGAAGGAGGTACACCTCACTTTCTCGGTTGGGAAGTTGGACGCCGACATTGCAGGTCAGCAGTTCGGCGAAAACCTTCCCAAGTTGTCGGAATTCCTCCTACGGAGGGAATTGGACACAAAGGAGTGCCTGGCAGCCTCGATGTCTCTCCAGACTAACATGGAGACAATGGCTAGCAACCCCAAGATGCCTGAGATGTTCATGGTAATGGCCAAGATCCATCTGGCCACGGTGACTAAGGACCTCTATGGCTTTGTCAAAGCGAGGAGGGCCTGTAGAGAGTTTGTTTTCGCCTCGGCCACAGTGAGGCATGAACCCAAGAGGCTCATTTCATCTAGCATCTGGGGTAAAAATCTCTTTCCCAACGAAGTGGTCAAAGAGGTGGTGGACAAGGCAGCCACTGAGAACCGTAATCTTCTCCTTAAGTGGGGCCTGTCCCTTAAGAGGAAGTCTTCCCCTGATGAGGGCCCTCAGCCGAAAGGAAAGGCGAAGAAATCGAGGTTTTCTTCCCGTCCAGCCAAGCCTTTCAGACCACAACGACAGCAGCAGCAGCAGCCAGCTTTGCCTCCGGTACCACAACTAGTAGCCCAGACCCCGACCACCTTCCAATGGGTACCCCAAGCCGTGTCATCAGCATCCCCGGCATTCAATCCAGTGTTCGAAGGGCAATCGACCACGTTTCGAGCAAAGCCCAGAGGTGCAGCCAGAGGTTCGGCGAGACGCCCCTCTAGGGGAAGAGGATTCAGAGGTGGTCGCGGCCAGGGAGGCAAGACTGCAGGGCAGTCAAAGTGAAGTGTCGCCGGTAGGTGGGAGACTACAGTATTTCCGGGATCGCTGGACCTTCGATCCCTGGGCCCACAGCCTGCTCAAAAATGGACTGGGTTGGAGTTGGTACAGTACTCCGCCCCAGTGCCCTCAATTTTTCCAACACTCCACCCCCGTTTTGGAGGAGTACATTCAAGATCTGTTGGAGAAAAAGGTGATCCGGAGTAACAGACCCAGTGCTAAGAGCACAGCTAAAAGATGCAGCGGGAGTCTGGAGAACCTTTGCATCGAAAGAGCGAAGGGACTTGAAGAGACCGGTCCCACTTCGGCTACGTTCTCTTCTCAGACCGTGGTCTCAAGCCAGTCGTCTAAAGAGGTCAGTACCTCTTCAACCCCCCCCCCCCCGTCAGTGACAATCCACACAGACGCCTCAAAGGTAGGGTGGGGGGGTCACTCCCATCGGAAAAAAGTGCAAGGGACCTGGTCCAAGCTATTTGGGACTTTTCACATAAACTTTCTAGAAGCTATGGCAGTGCTTCTTACCCTGAAGAAAGTATCCCCACGTCACTCGATCCATGTAAGGTTGGTACTGGACAGCGAGGTGGTAGTGAAATGTCTGAATCGGCGGGGATCGAGATCTCCACCTCTCAACCAGGTAATGTTAGCCATATTTCGACTGGCGGAGAAGAAGAAGTGGCACCTGTCAGCAGTTCACCTTCAAGGAGTCCGGAATGTGACCGCGGACGCTCTATCCAGGGTTACACCGATAGAGTCGGAATGGTCCCTAGACGCAGGATCATTCTCCTTCATCTTGAGACAAGTCCCAGAACTGCAGATAGACCTCTTCGCGACGAAGGACAACAAGAAGCTGCCGAGATATGTGTCCCCATACGAGGACCCCTTGGCGGAAGCAGTAGATGCGATGTCCCTCGATTGGAACAGATGGTCCAGGATCTACCTGTTTCCCCCTCACAATCTGATGTTGAGGGTCCTCAACAAACTGAGATCCTTCAAGGGAGTAGCAGCAATAGTGGCCCACAAGTGGCCGAACAGTGTATGGTTCCCTCTGGCTCTGGAACTACGACTAGAGTTTCTACCACTCCCAGACCCAGTTCTGTCCCAGCAAGTCCAGAAGTCGACTGTCTACGCTTCATTACAGAAAACCCGGACCCTGCAGCTCATGATTTTCTCTCCCTAGCGGTGAAGAAACGGTTCGGAATCTCGAAAGATAGCATCGACTTCCTGGAAGAATATAAGTGTAAGTCTACTAGAAGGCAGTACGAATCAGCATGGAAGAAATGGGTAGCCTTTGTCAAAGACAAGAATCCGCACGAGATCTCTACGGAGTTCTGCCTATCCTTCTTCATCCACCTCCACGGACAGGGGCTGGCGGCTAACACGATTTCTACATGTAAGTCAGCTCTGACAAGACCCATTCTATATGCCTTCCAGGTAGACCTCGCTAACGAGATGTTTAATAAGATCCCGAAGGCCTGTGCTAGGCTTAGACCTTCAGCTCCTCCAAAGCCTATTTCGTGGTCGTTAGACAAAGTCCTTCATTTTGCCTCATTACTGGATAATGAGGAGTGCGCATTGAAGGACCTGACTCAAAAAGTGATCTTCCTTTTTGCCCTTGCTTCTGGGGCCAGAGTTAGTGAGATTGTGGCCCTCTCGAGAGAGGAGGGCCGGGTTCAGTTCCTGGATGGGGGAGAACTGAACCTGTTTCCGGACCCTACGTTTCTCGCTAAGAACGAGTTGCCCACCAACAGGTGGGGTCCCTGGAGAATCTGCCCTCTGAAAGAAGATGCATCTCTATGTCCCGTAGAATGCCTAAAGGTCTATCTTCGTAGAACTTCAGACTTCCATGGGGCCAACTATTCAGAGGAGAAACATCGGGCTCGAATTTATCTTTAAATCAGCTTAGGGCGAAAATTACATATTTTATTCGCAGAGCGGATCCTGACAGTTCACCCGCAGGTCATGATCCGAGGAAAGTTGCTTCATCCTTAAACTTCTTTAACTTTATGGATTTTGAACACCTTCGTTCATACACTGGCTGGAAGTCTTCCAGGGTATTCTTTCGCCACTATGCTAAGCAAGTGGAGCAGCTAAAGAGGTCTGTGGTAGCAGTTGGTTGCGTCGTTAACCCTGCTGTTTAACTCTGCGAGGAACAGTGGAATTATTTGGGACTTTGATTCTTGGGTGAGTGTACAGTGAACCCTCGTTTATCGCGGTAGATAGGTTCCACACGCGGGCGCGATAGGTGAAAATCCGCGAAGTAGTGACATCATATTTACCTATTTATTTAACATGTATATTCGGACTTTTAAAACCTTCCCTTGTACGTAGTACTGTTAACAAACTACCCTTTAATGTACAGAACACTTAATGCATGTACTACAGTACCCTAAACTAAAACAGGCACAAATATTAAAGGCGATTTTATATCATGCGTTTCCTAAACACCTAAAAAGCACGATAAAAAATGGCAACCAATGTTTTGTTTACGTTTATCTCTGATCATAATGAAGAAACAAACTCCTTTAGTGTACTGTACACATATATGTATAGGTTAGTTTTTGCATCGATTATATTGATGTATACAGTATGTTGATTTTGTTATTACCAATGTTTTACTTAATTTTCCTTAGGACTTCCAAATGAAATGTTTTTCTTTATGATGCCGCCTGAAACGACGGCGTCATAAAGTACGCTCAGTAAACAACCACGCTCAGAACAAAGAAGGCATTTAACGCGCATGATGAAAGTAATAAATAATGATATTTACAGTAAAAGCTTTTAGAAAATATGTTATTACAAATATTGTTTACCGTATCTATATAAAATCATACAGTACATACTGTACGTAGCAAAGCAGGAAAACAATTTACGAGAGAGAGAGAGAGAGAGAGAGAGAGAGAGAGAGAGAGAGAGAGAGAGAGAGAGAGAGAGAGAGAGAGATTGTTTTACGTACGTAAATGTAAATTTTAAACAAAAAAAATATGATAGGCTTTTAAAACCTTCCCTTTAACTTAATGCATACAGTACTAAATAAACTATAAAACAGGCACAAATATTAAAATGTTTAAGTAAAAAATAAAGATTGTTACTGTACTCACCACGAAAGAAGTTCAAGAAAAACTTGAATGATGATGGCGATGAATTTGCTGCACAGTAGAAATGATGATGATGAAGCTGGTGATGTCTTCTACTGTGCAGCCAATAATAGTATTTTACGTCTCTTCAGACGGAGGTGTCTTTTCCTGGGACACCTCTTCAACTTCTTCCTGAGACACTTCTTCAATTTCTTCTGAGGGCATTGTGATCGGAAGTTGCTGCCGCTGTTTCTTTTTTCGCAAGAGCATCCTGTAGGGAGCCATGTGTTCATCGATCTTGGTGCAGAATTGTACAGAACGAACCATATCCTCGTCCCACTCTTGCGACATTTCTTTCACCTCATTCGCAAGCTTGCAGAGCTTGGCAAGCCGTTCTAATGTTAAGACCGTTTCTTCGACATTTTCTTGGATCTCTTCCTGTGTTTCACTGTCTTCACTGCCCGATTTCGTCAGGTCTTCGAGGTCTGCGGCCGCGTAACTTCTACTGTCTTTTAACATAGTATCGAGAAGCGTCACCTTCTCAGCAATCGTCATCATCTTTCGGTGCTGTTTAGGCTCACTACCAGCCTTAGTAGAAGCAGAAGGCTTGGGAGGCATTGTACAGTAGGGTTTAACAGAAAGTTCAACAAAAAGTTCAACTTAAAACAGTCACGCACAGCACAGATTAAAGTTCACAATTAACAACGTCAACACAGCGATACAGCGGGAGACAAAGTGACCGCGGAAAGAGATGCTGCGGGTTGGAGAAGCGGTCAAAACACCAATCAGAGGCTAGATTACAAAACTTGAGTTCTGATTCGTCATCTATCAGCGCTTGAACCAATCACAACCCGTCTTACAGTACTATGATGCGTTGGTTACCTACTCATAGAAGATGCCCCGCGCATACTGAACGTACGTAGATTAAGTACAATACCGTAATAATAATAAATAATGATAATAATACTGTACAGTAATAATAATAATAATAATGATAATAATAATAACAATAATAATTTTATTAACAACAACAACAATAATAATAATAATAACAATAAGAATAATAATACAGCTTTACGTACGCTATTTTACGCCTCTCTCTCTCTCTCTCTCTCTCTCTCTCTCTCTCTCTCTCTCTCT
This sequence comes from Palaemon carinicauda, assembly GCF_036898095.1. NCBI lineage: Eukaryota > Metazoa > Arthropoda > Malacostraca > Decapoda > Palaemonidae > Palaemon > Palaemon carinicauda. The sequence continues at coordinate 167,238,118 of NC_090729.1, read as the reverse complement.
CTCTCTCTCGTACGCTTATTCGAAATGTGATTTTTGCAACAAAGAATATTATTGGATGCAGTACTACGTACGTATACATACAAAAGAAGCATATCCATTACAGTACACACCATTCTAATATGGTATGACTGCATCTGATTTGCGTTTTATGTTCGATTTAATTTTACTACGTACTGTATACAGTACTGAATTATCGTATGATCACATTCTCTTTTCGTGTTTTATTTCTTTCTGTGCTTAATTATATGTCATATGTAATGCAATGAACAATCAGTAAGAGCAGATATTACTAAATACAGTATTAATGGAATTACAGGTAACGAAATATCGTATTTGGGGTCTTCAGATATTGCGGTATTTTCGAAATTTCCGGAAAATCCGCGATATGTATATATATATGGGTTATGGAAAAACCCCGCGAAGTGGTGAATCCGCGATTGTCGAACCGCGAAGTAGCGAGGGTTCACTGTATAGTTATATGCATTGGTATAACTAGTAGTGAAGGCTCTGGGAGCCCACAGTGACTGTTCCAGCGTTATGGTGATGGTAGCACAAGTACAGACAGGTGTGCCGAGCGTTGCTGACGCTAATGTCAGTGGATAGTAACATGGACGTTAACTTTGATACCTTGGTATGCGACAAGTGACCTGATTGTTTTCTTTCAGATAACCATACATCCATGCACTACGGTACTTGTGTAAATTGTTGGTCATCCACCTATCATATGTATATATTTGTGGTAACCATGTCTATTTATTGTTACTCAATAAACTTGTTCTCGGGAACCTTGCGTCTCCTTCACCTATATTGATTTCATGTTAATTATTGAGCATTTAGCCTATGTATAATAATCGGGGATATCTATAATAGCCTATTCCTTAATGCAAGCCTTGTTGCACTGGTTTATACTTTCCTTAGCATAAAGGGCTCCACCCCTCTCTGAGGACGGTGGCGGCAGCAAGTTTAATCCTACGCAGATATAACCTTTTTGTCTATTTTTACTTCGACCAGGGTGCTGGTCGGGATTTTTTCCCTTGGATGCTGTAGTTCTGTAAGGACTATGCTTTACTTCATATAGAGTGAGACCACTATATTGTACTGGCTGGCGAGTGATTCATACATAGGTATATGTACTCTTCGTTCGTTTCTAGAGTCTAGTAGGACTCCTCCCTGTAGGGGGCAGGAAGCGCTTTCATGGCTTATGATTAGTGAAAAGATGTATAACGGTAACATCTTAGGTCTTTCAGTCGAGTTGACTAAGAAACATTCCTGAGGAGTACGGCACGTATTGAGAATCCACAGATACAGTAATGCTCTGGTATACTTCCATCAGGACGACATGGCTTGAGCCCAAAAAACGGATTTTGAGCGAAGCGAAAAATCTATTTTTGGGTAAGATGGCCATGTCGTCCTGATGGACCCGCCCTGTCCCTTTTCAAAAAAAAAAAAAAAAAAAAAGAGAAAAGGGTTGTAGGACCCCTCCCTACATACAGTATCTGTAGCACCTCGTGTATCGCTACAAGGAATACAGATGGCGCCGCGAGCGGCGCAGGGCACGCTTACGAAACGGGGAGGAGAGATGCCTTACGAACGGCTCCCCCCCTTTCTTATCGTTTTCGTTTTCTTGCCATTTGACCCCTACGAAGTGTTAACTCTATTCGGGGTATAGATTGCTATGAGGCGTGTCAAGAATACGTCCACTGATATTTACGATATCCCTAAGGTCTTTTTTAGGGATACTCGCTCCAGGAGTTAGAATTCTGGGTACCTTAAGGTAAATTCTCTGGGAATATTGCCGTAGTTGTAATATACCCTAGGAAGCTGCCTTTAAGGAACTTCCATCAGGACGACATGGCCATCTTAACCAAAAATAGATTTTTCGCTTCGCTCAAAATCCGTTATATATATATGAATTCAAAATTTATCAAATGGCCGATGTCAATGCCCTTCTATGAAACATCTTTTAGAAGTATACCTTCTAAGGAATTCAAGCTACTCTCTCTGGTGAAATTGATATGATAAATTATATCAAACAATGCTCTCTGTTATTTTCTTCCTGGCAATTGATGTATCGAGTAACCTGTGTTGTATGGAAGAATGAGTCCTACGGCTTAACCTAAAGAAAACTATATTTCTATTGCTTTACCAACACTCGCTTGAAGTGTGAAGTGTAGGGTTAGCATGGCTTCTTTCGTCTCCTGTCATAAGTCTCATTCTTGATCTTCAATGTAAGTGAGTGGGTAAGATATAAAAGGTTGGTCTTGTGTTTAGGTAAAGTCTAAAGTCACGAATCACATTACCAGGTATGCTGAACTTTTACTGACAAAGAATTTCGTATTGCTTGGGTTAGGTCATATGACAATTATCTATGGAGTTAAACAGGCGTTTAACAATTCGGGGGATGGGAGGTACAGGGGAAGAAACGTTATAACAATGTCACTGAGGGACGTCATGACTTTTGCGAATGTGTGGGTGGCTAAGACTGGCTTTAGCCTCATTTTCTTAAGTAAAAATGTTAATGAAACGTAATTGGCAATGCACAGTATTTCCCAAAATTAAGCCATTGTACGAAGCGCTCCCTGCTTTGATATCATGGAAATCCATCAGTTATTTTAGGAGTTATTTAAAAAAAAAAAACACTATTACACGGCCTCTGGAAACGTTAGTAGATGAGTTTGTATCAATAAGGAACAATATTATAACATTGTCCATACCATTATTCAAATAAGGAGGTAAATAAAATTTGCATTGTGAGGGCGAAATGAGACGCACAGGTAAACAAATTCTATTTTATTTAGATAAATAAGAATTAGCATGCAATTAAGCAATAAATTGTAATGGAATGCAATTAGCAACATAGACTTAAGACATCAATAGAAATGGGTGTGGAATCTGAAAAGGAAAACTTGCCATTACACACATTAGTTCCAGAGGAACTATAAAGTCTTTCTAGATAGTCTTATATACATTTCATGTTAAAAAACATGTGTCACATGTGTTTCAGTCTATGTGACTGCACCTTTTGTATAAGAACAGTCCGTAGTGTCACAAGGTGGCACTTATAATCACTATTTGTTCCGTAACTGACATGCAAACCATGCTATTTAATAGGGGTTATTACTTTCGGGGTAGCTGAAATGACGAGCCATTAGAATTTTAACGAGGGTTTACTACCCCACCGCTAGTTAGCGGGGAGTAGGGAGGGTAGCTTGCTACCCCCCCCACACCTGTGCTTGAGCTCACTTTGCTCGCGGCTCGGGTGGTAGTCGGACGTGTCCGCTCTCACCCTCACCTCTCTGACAGCCATTAATGTCTTTTTGCTTTCTCTCCTACAGGTTTGTGTGTGAAGTTGGCCTCTGCGAAAATGCGCAAATGTCTTGGATTACCCGACCGCTCTTATGGTACATTTATGTCGGCGGTTGAGACGGACCCTCACACCTTTTGTCCTTACTGTAGGGGCCAACGATGTGATAGTAGTAATAAGTGTGGTGAGTGCAGGGAGTGGTCTACCTCCCAGTGGGAGAGGTTTTCTTGGCGACGGAAGAAGTCCAGGCGGGATATTTCTCCTTCGAAGATTTCTTTGAAAGGAGAAAATCTCAAGGACTCTTCTTCCGCTGCCCAAACCTCTTTCGAAGCTCCCACTCGATCAGTTTCTTTCGAGAGACGGTTGAGTGGTAGCGTAGACCGTAGTTCTGTTTCCAGACCTTGGGGTTCGAGAGTTGGCGTTACCTCCCCTAGCGAGGCAGCTCCACCTCTTATCCCGGGGGAGGTTTTAAATGTTAATGTAACTGATTTATTCCAGCTTTGGTCTTCCTTGGAGCTCGAGGGTTCGCCCTCCAAGGAAGCCTTGATTGACATCATCCGGTTGGGTGCCGCTGTCAAGCAATCGCTGACTTTGGTAGAGGTTGATCCTTTGTCTATTGTCGACGTTGTGGTGTCAGAGATATCCAATGTGGTATCTCCTAATACCTCTGCAACTTCTCAACCCGCAGTAGCTGCAGGCTTAGTTTTTCCCGGTCTTGCACAACCTACGAGGGAGAAACTAAGTCCAACAGTCTCTCCTGCCGGTGGTTCTCTCCCTCGGGGGAGTTCACTCACAGAGTTTCCTCTTCGGAGGACTGCTGAAGGTCAGCTTGCTGATCCAACGGCCCCCAGCGGTCGTATACGTCGTAAGGCTCGCCTTCCTCTTTGCCGGAGAGGCCTTCCTTCACGTTATAAGACGGTGAGGAGGCGCCTCTTCGGTTCACCATCACCGTTGCAGTCCGCCGCAGAGGAGCCTCGTCATCGATCTCCTACTGTTCATGCTACTACCCTGGACCTCTCTGCGGGTCGTTCGCGATCCCCTTTGGTGGAAAGTCGTCCTTACAAAGGGCACGCCGACCATCCGCCCGTCAGACCTGCTGACCTGCCGTCGCCATTCCTGGCTGCTGATGCGCTTTATGTGCCAACCAAACCTGTTTTCAAAAAACAGGCACCGGTCCCTTCGGGGCAACAAGGGCGTACGCACCAATTAGCGCACACGTCCCTTACGCGCCATGCCAAGCATGCGCGCCAACGTTCTCCTGACCTCACAGGTATCGGAGATAGCGCGTCAGCGCTTACCTGCTGCTGCCGTTCCTGAATTAGCGTGCCAATGCTCACCTGCGCTCCAGTGCTCACCTGCTGCCGAGGTTCCTGATAAAGCGCACCAGCGCTCACCTGCACGCCAGTGCTCACCTACGCGCCAGTGCTCACCTATGCGCCAGCGCTCACCTGCTCGCCAGCGCGCCTTCAACCTACTGCGCGCCAGCATTCACCAACGTGCCAGCGCTCTCCTGCACGCCCACGATCTTCGGATCTGGGTGCGGTAGGGAAATTTAGGACTTCCCCTACTCGCCAGCATTCACCAACGCGCCGTCTGCTTTCGCCTGCGCGCCATCCCTCTCCAGCGCACATTCACCTACACGCGCCCACGAGGATGCACGCCCGCTCCCATCTCCCACAGCAGCAACGCATCGCCAGCCTGATGTGCGCCCACAAGAGGCGCGCCAACGAGCGCAGGTTCCAGCTACGCGCCCGCATGCAAGGGATATCTCCCCTGCGCGCGGCCAACGACATCTTCTGGGATGCACGATCTCTCACCCACACGGGCTCTTCAACCTGATCCTCCAACATTCTCTCTCGCGTGCGCGAGCGCACAAGCCCTCGCACGCGCGCCATCAGTCTCCCGCATGCGCCAGCAGTCTCCCGCGCGTGGCCCCGGGTATTCCCCATCGCGCGAGCGCCAACACGGTCCCCAGCGCGATCGCCAATATCCTCCCATGCGCGAGGCTGCAGGACAACGCGCGGCAAGGTCGCCATCGTCGCATTCCCCCCCCCCCCCCCCCAAGCGCAGAACAGCGCGCTCGCCAGTAGGGGGAAAGGCTCCAGAAAGGTCCAGGGACATTTCTTCTTTGTCTTCTTTTTCTTTACTGGCGAACCCCCCTATGGAAACTCCTCCCAGGGATCGGTCGATCCCTGTCCCTCCAGAGGGCGTGTCTGATAGCGCAGCCATCAGCCAGCAGGCTTGGTTTGGGGCACTTATCATTCGGTCACGCAGGCTGTCAAGCCTGTTCTCTCTGATTTGGGCCACAAATCCTTGGCTGCATCTACGCCCCTGAAGAGAAAAAGAGGAGTTTCAGATGCGGTGACTTCTCCGAGGACTAAGCTGTCTCCTCGTAAGCCTTCGAGGCTGGCCCCCTCCTCCCCCAGACTTTTTCTCCCTCCCCTTAGGACGAGGATTATCCGTCCTTAGGGGAGTCACGTGAGGTGAGACGTTCCCCCATCACACCAATTAGGGAAACCCCATCTCGCGCTGGAAAGTCTTCTCTGGTAGGGGCGGAGAAGACCCTACCTCCGTCGTCGTTGGAGTCCTGCATCTCTCCCAGGAGGGAGTCGAAGGACTCCAAGACAGTACTGAAGTCCTCGTCAAGACTTAGAATGGAGCCAGCCAGTCACTCGGAGAACGTCGGCGAGTCTCCCCATGAAGAGCCTTTGGGGACAGAAGACTTCGCTGCTAGTCCTTCCGGAGGAGAGCTGCAGGGATCAGAACATGCATTTTGGCAGGTTCTGACCCTTATGAGGACTCTCAATGGGATTGCTGACCCAGAGATTCCTCCTCGAGAGGGCAAAGACACGGTCTTGGACAGAGTTTTTGGGACTCAAAAACCCTCTAAGGCCAGTGCAGCTTTGCCTTGGTCTCAAGGGGTTAAGAGTTCCAGGGACAAGATCACAGTCCAGCTCTCTGATCTAGCCTCCTCCTGCCGATCCAGTGCCGGCAACAAGCTTCTCCCACCTCCTCGTGTGCAGCAGAGGAGGTACTTCGAGATCGTAGAGGAGCCTTGTTTAGCTCTTTCCCTTCACCATTCTTTGGAAGAGCTTACCAGGGAAGTCCCTCTTGAGAGGCTCTCCAACCAGCAGGTCTCATTCTCGGCAACTGAGATCCTTAATCAGGAGAAGGTTGCGAAGTGTGCCATGCAGGCCACCTCATGGCTGGATATCTGGTTAGGGACCTTAGGCATCCTGATACGTTCGGAGGATTTATCCAAAGAACGTACCAGGAAAGCTATGAAGACCTTTTTACTCTCAGGCACTCGCACGATCGAGTTTCCGGCCCACCAAGTCTCGAACTTGTGGGCAAATACCATCCTGAAACGTCGGGATGCGGTGTCTGAGAGGTTCCATCAGAAGGTCCCTAGCACCAAGATAAGCAGGCTCAGACATTCTTCCGGGATGGGAACGAACCTGTTTGAGCCTAAGGACGTGGAGCATGCTGCTGAGAGGTGGAGGAAGTCCCACCAAGACTCCCTCCTACATAGGGCTCTGACATTCAAGCCCTATAAGCCTCCAGCACCCCAGCAGCTCCTTCCTACCAAGACCACGAAACCGACAACGGCAGCGAAGACAGTGGTGTCTAAGCCCTTTCCTGTTAAGGACAAGAAAGGCAAGAAGCCCTCCAGGGAGCAGCCGAGGCCACAAATGCCAGGATTGGCAGTCCCTCTGCATGTTCACCAGTGGGGGGATGCCGATTCCTGGACGATTTCCGTAATCAGTCAGGGATATAGCGTCCCGTTCACAACATCTCTACCTCCCCTGACGACGGATGCAGTGTCGTTGAGCTCCCTTGCCATGGGATCAGCAAGGGGGCAGAAGTCCAGACCATGTTGAAGAAGGGCGCTCTCCAGGAGGTCCTCGACGGGTCCCCAGGCTTCTTCAGTCGACTCTTTCTTGTAAAGAAGGCATCTGGAGGCTGGAGACCAGTCATCGACCTCTCGGCCCTGAACAAGTTTGTCAAGCAAACTCCGTTCAGCATGGAGACCACAGACACGGTCAACTTGCAGTGAGACCTCAAGACTTCATGTGTACACTGGATCTGAACGACGCGTACTTCCAGATCCCAGTCCATCTGTCTTCAAGGGAGTACTTAAGATTCAGCCTAGACAACAAGGAGTAGCAGTTCAAGGTGCTGTGTTTCGGTCTCTCCACAGCACCACAGGTTTTCACCAGAGTGTTCACCCTAATATCGTCGTGGGCACACAGGATCGGCATCCGTCTCCTCCGTTATCTGGACGACTAGCTGATCTTAGAGACTCGGAGTCATCCCTTCTTCAACGCCGAGACAAACCTCTGGGACTTTGCCAGGATCTGGGGATCTTGGTAAATCTCGAGTCCTCACTGCTTCCCACTCAAAGACTGGTATATCTAGGCATGGTTATAGACACCAATCTCCACAAAGCCTTCCCATCAGACGACAGGATAGCAAGACTGAGAAAGGTCGCAAGTCCTTTTCTCAGACGTGAGGAACTTCCAGCCCAATCGTGGTTACGTCTCCTTGGTCACCTTTCATCGTTGGCTCGTCTAGTTCCCAACGGTCGCCTCAGGATGAGATCCCTCCAGTGGCGACTCAAGTCCCGGTGGAATCAAGGTTATGATTCCCCGGACGTCCTGATCCCTATGGGATCTGCGGAACTGACGGACCTCCAGTGGTGGGTGGCAGACGAGAACCTACGAAAAGGAGTGGATCTTCTCGTCCTCCCCCCGGATTTGATGCTGTTTTCGGACGCTTCAAAGAAAGGGTGGGGGGGGGACCACGTGCTGCACCACACGACCTCAGGCCTGTGGTCAGAGTCAGAAAAGTATCTCCATATAAATCTAGAGATGAAGGCTGTCTTCCTGGCCCTTCAACAGTTCCAACAATACCTGGCGGGTCACTCTGTGGTGGTGATGAGCGACAACACCACAGTAGTGGCTTATATCAACAAACAAGGAGGTACCTTTTCGAAGCAGCTATCCCATCTTGCAGCAGAGATACTGAGATAGACCGAAGTCCACTCGATTCCACTATCGGCACGTTTCATTCCAGGCAAGCGGAATGTGCTCGCCGACAATCTGAGCAGAGTGTCTCAGATAGTGAGTACCGAGTGGTCTTTGGATCATCTAGTAGCCAACAAAGTCCTGACTTTGTGGGGTTCTCCGACTGTGGATCTGTTCGCAACAGCTCTGAACTTCAAGCTTCCGCTGTACTGTTCCCCAGTCCCGGATCCTAAGGCTCTCTGGCAAGATGCCTTCCAACAATGGTGGGACAACATCGACGTTTATGCCTTTCCCCCGTTCTGCCTGATGAGGAGGGTGCTCAGCAAGACCAGAACATCGGTCAATCTTTCGATGACCCTCATAGCTCCGCTATGGCATCACGCGGAATGGTTTCCGGACCTTCTGCAACTCCTAACGGAGCTACCGAGAGAGCTCCCTCCACGACACAATCTACTCAGACAACCACATGCCAATATCTTCCATCTTCCACAAAGCCGTAGCTTCGCTACGACTTCACGCCTGGAGACTATCCAGCATCTCCTCGCTGAGAGAGGATTTTCGCCACAAGTTGCTGTCAGGATGTATGGACATCTGCGAAAGTCATCCGCAGCTGTCTACCAGGCAAAGTGGAAAGTCTTCTGTGGTTGGTGTCGTGGAAGGGGTATCTCTCCACTCGATGCCATTATTCCAACAATAGCGGAGTTCCTCGTGTATTTGCGGGAAGAAATGCGCCTTTCAGTCTCGGCAGTGAAAGGCTATCGCTCAGCCTCAAGTCGAGCCTTCAGGCTAAAAGGAATGGACATTTCTTCTTCGTTGGAACTTTCCCTACTCATACGAAGTTATGAACTTACCTTCCCTCAGTCGGAAGTGAGACCTCCTCCAAGGAACGTGGTTCGAGTTCTCAGGTCTCTTAAGAGACCTCCCTATGAACCATTACGCCAGGCTTCAGATCGCCACCTAACTTGGAAGACGGTGTTCCTACTAGCTTTGGCTTCGGCCAAGCGTGTTAGCGAACTTCATGGTCTCTCGTATGACATGGCCCATTCAAGGGGATGGAGGGAGGTAACGTTCAGATTCATCCCTGAGTTTATTTCTAAGACTCAGAATCCGGGAGTAGCTGACCCTCGGTTCGACTCCTTCCAGATTTCTAGTCTCCGTTCTGTAACAGATGACCCAGACCATCTCCAACTATGCCCAGTAAGGAGTTTGAGGTTACAGTGAACCCTCGTTTATCGCGGTAGATAGGTTCCAGACGCGGGCGCGATAGGTGAAAATCCGCGAAGTAGTGACAGCATATTTACCTATTTATTTAACATGTATATTCGGACTTTTAAAACCTTCCCTTGTACGTAGTACTGTTAACAAACCACCCTTTACACCCTGTAATGTACAGAACACTTAATGCATGTACTACAGCACCCTAAACTAAAACAGGCACAAATATTAAAGGCGATTTTATATCATGTGTTTCCTAAACACCTAAAAAGCACGATAAAAAATGGCAACCAATGTTTTGTTTACGTTCATCTCTGATCATAATGAAGAAACAAACTCATTTAGTGTACACATATATGTACGTATGGTTAGTTTTTGCATCGATTATATTGATTATACAGTACTGTATGTTGATTTTTTTATTACCAATGTTTTAGTTTACGTATTTTTCTTAGGACTTCCAAATGAAATCTTTTTCTTTATGACGCCGCCTGAAACGACGGCGTGTACGCTCAGTAAACAACCACGCTCAGAACAAACAAGGCATTTAACACGCATGATGATAGTGATAAATAATGATACAGTACATACAGTATTTACAGTACAAAGCATTTACAAAATATGTTACCTTACAAATATAAATTATACAGTACTTGTACGTAGCAAAGCAGGAAAACAATTTGAGAGAGAGAGAGAGAGAGAGAGAGAGAGAGAGAGAGAGAGAGAGAGAGAGAGAGAGAGAGAGAGAGAGAGAGAGAGAGATTGTTTTACGTACGTAAATGTAAATTTTAAACAAAAAAAATATGATAGGTTACAACATGTAGACTTTTAAAACCTTCCCTTTAACTTAATGCATACAGTACGTACAGTACTAAACTATAAAACAGGTTAAAGTAAAAAATAAAGATTGTTACTGTACTCACCACGAAAGAAGTTCCAGAAAAACTTGAATGACGATGGCGATGAATTTGCTGCACAGTAGAAATGATGATGATGAAGCTGATGATGTGTTCTACTGTGCAGTCAATGATAGTATTTTACGTCTCTTCAGACGGAGGTGTCTTTTCCTGGGACACCTCTTCAACTTCTTCAATTTCTTCCGAAGGCGTACTAGCAGGAGGAACTGGCTCTTTTTTGCGAGGCTGAAAAAACATTGTGATCGGAAGTTGTTGCCGCTGCTTCTTTTTTCGATCCAAGAGCATCCTGTAGGGAGTCGTGATGTCATCGACCTTGTTGCAGAATTGCATCGCGCGAACCATATCCTCGTCCCACTCTTGCAACATTTCTTTCGCCTCCTTCATATGGTTGCAGAACTTGGCGAGCCGTTCTAATGTTAAGCCCGTTTCTTCTACATTTTCTTGGGTCTCTTCCTGGGTACCCTCACTCTCTTCCTCACTTGCCGATTTCGTCAGGTCTTCGAGATCTGCGTCAGTTAGGGGCTGGGAATGGCAGTCCAACAACTCGTCGACGTCTTCAGTCGTCATGTCGCCAAACCCGTCACCCCCAATTATGGCAGCCAACTGCACAGATTTCCGTATTGCAGAGTGTTGGATTTCCGACGGAGTAAATCCCTTGTCGTCGTAAACAATATCGGGCCACAGCTTCTTCCAGCTCGCATTTACAGTTGCAGGTTTCATCTCTTGAAGTGCCTTTTGAATATTCTGCAGGCACGTGGCTATGGTGTACTGCCGCCAGTACGCCTTCAAGTTGAAGTCTTCATCCTCGTCATCTTGGGCAGCATCCACACACGCAACGAGGTCCGCCAAGGTATTCTTCGTGTAGAGGGCCTTGAACGCCCTGATAACCCCCTGGTCCATTGGTTGAATTAATGACGTGGTGTTGGGTGGCAGGAACTCAACCTGAACGCCCTCACGCGACAGGTCAGTTGCGTGTCCACCAGCGTTATCCATAAGGAGAAGGATCTTGAATGGCAAGCCCTTCTCTAAGAGATATTCATGGACTTGCGGGATGAAACACTGGTGGAACCAGTTGGAGGTCAGCATCTTCGTAATCCATGCCTTTTGATTATGCATCCAGTACACGGGAAGGAGATTCTTATTTTTGTTTTTCAAAGCGCGAGGATTTTTCGACTTATAAATAAGCCCCGGCTTTAACAAAAATCCAGCAGCATTGCCACACATCACGAGGGTAACGCGATCCTTGAATGCCTTAAAGCCAGAGGCTTTGGCTTCCTCTTTGAACAGGAAAGTTCGCGACGGCATTCTCTTCCAAAACAAGCCGGTTTCATCCATATTAAAGACTTGTTCCGGCTTGTATCCACCTTCAGCGATAATGTTCTTGAAAGTCTGGTTCACGTAAGTTTCAGCAGCGGCAGTGTCAGCGGAAGCAGACTCCCCATGCAGGGAAACGCTTTTCAGGGCGAAGCGTTTCTGAAACTTCGCGAACCATCCTTTGCTGGCGGAAAAACGTTGTTTCTGACGCTGGGAATCAGTGGAGGTCCCTGGTTGAGGATCATCTACATCATCATCTTCTTCAGCATGGTCGCCATCGTCGTCATGAGGTTCCTTTGCCGCAAAATTCTCATACAAGCTCAAAGCCTTTGTTCGGATGGTGTTCGTATCCAACGCTATGTTCTTCTTCCGACAGTCGGCAATCCACACAGCTAAAGCACCTTCCATGCGTACGATCGTTTTATTACGCGTTGTAACGACTCGCTTCGCTGATCTGCTAAAGGTGATTGCAGCAGTCTTTCTAATGTTCGCCTCGTCCTTCCTGATGTAGCGAACGGTGGATTCGTTGATGCCAAAATGGCGGCCGGCGGCCGCGTAACTTCTACCATCTTTTAACATGTCGAGAAGCGTAACCTTCTCAGCTATCGTCATCATTCTTCGGTGGCGTTTAGGCTCACTACCAGCCTTACTAGAAGCAGAACGCTTGGGAGCCATTGTAACAGAAAGTTCAACAAAAAGTTCAACTTAAAACAGTCGCACACAGCACAGATTCAACTTCACAAACTTAAGAACGTCTACTCAGCAATACGCGGAAAGAGAAAGTGAACGATGCAGTCCCGCGAGAACTCTGATGCTGCGGGTTGGAGATGCGGGCCAAACACCAATCACAGGCTAGATAACAAAACTTGAGTTTTGATTCGTCATCTATCAGCGCTTGAACCAATCACAACCCGTCTTATACAGTACTATGGTGCGTTGGTTACTCATAGAAGATGTCCCGCGCACACTGAACGTACGTAGATTAAGTACAATACCGTAATAATAATAAATAATGATAATAATACTGTACAGTAATAATAATAATAATAATGATTAATAATAATAACAATAATAATTTTATTAACAACAACAACAATAATAATAATAATAACAATAATAATAAAAATTTACGTACGTACGCTATTTTACGCCTCTCTCTCTCTCTCTCTCTCTCTCTCTCTCTCTCTCTCTCTCTCTCTCTCTCTCTCTCTCTCGTACGCTTACAGTACTTATTCGAAATGTGATTTTTGCAACAAAGAATATTATTGGATGCAGTACTGTACTACGTACGTATACATACAAAAGATTCATGGAAAAGAAGCA
>NC_090729.1:166962518-167217518 GCF_036898095.1 Palaemon carinicauda | reverse complement strand
ACGTTGTGGTTTCCAAGAGCTCTGCTGCCCTGCCAGCTGCTCCTGTAACTGCGTTTCTCCATCTTCCGCCGCTGAGGTCTTTGCTCCTTCCCCTGACGAACATCCTTTGGGGGGTGAATAAAGTACGTGGTATGTCTCTCCAACGAATTTTTCCCTTTCCAGTAAAGGGTTTAACATAGAGACTCCTCTTCGGAGGCTTTCCGTTAATCAGCCTACTGATCCCACGCTCGTATATCGTCGGTTGGTGGCAAGAGTCCTTTCACCTCTTCGCCTCCTCAGTCTTCTTCTTTGGAAGAAACTGTCCATCCTGTCTCCTCTGGTTACGGACCTTCGCCTCCGTCTCCAGGGATCGCTAGGCTCCGAAACTCCTCCATGGAGGGGTTCATCCTCTTCGAGCCAAGGGAAGTCGGGCAGGCTGTGGAGAGGTGGAGGAAGTCCAACACGGATTCCCTCCTTCTTAGGGCCCGTACAGCTCAGCCCTACAGACCTCCAGCCCTTCCAAGACCAGCCATAAGAAAACGAAGGTGTCTTAGAAGCCCTTTCCTGTCAAGAAGGGGAAAGGCAACAAGTCCAATCGTGGAGGACAATATCAGAGAGGTGGCGGTAGAAACCGTAAACACTAGGAGAGGTCATCTCCCTACTGGTCCACCAGTTCGGGGATGCCCACAAAGCTGCTGGAACAGGTGGATGCAACTCGAGGCCAAACCCTAGATGATCTCTGTGATTTGTTCAGGGTATGGCATCCCGTTCTTTTCATCTCTCCCTCCACTGACCAAGAATCCAGTGCTTATGAGCTCCTTTGCAATGGGATCAGCAAAGGAGCTGGTGAAAGTCCAGACCTGGTTGGAGGAGGACCCTATCCAGGAGGTCCTCGACGGTTCCCCAGACTTCTTCAGTCGACTCTTTCTTGTGGTAAAAGCGTCTGGAGGCTGGAGAAAAGTCACTGATCTCTTAGCTCGGTACAAGTTTGTCACACAGACTTCGTTCAGTATGGAGATGGCAGACTTGGTCAGTCTAGTGATAAGACTACAGAACTTCATGTGTACACTGGATCTAAAGGACATATCTTTCCAGATCCCAATACATACGTCTTCAAGGAAGTATCTGAGTTTCAACATCGACAACAAGTCATACCTGTTCAAGGTGCTGTGTTTCGGCCTTTCCACAGCACTTTAGGTCTTTACAAGAGTGTTTGCCCTGTGTCATCTTGGGCTCACAGGTTCGGCATCCGTCTCCTTCGTTACCTGTAGGACTGGCTAATCCTAGCAGACTTGGTGGCTACCCTTCTTCAGCACCGAGACAAACTTCTAAGACTTTCCCAAGATCTGAGGATCATGGTAATCTCGAGAAGTCCTCCCTGCTTTCCACTCAATGACTGGTATACCTGGGCATGGTATTAGATACCAAACATCATAAAGCCTTCCCATCAGACAGGATAGCAAGGCTGAGGAAAGTCGCAAGGTCTTTCGCATCTAGCTGTAGAGATACTGAGATGAGAATGGGCTGAAGTCTACTCAGTCTCACTATCAGCTTGCTTCATTCCTGGCAAGAGGAATGTGCTTGCCGACAATCTGAGCAGACTATCGCAGATTGTGGGTTCCGAATGGTCTTTGGATCATCTAGTAGCCAACAAAGTCCAGACTTTGTGGGGTTCCCCGACTGTGGACCTGTTCGCAATAGCCCGGAACTTGAGGCTCCCATTGGACTGCTCCCCAGTCCCAGATCCCAAGGTGCTCTAGCAAGATGCATTCCAAAACTGGTGAGACAACATCGACGTGTACGCATTCCCACCATTCTGTCTGACGAGAAGAGTACTCAACAAGACCAGAACATCGGTCAATCTTTCAATGACCCTCATAGCTCCGCTATGGCATCACAGGGAATGGTTCCCGGACCTTCGGCTACTCCTGACAGACCCTCTAAGAGAACTTCCTCCACAATAATCTACTCAGACAACCACATATCAATTTTTCCACAAGGCAGTAGCTTTGCCACGCCTTCACGCCTGGAGACTATCCAGCATCTCCTCTCTCAGAGAGGTGTTTTCGCAACAAGTCGCGAAAGGGGAAGATGGGATGGCTGAGAAAGTCATCAACTTCATTCTACGAGGCGAAGTGGAACGTCTTCTGTGTTTGGTGCCGCGGAATGGGTCTCGATCCATTCAGTACCATTATTCTAGCAATAGCAAAATTTCTCGTGTATTGAGGGAGGAAATGCAACTTTCGGTTTCAACAGTTAAAGGCTATCGCTCAACCTTGAGTCTCGCCTTTAAACTGAAAGGAATGGGCATTTCCTCATCTTTAGAACTTCCATCCTCATATATAGTTGTGAACTTGCATGTCCTCAGTCAGAAGTGAGACCTCCCCCATGGCATGTGGTTTGAGTTCTTTGGTCCCTTGGAGGATTCCCGTACGAACCATTACGACAGGCAACAGTTTGCCTTCTAACCTGGAAGACGGTGTTCCTACTCGCCTTGCCCTCAGCCAAATGAGTTAGTAAACTTCATGGTCTTTCATTTGATGTCGCCCATTTAAGAGGAAGGGTAGAGGTAAGCTTCAGCTTCTTTCCTGAGCTTGTTGCCTAGACTCAGAACCCAGATTTTGGATCCTAGATTAGACTCCTTCCTGATAACGAGTCTCCGCTCTGTAACTGTCGACCCAATCATCTGTTACTATGCCCAGTAAGATGTTTGAGGTGCTACCTCGAGAGATCAGCAGCAGCTCAGCCCAGAGCGCCCTCACCGATTGTCAGCACGGGCAGAAACAAGAGAAAGATCACGGAAAACACAATTTCCACATGGGTTCGCTGGGTCACTGACCTTGCTCTGAATCCCGATCCTCCTACAGCACGTCGTCCCAGAGCCCACGATGTCAGGGTCATAGCCATGTCTCTGGCCTTCAAGAAGAACTACTCTGTGTCGTAGGTATTGCAAGTGGGCATGTGAAAAAGGCCAAACTACGTTCACTACCCATTACCTGCAAGGCGTGACACACCATAACCTCAATACATTTTGTATCAGTCCTCTGGTGGATGCACAACAGCTGGTTGAGTACCTCAAGCTCCTTATTGAACAAGTACAGTAGTAGAGGGTTGAGGGCATTGTTTACCTGGGTTTTAGTCTGAGTGAATGAAAGGGAAAATCTGGCTCTTTCCCTTTCTTCATCCTCTCCTCTCTTGGGGAAACCAGCATCCTGGGTCCTCTGCACAAGCTGACCTCAAACCTCTGCAGGTAAACCATTGCTCCCATGTGTGTTCTAGTATTGTCCCAATACAGTTACGTCCCCATACCCTGACGAGGTGGTAATGTGAATATCTCGGTCTCTTCGATTATTCCCTGCAAGTCTCAGAGTAACCTTTACCTTGACAGTCACATTGTTAATTTGTCATCAAACACAACTTGCGTAGGCCGCTGACCATTTGTTCCGTAACTGGAATACAAACCACGCTATTTAATAGGGGTATTACTTTCGGTGTAGCTGAAATGACGAGCCATTAATTTTCATTAAGGGTTAACTACCCACACCGCTAGTTAGCGGGGTTAGGGAGGGTAGCTTGCTACCGCTCCCCCTCACACACCTGTGATTGAGCCCACTTTGCTTTCGGCTCGGATGGTGAACGGACATTGCCGCTTTTCATCCTCGCCGAATATTGGCAGCCTTTAACGACTTTTTGTTTTCTCTTTTCTCTTTGTCGGTGTGTGTCTGAAGTTGACTTCTGCAACCATGCGCACCTGCCCTGAACTCTCCGGCCGCCCTTGTGGGACATATATGTCGGTGGTGGAGACTGATCCTCACACCTTTTGTCCTGCCTGTAGAGGTCAACGTGTGATAGTGTTAATAAGTGTAGTGAGTGTAGGGAGTAGTCTTCCTCCCAGTGGGAGAGGTTTGCGCGACGGCGGAAAAAGAAGTCCAAGCGGGATATTTCTCCTTCAAAGGTTTCTTTGAAGGAAGAAAAACCCAAGGCCTCTTCTTCCGTCGCCCAACCCTCCTCCGAAGCTCCTACTCGTTCGGCCTCTTATGAGAGACCGTCAAGTAGTAGCGTAGACCAAGTTATTATCGGCCAACTCCGGGTCTTGAGAGATGATGTTGCATCCCCTTGCGAAGCAGCCCCCTCTCTCCCCCCGGGTGATGCCTTGTCACTAACTCCCCTCTTACAGATTTGGTCTTCCTTGTGGCTTACGGGTCGCCGTCAGAGGTAGATCCCCTGGCCCTTATCGACGTTGTTGTGTCAGAGGTGTCTCATGCGGTTTCATTCATCTCCTCTGCCACTCCAGACTCTACAGTGGTTGCTGCCGACTTAGTTTCCCCTGTTCCTGATCATCCTCCGAGGGGGAAACTAAGTTCAACGTCTGTCTCTCCTGCAAGTGTTTCTCTCCCTCGGGGGAGTTCACGTATAGAGACTCCTCTTCAGAGGACTGCTGCGGCGCACGGTCAGCTTGGTGATCCAACGGCCCCCAGAGGGCTTGCCTTCTTCTTTGCCTTAGAGGTCTCTTTGGTTCATTGACGTCACTGCATTCAGACCTTCATACATCGACCATCACTGCACCTGCAACCAGTTTTGTGACTTCGGTCCTGGACCTCTCTGCCGATCGTTCGCGATCCCCTTCGGTGGATGGTTGCCCTTACAAAGGGCCCGCCGACCATCCATCCTCCAGGCCTGCCAACCCACCATCACCATTCCTGTCACCGGTAGAGCCCACTGTAGCTCCACCAAAGTGCGCAGCTGCGCATCATCACTCTGCAGCTCATCATTTGTCAGACCTTCAGCGCTCACCAACAGCTCGTCACTCTACAGCGCATCGGCGCGCCCCTTCACCTGCTCGCCCTCACAGAAGGCAGCAGTCTCATGCGCTTGCGCGCCTACGTTCGCCTGCACGTCAGCGCTCTGCTGCGCGCCACGCGCCCACGTTAACCTGCGCACCACAGCGCGCTTGCACTCTCCTGCGCCCACGATCTCCTACGTGCCAGCCCCCACCTGCGCGCCAACGCTTGCCTACGCACCGGCACTCTCTTGCGCGCCCTTACTCTCCTGCACACCCTTACTCTCTTGCGCACCAACGCTCTCCCGCACGCCAGCATGTGTATCCTTCATCACCCGCACACCAATCTGTGCACCAACGAATACCTGTGTGCCATCATTCTCTGGCGCACAAGTCTGTAGGTGAGATAGCAATCACAGTGCAGCCCTCACCTACGCATCAGTTCTCACCGACGCGCCAATTCTCACCGACGCCCCAGCGCTCTCCTGAACATTCGCGCTCACCTGTGCGCCAACTATCTCCCACGCGCACGCACAGAGAATACGCGCACGCCAACTCTCACCTACGCTTGCGCGCCAAGACAATATTCTCCTGTGCTCTCGCCAGCATTCTCCCGCACGCGAGAGCCAATATTCTTCCTCGTGCGAGCACCAATATTCTCCCACGCACTAGCACGCGCACCAGCAGGCATGAGCGCAGAATATTCACCCGGCAAGGTCGCCCTTGCCTCATTCCCCTCCCCGCAAACGCATACCAGCGGGCACTGCGCGAGAAGGGAAACAAAAACAAGCAGAGGGGGTTCAGGATCCCTAAACTGCCTTCTAAGACGAACCCACCTATTACAGTGACTTCTCGTAGGGAACCTTCGGTCCCTTTCCCTTCAGGGGATCTGTCTGACAGTGCATCCGTCAGTCAGCAGCCTTGGTTCAGTGCTTTAGTCAGAGTCGTAACACAGGCTTTCAAGCCAGTCCTGTCTGATCGCTCATCAGAGCGGCCTATAGCTCTAGAATTAAGACACTGAACCATGGCTTGCTGTACCCCTTTGAAGAGGAAAAGAGGAGTTAATGACGCGGTCACTTCCCCGAGGGCAAAGCTGACTCCGTGCAGACCATCAAGACAAGTTCCTCCAGTTTCTCAGAGGGACTCTCCCTCCCTGTCGAACGAAGACCTTCTGTCACCAAGGGAAACGCGCGAGGAGAGACACTCTTCCATCGCACCAATGGAAGAAACCTCTCTTCACGCGGAGTCCCCAGCAATATGAGACCAGGAGGGACACGAGACACAGGTCTTATCTCCTTCCTCGGAAGGGGTCCAAAGACTCCAAAACTCTGCCAAAGTCCTCCACTAGGGCTAGAATGGAGACAGCCAGCCACTCAGGGAATGTCCGCAACTCACCCCAAGAAGAGCTCTTGGGGATAGAAGGAGACTTTGCTACGAGTCCTACTTCAGGAGGAGACCAACAAGAATCAGAGCATGCATTCTGGCAGGTTCTGACTCTAATAAGGATTCTCAATGGGTTTTCCGACCCAGAGATATTCTCTTGAGAGGGCAAAGACACGGTCTTTGGTACTCAGAAACCCTCAAAGATCTCCGAACAGCTTTCCGAGTTTGCCGCCTCCAACCGTTCCGGCACTATGAACAAGCTTCTCCCACCTCCTCGTGTACAGCAAAGGAGGTACTTTGAGATACTCGAGGAATCCAGTTCAGCTCTTCCTCTTCACCACTCTCTGGAAGAGCTAATCAGGGGAGTCCCTCTTGAGAGGCTCTCCAGCCGGCAGGTCTCGTTCTCGGCAGCCGTGATCCTTAACCAGGAAAAGGTCACCAAGTATGCGATGCAAGCTACTTCGTGGCTGGACATCTGGTTAGGGACCTTAGGTATCCTGGTACAATCCAAGGATTTTTCCAAGGAACGTACCAGGAAAGCTATGGAGACCTTCTTACTCTCAGGCACTAGCACGATCGAGTTTCTTGCCCACCAAGTCTCGAACATGTGGGCAAACACCATCTTGAAACGTCGAGATGCCGTGTCTGAGAGGTTCTACCAAAAGGTCCCTAGCATCGAGATAAATAGGCTCAGACATTCCTCCATAGAGGGGGCCCATCTGTTTGAGCCTAAGGATGTGGAACTTGCTGCTGAGAGGTGGAGAAAGTCTCATCAAGACTCCCTCCTCCATAGGGCTTTAACAACTAAGCCCTATAAACCTCCAGCACCCCAGCAGTCCCGTCCAACCAAGACCGCAATGACGACAAAAACAGCAGCGAATACAGTGGTGTCTAAGCCCTTTCTTTTCAAGGACAATAAATGCAAAAAGTCCTCCAGGGGAGGCAAGAATCCTAGAGGGAGTGGGCGAGGGCGCAAACGCTAGGATTGGCAATCCCCCTGCATGTCCACCAGTGGGGGAATGCCTACAAAGTTGCTCAGACAGGCGGAATCAACTCGGGGCCGATTCCTGGACAATCTCCGTGATCCGTCTAGGATATCGCGTCCCGTTCATAACATCTCTACCTCCCCTGACCAGAAATCTAGTGTCATTAGACTCCTTGCCCTGGGATCGGCAAGGGGGCAAGCCCTTCGGGCAGAAGTCCAGACCCTGTTGAAGAAGGGTGCTCTCCAAGATGTCCTCGACGGGTCCCCAGGCTTCTTCAGTCGACTCTTTCTTGTAAGAAAGGCGTCTGGAGGCTGGAGACCAGTCATCGACCTCTCAGCCCTGAACAAGTTTGTCAAACAAACTCCGTTCTGCATGGAGACGACAGACTGGGTCAGTCTTCAAGGAAGTACAGGTACTTAAGATTCAGCCTAGACAACAAAAAGTACAAGTTCAAGGTGCTGTGCTTCGGTCTCTCCACAGCACCACAGGTTTTCACCAGAGTGGTCACCCTAATATCTTCATGGGCACACATGATTGGCATCCGTCTCCTCCATTATCTGGACGACTGGTCAATCCTAGCAGACTCGGTGTCATCCCTTCTTCAACACTGGGACAAACTTCTGAGACTTTGCCAGGATCTGGGGATCTTGGTAAATCTCGAGAAGTCCTCACTGCTTCCCACTCAAAGACTGGTATATCTAGGCATGGTTATAGACACCAATCTCCACAAAGCCTTCCCATCAGACGACAGGATAGCAAGACTGAGAAAGGTTGCAAGTCCTTTTCTCAGACGTGAGGAACTTCCAGCCCAATCGTGGTTACGTCTCCTCGGTCACCTTTCATCGTTGGCTCGTCTAGTTCCCAACGGTCGCCTCAGGATGAGATCCCTCCAGTGGCGACTCAAGTCCCGGTGGAATCAAGGTTACGGTTCCCCGGACGTCCTGATCCCTATGGGATCTGTGGAACTGACGGACCTCCAGTGGTGGGTGACAGACGAGAGCCTACGAAAAGGAGGGGATCTTCTCGTCCTCCCCCCGGATTTGATGCTGTTTTCGGACGCTTCAAAGAAAGGGTGGGGGGCCCACGTGCTGCACCACACGACCTCAGGCCTGTGGTCAGAGTCAGAAAGGTATCTCCATATAAATCTAGAGAAAGGCTGTCTTCCTGGCCCTTCAACAGTTCCGACAATACCTGGCGGGTCACTCTGGTGGTGATGAGCGACAACACCACAGTAGTGGCTTACATCAACAAACAAGGAGGTACTTTTTTGGAGCAGCTATCCCATCTTGCAGTAGAGATATTGAGATGGACCAAAATCCACTCGATACCACTATTGGCACGCTTCATTCCAGGCAAAAGGAATGTGCTCGCCGACAATCTGAGCAGAGAGTCTCAGATAGTGAGTACCGAGAGGTCTTTGGATCATCTAGTAGCCAACAAAGTCCTGACTTTGTGGGGTTCTCCGACTGTGGATCTTTTCGCAACGGCCCTGAACTTCAGGCTCCCGCTGTACTGCTCCCCAGTCCCAGACCCCAAGGCTCTCTGGCAAGATGCTTTCCAACAACGGTGGGACAACATCGACGTTTACGCCTTTCCCCTGTTCTGTCTGATGAGGAGGGTGCTCAACAAGACCAGAACATCGGTCAGTCTTTCAATGACCCTCATAGCTCCGCTATGGCATCATACTGAATGGTTCCCAGACCTTCTGCAACTCCTAACGGAGCTACCAAGACACAATCTTCACAAGCAACCACATGCCAACATCTTCCACAAAGCCGTAGCTTCACTACGACTTCACTCCTGGAGACTATCCAGCATCTCCTCTATGAGAAAGGATTTTCGCAGCAAGTTGCGGTCTGGATGTCTGGACACCTGCGAAAGTCATCTGCAGCAGTATACCTGGCAAAGTGGAAAGTCTTCTGTGGTTGGTATCGTGGAAGGGGTATCTCTCCACTCGATGCCACTATTCCAACAATAGCGGAGTTCCTCGTGTATTTGCGGGAAGAAATGCGCCTTTCAGTCTCGGCAGTGAAAGGCTATCGCTCAGCCTTAAGTCTAGCCTTCAGGCTTAAAGGAATGGACATTTCTTCATCGCTAGAACTTTCTCTACTCATACGTAGTTACAGTATGAACTTACCTGCCCTCAGTCGAAAGTGAGACCTTCCCCATGGAACGTGGTTCGAGTTCTCAGGTCTCTTTAGAGATCTCCCTATGAACCATTACGCCAGGCATCAGATCACCACCTAACCTGGAAGACGGTGTTCCTGCTAGCTTTGGCTTCGGCCAAGCGAGTCGGCGAACTTAATGGTCTCTCGTATGACATCGCCCATTCAAGGGGATTGGGTAAGGTAACATTCAGCTTCGTCCCTGAGTTTATTGCTAAGACTCAGAATCCTGGAGTAGCGGATCCTCAATTCGACTCCTTCCGGATTTCTAGTCTCCGCTCTGTAACAGATGACCCAGACCATCTCTTACTATGCCTAGTAAGGAGTTTGAGGCTATACCTCAAAAGAACAGCTGCAGTCCGTCCTCATGTACCAGAACTATTTGTCAGGTCAGGAAGTACTAAGAGGAGGGTCACCAAGAACATCTATGCATGGATTCGTAGGGTCATTGATCTGGCCTTGAATCCAGATCCTCCTCTGTCATGTTGCCCTAGAGCACATGATGTCAGGGGCATAGCTACGTCTCTGGCCTTCAAAAGAAATTTCTCTGTGAAGCAGGTTCTGCAAGCTGGGGTGTGGAAGCGTCAATCAACGTTCACAGCCCACTACCTGCAAGACGTGACCCACAGGAGGCTCGATACGTTCTCTATCGGCCCTGTGGTGGCTGCACAACCGCTGGTTTAGAACCTCAAGCTCCTTATTGGACAAGTAGCAGAAGGTTGAGGGCATTGTTACCCAGTATTAGTCTGCATGAATGAAAAGGTTTGACTGGTCCTTATTCTTTTCTTCATCATCCCCTCTCTTGGGGAAAGCAGCATTCTGGGTTCTCTGCATAGCTGACCTCAAACCACTGCAGGTAAGCCTAGCTCCCTTGTGTTCCTAGTATTAAGTTAATACTGTTACGTCCCCATACCCTGACGAGGTGGTATTGGGAAAGTCCTAGTCTACAAGTTTCCATCTAAAGAACTTCAGAACAACTTCCTAGGACGAGTCACACTTCTTCATACCTTCACACACAGCTTGCGTAGGCCGCAGTCCTTGCGTAGCAAGGTTCTAGCGAGGTGCAGGGGCTCTTTATTTCATGGGTGATTACACACTCAAATAACGAGCCCCCGGGCAAAGCTAAAAAGCCAGAACTGGCTGGGATGTCCACCCTTCCTAATGGGTGAGTCACCCCTATTAAATAGCGTGGTTTGTATTCCAGTTATGGAACAAATGACAAATTCGTAGATAATTTGTATTTTTCCTAACTATACAAACCTTAGCTATTTAACCAAACTTGCCCGCCAGCCCTATCCCCCTTGAAGTTCTACCTCCAAGCAAAGTGAGTTCAAGCACAGGTGTGTGAGGGGGGTGGGTGGCTAGCAAGCTACCCTCCCCTACCCCGGCTAACTAGCGGTGTGGGTAGTAAACCCTCGTAAAATTTTAATGGCTCGTCATTTCAGCTACAACGAAAGTAATACCCCTATTAAATAGTTAAGGTTTGTATAGTTAGAAAAAATACAAATTATCTACGAATTTGTCGTTTACCTTTGGAGTGACGTGACTTGAGCTGGTAGTGGGTGGAGGCAGAGGGGGAGGAGACGGTAGATATACACTTAATAATAAATTTATTCTTACTATTGAATAAACACTTAAAATTAAAAATGCTTTTATTTATTATTTTTGTCTTTTGAAATTTTTTTTATGATTTTTTTTTTTTAGAACTTAAAAAATTACTCTTTTTTTAGCTTTTTTAATTGAATCACTATTATCATCTTTGCTTTCTGACAATTCCCTTTTGGAGAAATATCTATCCAAAGAAGTCTGTTTCTGACGATTCCTCAACATATTTCTAAAATGACTCATACACTTGTCATTAACACTCTCCAAAAGACGACTTGTGTGAAGTTTTTCTGGGTGTTTCTTTTCAATGAAACTCGTAAGGTTTTCATACCAACCGATAGCTTCCCTTATTTCTGCCAATGTCGTTTTTTCAGTCTCCCCCCCGTCCTCACCACCACTAGAGCTGTGCTCTTCTTGAATGATGGTCAACTGCATTGCCTCCAACTCCTTCAAGTCTTCAGTCGTAAGCTCCTCCCTGTGCTCCTTGATAAGGTTATGGACGTCAGCCTCATCGACAACAAGCCCCATGGACCTCCCGATTGAAATTATTTCCTCAACATCACTCTCAGGGCCAGGATCATCAATGGCCTCGTCTTCGGTTGAGGGATCGAAACCTTCGAAGTCCCGTTCTGCCACAACAGCTGGCCACAGTTTCTTCCATGACGAGTTCAAGGTGCGCCGTGAAAACTCATTCCAAGCTTTGTCGATCATCTTCAGGCATTGAACGATGTCAAAATACCCCTTCCAAAATTCACGGAGGGTGTGTTGAGTGTTTTCGGTCACTTCGAAGCATCATTTGAACAGATGCTTCGTGTAAAGCTTCTTAAAGTTGGAAATCACTTGCTGGTCCATAGGCTGGAGGAGAGGGGTGGTGTTTGGTGGCAGATAGAGAACCTTGATGAAGGAGAAGTTAGGATGAATGATGTCCTCGAGGCCAGGAGGGTGAGCAGGGGCATTGTCCACTACCAGGAGACATTTGAGAGGAAGATTGTTCTCTTCTTAAAAGTTCTTGACAGCAGGACCAAAGCAGACGTTTATCCACTCAATAAATATGGTCCTCGTGACCCAGGCCTTAGCATTAGACTTCCAAAATACCGAGAGCCTCTCCTTCATGATATTTTGGGCCTTAAAGGCACGAGGATTCTCTGATTGGTATACAAGTAGGGGCTTAATCTAAGTCCCCACTGGCATTTGCACAAAATGCGAGGGTAAGTCTGTCCTTCATCGGTCTATGGCCAGGAAGTTTCCTTTCTTCAGCTGTGAAATATGTACGGTGGGGTATTTTCTTCCAGAAAAGGCCAGTTTCATCACAGTTAAACACTTGCTGAGGAATGTAGCCTTCTCTGGAAATTACTTTCTCAAACTTCTTGAGGAATTCTTCTGCTGCTTTCTTGTCAGAACTGGCCGCCTCTCCATGCCTGACGACTGAGTGAATACCAGTCCTCTTCCTAAAGCGATCAAACCACCCATGAGAAGCCTTGAACTCTTGGTGGCTTGCTGCGATGTTCCTTCGTCTCCGCCGTCTCTCTGGGCTTCCACGAGATCGGCAAAGATGGCGCTCGCCTTGTGCGAAATTACCGATTGCGTGAGTGTATCACCAGCGATTTCCTTCTCTTTAATCCATAGAAGAAGGAGTCTCTCCATCTCGTCGTTGATTGAGGTCCTTCCACTGGCAAGGGCATTCATGCCTTTAGAAGACTTACTTGCTTTAATGGCTTCCTTATTCTTGATAATTGTACCGGTCGTAGACTGGTTACGGCCACACATACTAGCGAGGGTAACGATGCGCATGCCTTCTTCATATTTCTTTATTATCTCCAGCTTCGTTTCCATAGTAATCATCTTCTTACTTCTCCCTTTAACATCACTAGCAATCTTGGGACCATGACTAACGAATTAAAGTTATAATTAAGCACTAAAATGCACAAAAAATACAGTATCGCAAGCACTCAGACGAGATCAAGTCTTTACGAAACGCACACAAGATTCTGAACTGAGCGCGCGTATAACAAAGAGAGAGAGAGGCAGCAACTCTCTCAGGCATTGTGGGAGGGATTTCGGCCAATAGCGTATCGGCATCTTAGAGACGCCGACCAATAGCAGACCAGCTTCTTAGTGACGTATGCAGTGACGTATGAGTGTGGTGGTAAGCTAGTGACTCGCACAGTCGTACGCGTAAAAACCGCCAAGTTTGAGTTTTGGAATTCGATGCCGTAAGGTGGGGAAAAATGTCGTAACGAGGGGATGAAAAAACATCGTATTTCACACCGCAACATGAAAAAAACGTAAGCTGGGGACGCCGTACCCCGGGGGTCTACTGTATTTCTTTCGGCGAAGGTGAAAGGACGAGCCCTTAATATTTAGCGAGGGTTTATTACCCATCGGGCTAGTTAAGGGGGGTGTGTGTAGTTCACTACTCCTCCCACTCACACACCTGTGATTGAGGTCACTTTGGTTTTGGCTTGGATGGTGAACGGTCGTTGCCTCATCCTCACCAAATATTTGGACTGCCCTTAATGCTTTTTGTGCTTTCTCTGTTTCAGTGTGTGTGTTGACTAATGCCAACCATGCATACCTGCCCTGGACTTGAGGGCCAGCCCTGGGGTACCTTCATGTCTGCCGAGGACACCGATACTCACACCCTTTGTCCCTTCTGCAGAGGTCAACAGTGTGATAGTGATAACAAGTGTAATGAGTGTCAGAAGTGGTCTGCCTCCCAGTGGGAAATGTTTGGGCGACGGTGGAAGAAGTCTAAGCGGGATTCTTCTCCTTCGAAGTTTTCTTTGAAGCAGAAAACCCAAGGCTGCTTCTTCCGCTTCCCGACCTTCCTCCGAAGCTCCTGCTCGTTTGATTTCTCGAAAGAGACCGTCGAGTAGTAGAGCAGTCCCTTTAACACGTGGTGAACCTTGGTCCTCGAGGTATGGTGTCGCTTCCCCTAGTGAAATGGCTCCGCCTTTCCCCCCTGGGGTCGTCCATGACTCCTCCTTTTTTCCAGGGGTGGTCATCCTTGGGGTTACCGGGTCCGCCCTCCAAGGATAACCTGTTGCAACTCCTTTGCGTTGGTGCCAGTGTGCAGCCCTCGTTGATCCTCTTGCTTGCATCGACATTGTGATGTCAGAGGCATCGTCCGCTGCCCATCCTTCCGACGCCCCTGCCCCTTCGGACCCTTCTGCCGTTACTGTTTCTTCCCTTTGGGGAAGTTCGCTCATAGAGACTCCTCTTCGGAGGGTTGCTGCTGCTAAAGATCAGCTTGCTGATCCACCTGCCCCTATAGGGCATCATCGTTCTCATTGTGCTTTCCCTCCTCTTCGCCTTAGATGTGCGCCTTCACCATTGGTGAAAAGGCGCCTCTTTAGCTCTTCAGCTTCGTTTACGCAGCCCTCCCTCACAGAGGAGCCTCCTTGTTCGTCGTCTTCTGGCCCTTGACATTCGCCGGTTCCTGGACCTTATTCTGACGACGCTGGCGCTAGTCCTCGGACTTCTGCCTTGGACTCTCTTGGAGATTGTGCATGATCCCTACGGTGGATGTTCGCCCTTCCTAACTGCACATCCCTGTTCCAGTTCTTCCTACTCACCAATCTTCTACTTCTTGTTGGCCTCCTGACCTGCTGTCTCCGTTCCTGACTCCAGTTCTGCACCTGCCTGCTCGCCGTGTGACTATGCGTCACTCACCGGCACGCCATCCTGCTACGGGTCATCCTTGCCCTCGCTCGTCGCCGATGCTTCATTGCCAGCCAACGTATCACTCGCCAGCGTCCCAGGTTATTGCGCAATGCTCTCCTGCTTGTGAGCGCACTTGCGCTCCATCTAAGCTGCCAGACTGTGCTCCAGCTGCGCGCTATTGCTCACCAGTGCCCCATGCTCACCAGCACGCTAGCGCTCACCAGCACGTTAGCGCTCGCCAGCGCATTAGTGCTCGCCAGCGCGTTAGTGCTCACCAGCGCGTTAGTGCTCACCAGCGCGTTAGTGCTCTTCAGCATGCCAGTGCTCCCCAGTGAGTCCACACTCTCCAGTGCATCAGTGTTTGCCAGCTCTTCAGCGCTCTCCTGCACGCCAGCACTCTCCGGCTCGCAAGCGCTCTCCAGTGCTTCAGCGCTCTCCTGCAAGCTAGCGCTCTCCAGTGCTTCAGCGCTCTCCTGCAAGCAAGCGCTCTCCGGCTTGCCAGCACTCCAGTGCCCTCCTTCGCTCTAGTGTTCTCCTGCGCGTCAGCGCTGACCATTGGCCAAGCATGTTTCTCCTCTGCTAGGGCAGAGAAGACATCGAGAGGCAGAACCAGACTCTCCAACTTTAAGGAATTCATGCCATCAAGAGAACAGGAAGGAACAGAAAGGAAGAGTTCATCCAACAGGTCTCCGTCACCCCATTCCTCTCCTTGCAAATGGATTACAGCGCGACCACCGGGGAAAGAGGAAAAGGGCTCCACAGGGGAGTTCAGAATCCGAAGATTCCGACTTCAAAGGTGGACCACAGTGTCATCCAGCTCCAGAAGAGACTCCTCAAAGGGAACCTTCGGTCCCTTTCCCTTCAGGGGATCTCTCTAACAGTGCGAGCGTCTGCAAGCAGCCCTGGTTCGGTGCCATGGTCAGAGCGGTTGTGCAAGCCTTCAGGCCGGCCTTTTCTTCACGCGCTTCAGAGGCCTATGCAGCCCCCCAACATCCGTCGGCCGAAGCAGAGTCCCGACATAGAACCTCGGCTGCTTCATCCCTGAAGAGGAAAAGAGGATTCTTGGATGCTGTCACATCTCCTAGTGTAAAGCTGACCCCTGTGAGGCCTTCTGGGCCAATCCTTGCTGATACTCCTCCCAGACGCTCTCCCACCTCATCCACTCTGCCATTCCCTGTAAGAGCTAACCAAGGTGGTCTCTATAGAGAGACTCTCCAACTGTCAGGTCTCTTTCTCGGCAACAGAGATCCTCAATCAGGAGAAAGTCACAAAGTACAGTATGCCATGCAGGGTACTTCGTGGCTTGATCTTTGTTTGGGGACCCTAGGAATCCTGGTACAGACCAAGGATTTTTTCAAAGTACCTGGAAGGCTATGGAAACCTTCCACCTCTTAGACACTTGCCCACCAAGTCTCAAACTTGTGGACAAACACCATCTTGAAACGTTGGGATGCAGTTTTCTGAGAGGTTCTATCAGCGGGTTCCTAATGCCGAGATTGTTAGATTCAGGAGTTCCTCTCTAGAAGGATCATCTCTTTTCGAGCTGAAGGGCCTTGATATCCAGGCCCTACAAACTACCAGCTCCTCAGCAGTCTAATCCAGCCAAGACTTTGACGAGCAAGACGACAACAAAGCAGAAGCTCTTTTTGACCAAGGACAGGAAAGGCACAAAGTCCTCCAGGGGAGGAAAATATCCTAGAGGGATCGGCTGCGGCCATAAACGCTATGATAGGCCCTCCCCCCCTTGCCCACTAGTTAGGGATGTCTGCAAAGTTGCTGGAACAGGTGGAAGCAACTCGGGGCCGATCCCTGGACAGCCTCTGTGATTTGTTTAGGGTATCGCGTCCCGTTCACGTCATCTCTCCCCCCCCTGATCAGGAATCCAGTGTCGATAGATTCCTTTGCGATGGGATCGGCAAAGGGGCTAGCCCTCGGTGCAGAATTCCAGACCATATGGAAGAAGGGCGCTCTCCAGGAGGTTCTCGACGAATCCTCAGGCTTCTTCAGTCAACTCGTTCTTGTGAAAAAGGCGTCTGGAGGCTGGAGACAGTCCTCGACCTCTCAGCTCTGAACAAGTTTGTCAAGCAATCTCTGTTCAGCATGGAGACAGCAGATGCAGGCAGACAAGCGGTAAGACCACAGGACTTCTTATGCGCACTGGACCTAAAAGATGCATACTTCTAGATCCCAATCCATCCATCCTCAAGTAAGTACTTAAGATTCAGACTAAACAACCAGAAATAGCAGTTAAAGGTGCTGTGCTTAGGTCTTTCCACAGCACCCAAGTCTTCTCCAGAGTGTTCGTCCTAGTGTCATCTTGGGTACACAGGATTGGCATCCATCTCCTCTGTTATCTGGATGACTGGCTAATCCTAGCAGACTTGGTATCAACCCTTCAACACTGAGACAAACCTCTGAAGCTTTTCCAAGATCTGGGGAACATGGTAAATCTCGAGAAGTCCTCCCTGCTTCCCATGCAAAGACTGGTCTACCTAGGTATGATTTTAGACACCAATCTCCACAAAGCCTTCCCATCAGACAGCAGGATAATAAGGCTGAGAAAGGTTGCTAGACCTTTTCTCAGACAAGAAGAACTTCCAGCCCAGATGTGGTTACGTCTCCTCGGGCACCTATCATCTCTAGTCCCCAACGGCACCTCGGGATTCGATCTCTTCAGTGGCGACTCAAGTCCAGGTGGAATGAAGCCTTATACTCACCGGACACCCTGATCCCCATGGGAGCAGCAGAACAGACGGGCCTCAAATTGTGGGTGTCGGAAGAGAATCTGCTGAAGGGCGTAGATCTTCTTGTCCTCCCCCAGATTTGGTGCTGTTTTCAGATGCTTCAAAAAAAGTGTCGAGAGCCCACGTGCTGCATCACACGACCTCAGGCCTCTAGTCAGAGTCATAGAAATACCTCCACATTTTCCTTGGCTCCGTAGGTGTTATTTAGGGTATTATGTAGTTTTCCAATTCGTTGCTGATAAGATAACAGCACACCTAAGATGCAGTTGTGCTTATGTTTAGAGAAGGGATGCATCTGATTCAAGACACCTGTCTTTCTAGATGTACATAACCTCAAGTTGCATTCATTTAGGATTGGGAAATTAAATAGATTTCACAAGCACCTATCCAAATGCACAGATCTAACATAGTATTTTCTTTATTTTCTCCAGTGAGAGGTGATAGGTTGGTGTGTAGCCCTTCATTCTCATCCTCAATTATTGTGGTACTTACTGACTTTAATTTGTTGTTTTCTAAACGAATTACAGAACTCCTTGAACCCTCCTGGAGTATAGTTTGCCATGGGGAATTACTTATTAGCTTCTGCATCTATGCCAGGCTGTATAGGAAGTTGCAAGATTCGGATCTCTCTTGCTCATGTTCATGACCAGGATTGATTTTTCCCACTGGTTGTTTGACTCCAGTTTTTAGCTTTAAGGAAAGTTTAGTAGGTATTACGGAGGTATGCAGCCTTACTAGTTTTTAAAATGCAAATCTCTTATGTAGAATTTTTATGGTATTTATTCACGTAGGAACAATTCTTATAAGTTATTCGTATTTTGCCAAGTTATAGAAACCAGTCTTTCATTGTAGTTTCAACAGTGTTTGTACTTCCCCTACCCTGGGGGACTTTCCCTACCTTGGGGAACTTTCCCTACCTTGGGGCCTCCCCCTACCCCTTGGGAATTTCCCTTACTCCTGGGGACTTCTGTTCATAAAATTTTTTTTCTTCATTATTGAAAGCATACGATGACAAACTTTGGTCTAGTCACTGTTTCTCTGGTGTTGGTACATGCTTTTACCATGTCAGGTTGGGCCCATTTGCTCTGAGGGCATCTGTTGAGGTATCTCGATGATTAATTGTTGTTGGCTGCTTTGGATTTGCAGTTGCTCCAGGATCAAGAACTTTTGCTTTGTCACAATCTAGGTATCAGGATAAACTTGGAGAAGTTGAACCTTATGCTTAAGTAGTGGATATTTACTTGTATGTGCCGATTGAAACAGCAGCAGTGGTAGTCTTTCTATTAATTTTTTGTCCAGAAAAGTTCAGGGAAATATCACGACAATTCCCAAATGGACAAGAACAACCTGTTCATATCTGGCAGGTCATCATTGATCACATGTCATCTTTGGAGATGTTCATAGATTGCTTCTACCTTCACTAGTGGTTGTGTCAGTGGTGGGTTAAGAAAATGGGCAATTACTAGGGATCCTCCTCCCCAACCTTTACCCTTGGTGCAGGAGAAGAAAAATGGCCTGACCAGATAGCTAGATAACCATAACATCTATAAATTTTCTTGAATGCGTGATTGGATATTTGGTGGTGTGAGCAATTATATCACCACAATAGTGGCATTTTACAAGGCAGGGTCACCAGTTGATAAATAGGCACATTGTAGAGCTTCCTCTTCTGAGGAAGAAGATCGAACTGTACTGGTTGATCTACTAGGTACAAAGAGCAAGTACTAGGAACAGTGGTCCCTACATCTTTTCATGGTGATTAGGGTTTTTAAGGTAATGGGGTCACTGTGGATTAACCCATTTCCCCACTTGGCACAACAAGAAGCTCCCAGTTTTTTGCTTGTAGGTGTTGTCCATGTCTGTGAAGTTTTTTAAGCAGACTTTTACACGAGTAAACTCAGGCCCTGACCCCTCTCAGGTATCTGGCTTGAGTGCCATTTGCACTCCTGAAAGATTTATTAGACAAGGATCTTACTTTCAAAACTGTTTTCCTGAAAGCCCTAGTATTGGCAAAGAGAACTTCACAGACTTTCTCCTCAGGTCATCCACTCTCAGGGTTTGGGCTTTGTCTCTTTTGTCTTCACTCTGGAACTCATAGCAAAGGTAGGGCCCATCCATCATTGTCATTGAAATAACAACAATAAGACTTTCTAAAAGATTGTCCTGCCACATCCAACAGGGAGCCACCAAAATGCACCAATTCCTCGTGCATAACAAATATGTGGTACGAGAGGATATCACAAGGAATTCTAAAATAATCGGCAGTGGTCTGGATTATTATTAAAAGGGAAGAGGTTAACCAGCCGAATAAGTCAAGCTTGATGGCAGGATGCTGAAGATCCTGGAGGCCTTGCTCATCCAGCAAGAAAGGCCAAACTTACACACACGCTAGGAGGTGTTTCTCCTTCCTTCCTATCATAGGAACACCTCCCATCGATCTGGAACACTGCAATGATGACGACAGAGATCAGCGTCCCAGCAGCTTGCCTGCGACTGAGACTTTCCTGGTGACTGCATCAACCAATCAGCAAGCCACTCGTGACTCCTCGGACCTGAGCTCTGAGCAGCTGAACAGCTTTTCTGATTCTGATCCCCGCTCAGGCAGCGCTTTTTTCAATCGGCGTACAGCACCAGGAGCCCTGTCTGGACCTATCCAAACCTTGACTTAACCCCCGTCTTGACCTATCCAAACTCTGACTCAACACAGTTTTGACGATAGTGAGCGGAGTAGCGGTGATTGCAACGGAATCCCTCCCAGCCAGTGCTTTAGCCAATGGGAGAACAGCTCCCTCTCAAGGACTCCGCCCACGACGACCAATCAGCGAGAACAGCATCTGACATGACAAGCCAACCAAGCTATATAAATAGAGCCTGCTCCACACCATTCATTCAGACTTATCCTGACAATGAGAGGAGACAGCCAGCACCCTCTTGTAACATGCAACAGCTGATTTTGACAAGTTTAATTTTAGTAAAATTATTGTTTTTTTCTATGTATTTTGTTCCTTCCTACTGATGACAACTGTAGCACAATTATTGGCAGAATGCTGTACTGATGAAAGAAGAAAAATACGAGCAATAGAAAAGCTCAACTATAAGATAAATGCTATTGAGGTAGCAATCATCTATAATGAAGCATGCATATTTAATGTTATTACACATTGTGATTTTGCAAACGATTTGTCTACAATCTTAATTGTCTTAATCATTCTATCTGGAGTAAAGGCTGACAACAGAGATGAATCTTAGTTCACCCATCTTCATCACATGCCGGGTCATCGATCTAACTATCGACAAAGGACTTCCAAACCTTATCCCTAAGTCTGGTTGACCTAACTCACTTAATTTACAGCTTAACTATTAATCTATTTTTTCCATTATGTACAATCCCACCCGCTCATATCACAAAATCGTGCTACAACCTCACTTTCTTAGCATATGCTTATACACTGTCTCATTATCTCATGTGCTCTTACACTTAAATCATTGTATGTCCTCGTAGTTTGCAGCTCAGGTTAACAAGGTTGCTAATTTCCCACTCGTCCCTTTCTTGTGAACATCCTCTTAATTCACTCATGACACTGGCTCTCCCTTGGCTCATCCCCCACCATCTACATAATACAGTATTGCATATCTTTTGTTTTGCACATCTGAAAGTGCTGTGCATCGTTATCATGACAACAAATAATTGAAGTGGTCCAATTTGCTAGGATGTTTTCCTATTTCTGGGAGTTAAATTGTTCAACCTGAATCCATTATCTATTAAGTGTTACTGGAATTTTTCTGGTACTTGAAAAATAGGATTTCAAATATCCATTGTTCTGTGGTTGAAGATTGGTTGGTCCTTGCATCCAGACATGGGCTCTTGCTGGCTTCACTCAAGAGCATCCAACAAGAGAAAGAGCATTAGCCCATTTAATTTTTTAACCAGTCACTATTCTATATTCCTGTTGGTCATTACTCTATATCTAATTATCTCTCATGATAGACGAGTACCCCATTAAGAAGCAACCCATTCCAAACAGTATAATAGGTTTATATGAAAAAACACTAGTGTAGCTAATTTTTTCGGATGCAGTTAGAAAGTACCGTTTAGAAAAGTGGCTTGAAATATTTTGTGATTATTTTCAGAAAAGGCTTCAAAAAGTTATAATCAATAATTATATGATATTCAGATAATCATACAACATATAGATTTTATATTTTTTTTTTAATGATTAGACATTTTTGTATTTGTTTTATTTCATTCTTTTTAAGGATGACCTTAATTGCGGATGCAGCGTTACATCCGATTCAGGAGAAATTATATGTATAGATAACTTGAAAGGAAACTTGTAGGCATGCCCAGCATTTAACTAACATATTAGAACCGCAAAAAAGAAAAAAAAAATGCATCCATATAAATCTTTTACGCAAAATCCCAAATCTTCTTCCAAAATGTCACTCTTTCTCTGTTGCTATCTTTCCTTCTCAAATCTTTCCCCCAAAAACCGAATCCGATGTTCGTTCGTTGGTTAGTTCAGATTGCCTTGAATAAATTGTGACGGGGCTCTTAGACTATACGTCATAGCCCCCAACTGATCATTAGGTACTGACCTATAAGGTCAGAGATAAACTAGTTGCTCTGCCCATAGAGTGTTTACCAGTGTAGGATTGGTCCCCTGCAGTTGAGGGGGCCTAGTCAAAGTTTTTCTTATAATAGCCAGTTAATATACCTGAACATGATAATCAGTTCACCAACATAACACAACCCAGCCACCACAACAAAGTACAAGACTCTGATAGGTAGGTGCGCTGCTCAGCCTAAGGCGCGAGGCTGCTAGGCCCAAAAAAATAGGTTCTAACTGGAGCCGTAGGAAGAGATTTAAGAGTAAAGTTTTATAGCAGTAAATCCCAGTGAAGTAGAAGAAACTGGGAGAGGATGGAAGAAATTTTGTTGGAGAGAACAAAAGCAGTTCAAAGCAATAAAGCTTATCCTTGCTCTAGGGGAAGGGAAATTCTAGAGGACAAAAGGGACTGCAAATCAAAGGGGAGGTCACCTTTAACACTGATAGGACATTGTTGCCTAGGTGGATGACTAAGGGAATGAGTTATCAAGGGACAAGGACTCTACTTGACGAGTAAGGGTGGGGATGGCCGGAGAAGAAGAAATCAGGGTAGGTGAGGAATCCAATGTGTTACCATAGATATTTGATATTTGAATCACTTTGGTATGTCGTATCTTATAGTGGTGATTTTTTTTTTATTCACGGATCTTTCAACAAGATGTTTTTATTTTTCTTCATCAAGAGTACAGATCTACATTAGGTACTCAGCTATGATTTTGATATTGATAATTTTCTTTTAAAGTATAGTGTTTACAGTATATTGATTTTTATTGCTATGGATTAATTTTGCCTTGTAATACATAAAATTCCAACTGGCCTTAAGCACTGAATATGCTTTATTGCTCGCCTTTCTTGTATAGATTTCTTGAACTTGATACAACCAGCAACTTTCATTTCTGGTCTAAGTTGGTTTCTGGTTCTTCGATGCTCATTCAGCAAAAATACAGCCAACAAATAATAGAAATAAAAGTAGTTGTAATGTTTGACCTCAGGTGCAAAGTGGGAAATTCATAGAAAACAATAAAGAAGGTATAAGGAAAATCAGGCAATAGGCTAATAAATATGGCAAAAGAGCCTAACATAATAATTGCTAATGGTATATAGAGATGTAAGGGAACGTGTATATAGTTGAAAAGGATAGAAATCAGTGACTAATTACATCCTAATCTTGGAAGATGCGGGTGGTATCAATATTATTAGGATAAAGGTAAAGGTGTCCGGTCTCAGTTCCAGTGTCATCTTAAGAAATGCTCACAGATTATGATAAAGTAATAACCCCATATAGGATATCATAAGAGATAGTATACTCCGATCATTGTGCATTCCTACTTGTGATGAATTATAGGATAATAAACAAGAATGAAAGAAAGAACAGCTTCAAAGTATGGACTATGGAACCAACTGAAAGTCCACAAAGGTTAAAAAAAAGGAATTACTAAATATAGCCAATGAGAAAGATGACGTAAGATTAAAGTATTCTATATGGCAAGAAAAATCAAAGGAAATAATTAAAAAGTGTGGTGTCATACAGACAAACAGGAAAAACAAGATGTCAAATAAGAAGATATAGAATAATTTAGGAAAGGAAAATAGAGGCAAAGAAAGCAAAACTGTATGAGAGCCTCATATACTTGCAACCCTGAAAAAATTCTAAAAGTAATCAAAGGACCAGAAGAGATTAAAGCAAAAGGTAGAATGAGAAAGAATGGATGGAGAAATATCAACAACTGTATATTCATCAGAGGAAATAATGGAGAAATAAAGTTGAAAGAATCGAAACGAGAATATGAACGATTCTATAGAGAAATATTTAAACTGGAAACTCCCCAGAGTAAAGAAAAGATATCAGAAGAAATTGACAGCCTGTTAGCCGGAAACTCCCCAGAGTAAAGAAAAGATAATGTCAGAAGAAATTGACAGCCTGTTTGGTGATTGGCTAATAGCAAGTTAGAGAACAAGACATGACAAAATAGAAAAAACAAATCAAGGTATAGAAGCCGTTATAAAAAGCCTGACAGATAAATATACAATAGACAGATAACAATTCAACAATGATATGGCAAAGCTATGGGAAAAGAGCTAACGGAAAGTCTGACGTATATCCTAACGGATAAAAACCATGTTATATATCTCGGGATAATGAGAAAGGTTAATTGTCTCACTACATACAAAGGGAAGCTTGGAAAGTGTGCTTAAAGAAGCTTCAACTTGTCTGGGCTGAGAGGACGTTCTGTTGATTTGACGGATGCTTAAAAGTGGAAGCTCCACATGTCCCACTCGTCTGTTGCTGTCAATGTTGATAGTGTCAGGATGCAAGAAGACCTTGTCCATGATTCGAAGTCTGCAGCAGCTCGCAGTATTTTGTTGATTAATCTGTGGTATAAGTAAATGTCCTCATTTGCTTCAAAACATATTAATCAACCAAAATTTCACATACTGTAATTCAAAACTGAAACAAACAAATAAACATTTGACAAAGTACAATTTCACCAAAGTTACAAGGAAAAGAAATAAATGTGTGAACTTGGCAGCGTGTGTAGTCTAAACCTTTTTTTTTCATGTTATTTTTTTCTTAAAAAAATACTATTTCAAGGTCGCCTTGTTGAAAAACAGTATTGTATTGCACATTATCTAGGTATACTGTAATTTCTAATTCTTTGTAAATTTCATTCTGTTCGTCCGAAACCTCCAAATCAATCAATCAATCTATTCTTTCGGCAATATTGTATTGCTTTATATTCTCTCCATAACGGCTATGCCTTCCGTTTATTACTCAGATTTTTACTTTAAATTAATATCTTTTTTTCATCAAGATTACATCTGTTGTTTACGACTATTATCATTTTATACTTTTTTAAAAAGTCAACTCTTATTTCTTCATCTTCAGAATTGCTTTTTTTTTTTCCATCCTTGTGATCTAAGGATGGGGATGTTTAGAGGAGCCTATAGGTCTACCTGCTGAGTCATCAGCAGCCATTGTCTGGCCCACCCTAGTCCTAGATTGTCTGTTGATAATTTGGATAAAGTGAACCCTCGCTACTTCGCGGTTCGACTATCGCGGATTCACCACTTCGCGGATTTTTTTTCATAACGTATGTATATACACATATCGCGGATTTTCTGGAAATTTCGAAAATACCGCGATATATGAAGACCCCAAATACGTATTTCGTTAATTCCATTAATACTGTAATTAGTAATATCTGCTCTTACTGATGGTTCATTGCATTACATATGACATATAATTCAGTACAGAAAGAAATAAAACACGAAAAGAGAATGTGATCATACGATAATTCAGTATACAGTACGTAGTAAAATTAAATCGAACATGAAACGCAAATCAGATGCAGTCATACCGTATTTGAATGGTGTAAGGCTGCTGATGGCTACTACTACAAATGTAATGGATGTGCATCTTTTCCATGAATCTTTTGTATGTATACGTACGTAGTACTGCATCCAATAATATTCTTTGTTGCAAAAATCACATCTCGAATAAGCGTACATATCCTACAACAAAACAAGCGTAAAATAGCGTACGTAAAGCTGTATACGTAGTACCTTGTATTTGAATTGGTAACTACTATGTAACATGTAAGACAGACTGGGATAGGTTCAAGTGCTGATAGATGACGAATCAGATCCCAAGTTTTGAAATCTAGCCTGTGATTGGTGTTTTGACCGCTTCTCCAACCCGCAGCATCTTTTCGCGGCCACTTCGTTTGCCGCTCTCTCGCCGGGTAGATGCTGCTACGTTACTGTGAACTTTAATCTGTGCTGTGCGTGACTGTTTTAAGTTGAACTTTTTGTTGAACTTTCTGTTTAACCCCTACTGTACAATGGCTCCCAAGCGTTCTGCTTCTACTAAGGCTGGTAGTGAGCCTAAACGCCACCGAAAGATGATGATGATTGCTGAGAAGGTGACACTTCTCGATATGTTAAAAGAAGGCAGAAGTTACGCGGCCGCAGCCCGCCATTTTGGAGTGAACGAATCCACCGTTCGCTACATCAAGAAGGACGAGGCGAACATTAGAAAGACGGCTGCCATCTCTTTTAGCAGATCAGCGAAGCGAGTCGTTACCACGCGTAATAAAACGATCGTCCGTATGGAAGGTGCTTTAGCAGTCTGGATTGCCGACTGCCGGAAGAAGAACATAGCCTTGGATACGAACACCATCCGTACCAAGGCTTTGGGCTTGTATGAGAATTTTGCGGCAAATGAACCTCAAGACGATGATGGCGACCATGCTGAAGACGAAAATGATGTAGATGAACCTCAACCAGGGACATCCACTGATTCCCAGCCTCAGAAACAACGTTTTTCCGCCAGCAAAGGATGGTTCGCGAAGTTTCAGAAATGCTTCGGCCTGAAAAGCGTTTCCCTGCATGGCGAGGCTGCTTCCGCTGACACTACCGCTGCTGAAACTTACGCGAACGAGACGTTCAAGAACATAATCGCTGAAGGTGGATACAAGCCGGAACAAGTGTTTAATATGGATGAGACCGGCTTGTTTTGGAAGAGAATGCCGTCGCGAACTTTCCTGTTTAAAGAAGAAGCCAAAGCCTCTGGCTTTAAAGCATTCAAAGATTGCGTAACCCTCGTGATGTGTGGCAATGCTGCTGGATTTTACAAGTCGAAAAATCCTCGCGCTTTGAAAAATAAAAATAAGAATCACCTTCCCGTGTACTGGATGCATAATCAAAAAGCATGGATTACGAAGATGCTGACCTCCAACTGGTTCCACCAGTGTTTTATCCCGCAAGTCAGCAAATATCTCGTAGAGAAGGGCTTGCCATTTAAGATCCTTCTCCTTATGGATAACGCTGGTGGACACGCAACTGATCTGTCGCATGAGGGCATTCAGGTTGAATTCCTGCCACCCAACACCACGTCATTAATTCAACCGATGGACCAGGGGGTTATCAGGGCGTTCAAGGCCCTCTACACGAAGAATACCTTGGCGGACCTCGTTGCGTGTGTGGATGCTGCCCAAGATGATGAGGATGAAACTTTCAATTTGATGGCGTACTGGCAGAAGTACACAATAGCCACATGCCTGCAGAACATCCAGAAGGCACTACAGTGAACCCTCGTTTATCGCGGTAGATAGGTTCCAGACGCGGGCGCGATAGGTGAAAATCCGCGAAGTAGTGACAGCATATTTACCTATTTATTTAACATGTATATTCGGACTTTTAAAACCTTCCCTTGTACGTAGTACTGTTAACAAACCACCCTTTAATGTACAGAACACTTAATGCATGTACTACAGCACCCTAAACTAAAACAGGCACAAATATTAAAGGCGATTTTATATCATGTGTTTCCTAAACACCTAAAAAGCACGATAAAAAATGGCAACCAATGTTTTGTTTACGTTCATCTCTGATCATAATGAAGAAACAAACTCATTTAGTGTACACATATATGTATAGGTTAGTTTTTGCATCGATTATATTGATTATACAGTACTGTATGTTGATTTTTTTATTACCAATGTTTTAGTTTACATATTTTTCTTAGGACTTCCAAATGAAATGTTTTTCTTTATGACGCCGCCTGAAACGACGGCGTGTACGCTCAGTAAACAACCACGCTCAGAACAAACAAGGCATTTAACACGCATGATGATAGTGATAAATAATGATACAGTACATACAGTATTTACAGTAAAAGCATTTACAAAATATGTTACCTTACAAATATAAATTATACAGTACTTGTACGTAGCAAAGCAGGAAAACAATTTGAGAGAGAGAGAGAGAGAGAGAGAGAGAGAGAGAGAGAGAGAGAGAGAGAGAGAGAGAGAGAGAGAGAGAGAGATTGTTTTACGTACGAATGTAAATTTTAAACAAAAAAAATATGATAGGTTACAACATGTAGACTTTTAAAACCTTCCCTTTAACTTAATGCATACAGTACGTACATTACTAAACTATAAAACAGGTTAAAGTAAAAAATAAAGATTGTTACTGTACTCACCACGAAAGAAGTTCAAGAAAAACATGAATGACGATGGCGATGAATTTGCTGCACAGTAGAAATGATGATGATGAAGCTGATGATGTGTTCTACTGTGCAGTCAATGATAGTATTTTACGTCTCTTCAGACGGAGGTGTCTTTTCCTGGGACACCTCTACAACTTCTTCAATTTCTTCCGAAGGCGTACTAGCAGGAGGAACTGGCTCTTTTTTGCGAGGCTGGAAGAACATTGTGATCGGAAGTTTTTGCCGCTGCTTCTTTTTTCGATCCAAGAGCATCCTGTAGGGAGTCATGATGTCATCGACCTTATTTGAGAATTGCATCGAGCGAACCATATCCTCGTCCCACTCTTGTAACATTTCTTTCGCCTCCTTCATATGGTTGCAGAACTTGGCAAGCCGTTCTAATGTTAAGCCCGTTTCTTCGACATTTTCTTGGGTCTCTTCCTGGGTACCCTCACTCTCTTCCTCACTTGCCGATTTCGTCAGGTCTTCGAGGTCTGCGTCAGTTAGGGGCTGGGAATGGCAGTCCAACAACTCGTCGACGTCTTCAGTCGTCATGTCGCCAAACCCGTCACC
Source organism: Palaemon carinicauda (assembly GCF_036898095.1). Taxonomy (NCBI): domain Eukaryota; kingdom Metazoa; phylum Arthropoda; class Malacostraca; order Decapoda; family Palaemonidae; genus Palaemon; species Palaemon carinicauda. The sequence goes on along the minus strand of NC_090729.1, from coordinate 167,189,041 downwards.
TCCAATTATGGCAGCCAACTGCACAGATTTCCGTATTGCAGAGTGTTGGATTTCCGACGGAGTAAATCCCTTGTCGTCGTAAACAATATCGGGCCACAGCTTCTTCCAGCTCGCATTCACGGTTGCAGGTTTCATCTCTTGAAGTGCCTTTTGAATATTCTGCAGGCACGTGGCTATGGTGTACTGCCGCCAGTACACCTTCAAGTTGAAATCTTCATCCTCGTCATCTTGGGCAGCATCCACACACGCAACGAGGTCCGCCAAGGTATTCTTCATGTAGAGGGCCTTGAACGCCCTGATAACCCCCTGGTCCATCGGTTGAATTAATGACGTGGTGTTGGGTGGCAGGAACTCAACCTGAACGCCCTCACGCGACAGGTCAGTTGCGTGTCCACCAGCGTTATCCATAAGGAGAAGGATCTTGAATGGCAAGCCCTTCTCTAAGAGATATTCATGGACTTGCGGGATGAAACACTGGTGGAACCAGTTGGAGGTCAGCATCTTCGTAATCCATGCTTTTTGATTATGCATCCAGTACACGGGAAGGAGATTCTTATTTTTATTTTTCAAAGCGCGAGGATTTTTCGACTTATAAATAAGTCCCGGCTTTAACAAAAATCCAGCAGCATTGCCACACATCACGAGGGTAACGCGATCCTTGAATGCCTTAAAGCCAGAGGCTTTGGCTTCCTCTTTGAACAGGAAAGTTCGCGACGGCATTCTCTTCCAAAACAAGCCGGTTTCATCCATATTAAACACTTGTTCCGGCTTGTATCCACCTTCAGCGATAATGTTCTTGAAAGTCTGGTTCACGTAAGTTTCAGCAGCGGCAGTGTCAGCGGAAGCAGACTCCCCATGCAGGGAAACGCTTTTCAGGGCGAAGCGTTTCTGAAACTTCGCGAACCATCCTTTGCTTGCGGAAAAACGTTTCTGAGGCTGGGAATCAGTGGATGTCCCTGGTTGAGGATCATCTGCATCATCATCATCTTCAGCATGGTTGCCGTCGTCGTCTTTAGGTTCCTTTGCAGCAAAATTCTCATATAAGCTCAAAGCCTTTGTTTGGATGGTGTTCGTATCCAACGCTATGTTCTTCTTCCGGCAGTCGGCAATCCACACAGCTAAAGCACCTTCCATGCGTACGATCGTTTTATTACGCGTTGTAACGACTCGCTTCGCTGATCTGCTAAAGGTGATTGCAGCAGTCTTTCTAATGTTCGCCTCGTCCTTCTTGATGTAGCGAACGGTGGATTCGTTGATGCCAAAAGGGCGGCCGGCGGCCGCGTAACTTCTACCATCTTTTAACATATCGAGAAGCGTAACCTTCTCAGCTATCGTCATCATCCTTCGGTGGCGTTTAGGCTCACTACCAGCCTTACTAGAAGCAGAACGCTTGGGAGGCATTGTAACAGAAAGTTCAACAAAAAGTTCAACTTAAAACAGTCGCACACAGCACAGATTAAACTTCACAAACTTAAGAACGTCTACTCAGCAATACGCGGAAAGAGAAAGTGAACGATCCAGCCCCGCGAGAACTTTGATGCTGCGGGTAGAAGATGCGGGCAAAACACCAATCACAGGCTAGATAACAAAACTTGAGTTTTGATTCGTCATCTATCAGCGCTTGAACCAATCACAACCCGTCTTACAGTACTATGGTGCGTTGGTTACTCATAGAAGATGCCCCGCGCATACTGAACGTACGTAGATTAAGTACAATACCGTAATAATAATAAATAATGATAATAATACTGTACAGTAATAATAATAATAATAATGATTAATAATAATAACAATAATAATTTTATTAACAACAACAACAATAATAATAATAATAACAATAATAATAAAAATTTACGTACGCTATTTTACGCCTCTCTCTCTCTCTCTCTCTCTCTCTCTCTCTCTCTCTCTCTCTCTCTCTCTCGTACGCTTACAGTATTCGAAATGTGATTTTTGCAACAAAGAATATTATTGGATGCAGTACTGTACTACGTACGTATACATACAAAAGATTCATGGAAAAGAAGCACATCCATTACAGTACACACCATTCTAATATGGTATGACTGCATCTGATTTGCGTTTCATGTTCGATTTAATTTTACTACGTACTGAATTATCGTATGATCACATTCTCTTTTCGTGTTTTATTTCTTTCTGTGCTGAATTATATATCATATGTAATGCAATGAACAATCAGTAAGAGCAGATATTACTAATTACAGTATTAATGGAATTACAGGTAACAAAATATCGTATTTGGTTGTCTTCAGATTTCGCGGTATTTTCGAATTTTCCGGAAAATCCGCGATATGTATATATATATGGGTTATGGGAAAACCCCGCGAAGTGGTGAATCCGCGATTGTCGAACCGCGAAGTAGCAAGGGTTCACTGTACAAGAAATGAAACCTGCTACTGTCAATGCAAGCTGGAAGAAGTTGTGGCCCCAGATTGTTTACGATGACGAGGGATTTACACCGTCCGAGATTTAACACTCTGCAATACGCAAATCTGTGCAGTTGGCTGCGATAATCGGAGGTTATGGGTTTGGCGACATGACGACTGAAGACGTCAACGAGTTGTTGGACTGCCATTCCTGGCTGCTAACTGACGCAGACCTCGAAGACCTGACGGAATCGGCCAGTGAAGAAGACAGTGAAACACAGGAAGAGACCCAAGAAAATGTCGAAGAAACGGGGTTAACATTAGAACGGCTTGCCAAGTTCTGCAACCATGTGAAGGAGTTGAAAGAAATGTCGCAAGAGTGGGATGAGGATATGGTTCGTTCTATGCAATTCTGCAATAAGATCGATGACGTCATGACTCCCTACAGGATGCTCTTCGAGCGAAAAAAGAAGCAGCGGCAGCAACTTCCGATCCGATCACAATATTCTTCCAGCCTCGCAAAAAAGAGCCAGTTCCTCCTGCTACTACGCCTTCGGAAGAAATTGAAGAAGTGTCCCAGGAAGAAGTTGAAGAGGTGTTCCAGCAAAAGACACCTTCGTCTGAAGAGACGTAAAATACTATCATTGGCTGCACAGTAGAAGACATCATCATCATTTCTACTGTGCAGCAAATTCATCGCCATCATCATTGAAGTTTTTCTTCAACTTCTTTCGTGGTGAGTTCAGTAACAATCTTTATTTTTTTTATACATGTTTTACTTTAATATTCTAACATTTTAGTTTAGTATGCATTAAGTTAAAGGGAAGGTCTTAAAAGTCTGAATATACATGTTATAACCTATCATATTTTTTTTTGTTTAGAATTTACATTTACGTACGTAAAACAATCTCTCTCTCTCTCTCTCTCTCTCTCTCTCTCTCTCTCTCTCTCTCTCTCTCTCTCTCTCTCTCTCTCTCTCTCTCTCTTAAATTGTTTTCCTGCTTTGCTACGTATGTACTGTATGATTTTATATAGATACGGTAAATAATATTTGTAATAACATATTTTCTAAAAGCTTTTACTGTAATATCATTATTTATCACTTTCATCATGCGCGTTAAATGCCTTCGTTTGTTTATTACGATTGAAGATGGAGCGTACTTTATGACGCCGCCGTTTCAGGTGACGTCATAAAGAAAAACATTTCATTTGGAAATCCTAAGAAAAATTAATTAAAACATTGGTAATAACAAAAGCAACATACTGTATAATCAATATAATCGATGCAAAAACTAACCTATACACAGATGTGTAAATGCGTTTGTTTCTTCATTATGATCAGAGATAAACGTAAACAAAACATTGGTTGCCATTTTTTATCGTGCTTTTTGGCGTGTTTAGGAAGCGCATGATATAAAATCGCCTTTAATATTTGTGCCTGTTTTAGTTTAGGGTACTGTAGTACATGCATTAAGTGTTCTGTACATTTAAGGGTAGTTTGTTAACAGTACTACGTACAAGGGAAGGTTTTAAAAGTCTGAATATGCATGTTAAATAAATAGTTAAATATGGTGTCACTACTTCGCGGATTTTCACCTATCGCGGTCGGGTCTGGAACCTATCTACCGCGATAAACGAGGGCTCACTGTAGGCTATGGTCAGTCTCTAGGGCATTGTCACTGTCCCTTGCCTCTGTCATTCACGAATATCCTTCAAACCTATCTAACTCTGTTGAGCCATTTAGCCCATTATACCTTCCACCATTTCTTGCAGTTCTCCTTTTACTGCTAAGATGCTGCTTATTCCTTTCCTATCAATTTTCTACCTTAATTCTTAGAGTGCTGCTTCATATGTTAGCATCATTCTCCTTTTTCATTTAATATGTAGCGTTTTGAAAACCTTTCTTGTAACTGGAGCTGTTGACCGGTTCAGCTTTCAATTTCCAATCCCTTATTTTATTTTCGTGCTTATAAATTTCGTATATTTTATTCTAAGAGTATTTTATCACTGACTTTTAATCACTAAGAATCCTAGTCCTCTCCCTTTTGTCTTTTATATTTTATAATCAGCCTCTTTCCTTATTCCAGCTTCAGAAATCCCTCGACCTCATTTGTTATTTCTCTTTTATCTCGGTAGTCTTGCCAGTTTTGCTACTAGTTTACTACCATCGTCATCTCTCTGGATTTATTTGCTTTAGGAATTTCCTCCTCAGTAGAATTGTAAGTCTCCATAAGAACATGTTTTTTATTCTACAGAGGAGTATACATTTCTCATACGCTTATTCTATAATTTTCCATTGTTTAATTAGGTCCGGTATCCGGTCATTTTGCCCACAGGCCATTTCGCCCACACTGTGGAGTCATTTCGTCCACACTGGGGAGTCATTTCGCCCACACTGTTAAGTCATTTTGCCCACATTGTGGCGGGGTTGCCAATCTGATTTTGCAGATAGTAGTAAGGTGAGGGGTGAGCTATCGGCTTATAAATTGCTGAAAGAATGCGCTCACCTGAATGGCCAAGTGCGCAGCTGAATCCTGCATGTGTAGTGTGTACTGTATTTGTTTTAAATTTAACTATATTTTAATAAAAGTTTCTTCAATTCTTTGTCACTATCTGAATATTTTTTAGGTAGACCTAAAAAAATACTTTCTGAATAGTAATACATTTATTTAACTATCTTTTGATAAAACATTATTTTTAATTTTTTGTAAATGCTTTCTGAATCTTGCATATATGCAGCTATTCGTTAAGTTTTTTATTTCACCACTTTCTTAATCTTACATGTATGTTGACTCTTATATGTGGGCGAATTGACTCTTATATGTGGGCGAATTGACTTTTATATGTGGGTGAATTGACTTGTGGGCGAACTGACATGTGGGTGAAATGACCGTAATTCTTAGGTCCACATGCTTGACTTTTTCGTTCTTATCTGATCCTTGATACTTGATAATTTCTCTACCCCAATGAAAGTTTACTCTCCCGAATTGACTTCTTTTATATAGAGTAAGTCAGACGTTATTATTCTGGTTGGTGGAGACAAGATTAAATATGCTCAATTTAAAAGCAAATTTCGGGGGAAAATATGAAGATAATTTGTGTGACCTGCGCTAAGATGAAGAAGATACTACTGAACATTTATTTTTATGCCCAAAATTAGGACAGGTAATGAAACTAGACATAAGTATAGGTACATTGCAAAATCCTAGCAGGGATCTGGTTGCATTTATAAGTAGGGCAATGCACGTGAAAGAATAATTTTAAAAAGTACAAACTAACCACAATAGTTTGCCAAAAGTGATGATAGCAAGGTGTTAACATGTCTGATTTCAAGGTAGAATGGGACAAAAGTAAAGATTGAGAATTTAATTTAGATTTATATATGGCACAGGTAAAATAAGCCTAATTGCTGAATAAGAATAAGCTTAGAAGCTTGGGACCTATCTATAAGGCGATAAAGGGCCTGCAAACTTATTTGAGCAATTAGGAAGTTAGGAACCATGAACGAGGAACCTATAGACGGGTTTTCCTTTTACAAGTAGCCCGTTCCAAAGAGTTCATGATTAGGTTTGTATGAAAAACAGGTGAGGGTTCGAATAATTCAACCTCCTTCTAAAAGTTCCTTGGAAATTGATCTACACAAATAACCTATATAATTATGTAGATGAATAAAAGACAAGATTACATTAATTCGTATATTTATTTCAATTTCAAATATTGGTAAAGATTAACATTTTAGATTTCTTATTTTATTGAAAAATATTTTTTTATTTCATCTTCCTGTTATTACTAATGATTTTTTTTTCTTTTTTTTATTTCAACGTGTCAGCTATGTGGCTTTTGGTTTTAGGAGAATACCAGCATGTATAAAGTATAAAGAGCTATTATTTTGATAAATAACTCTATAAATATACTTATATTGATGAATTGTTAATCAAGGATACCTAGCACCGCCCCTCATTTCACTTTAGCTTTACTCCTATCGCCATGGTTACTAGATTAATGCTTACCTGGAAAAGGGGTCACCAACAACATTTAAAAATCACAAAGTAAGCCTCTCCACAGTTGGACCCGGGATGTTTGAGCTGTTTTGTTAACTAATGATTAGCTTTTTAGCATAAATTAAATCAATAAACTAAGTCTGCACACGTCAAAAAATCCATGTTAAACTCGTCAGGAATTTATCTATTTCTAAATACATATTATATGCAATTAAAGTGGAGAGATGATTATTAAAGTGAGTTTTGATTTTTTATGGAGTTGTTCATATCAATTGAAAAAAAAGGGCTTTGAAATTTGATAAAGGAAGTAATAGGTGTGCTTGTAAAACCCAAGGATGTGATATATGTCTTAGGAAGAGAGATAAACTTCTCATATCTCTCTCTTCTGTTTCAATGTTTTAGCACTAGTCAAATAAGCTCGATTGTTAAAGGCTGAGCCCTACCATCCACACACTTGAACTCTTTAGTCATCGCACATGCAGCCTGTATAAACCTCTGTCCATCCTCACATACGGTAACCCTCTCCACCTCCCGTTTGTCAATCACGTCCATCCCCATTATTATTCCACTCTTCTCAATGTCTGTTGCTATGGCATTCACTCTCACTAGCTTCCCATGCACCGTTAAATTTACATTGCCATTATCTCTGCATCTAGATATCCTGCTATCAAATGCCATGTCTTTGGCTCTAAAGACACTGTGGCCTTCTTTAGGCTTGGAGGCCATTTCGTCCAGAAGAAGCTGTGGCATGTCTTCACTAGGACTTGCCTGTCTCCCCTTTTTTGCAACTTCTGCTGTGGCAGAAGCAGTGCTGACGTGATCCCCTCCAGCCTGGCCTGGATTACTGTAGGTGCAGTTGACAACAGTTCTTAAAGTTTTGTCACCCCCTGATATGACAACAACTGGGAGAGGGAAGCATCTGTTGCATCCCCCTTCCCCTTCCAAGGCATTTTCTACCTCTCATTTGGAAGTAATCTCCAACTGCTGCCCACCTAGATGTGAAGAGGGAGCGCTTCACATGTGCCCAACTAGGGGTCTCCTATTGACACAAGCATGAAAAGGGTGCCATCATTTCCCAACCCATGAAAGGTGAATAGTACAGTCACTCCCACCTCTTGGTGACTCCCCTGTGCATGCAATTGGGCTCATCGCTGCAACAGTGTCCTCCAGGCCGCAGTACAGAACTTATAATTTTACCATCACCTGGTGTGGCATACTCACCCGATCACCGATGACTCGTATGCTTCTAGGCACTCACACACTTATCTAATAGGCAGCGCTCACGTATAAGTGAAAGAGAACCAGAACATTCATGTTCTCCTGGAGAGGTTTATACGTCTGTTAGCATACACTCATTTGAGTGAGCATGCTATTGTGCTTAAGAACCCGCCTGTCAGAGTGCTCATAAGAATGTGAGCATATGCTCCTGATCATGCTTGTCTTTAAGCCTGCGAGATCTCCCCCCCTCCAACTGCAAGTAATCTTTTGGGCTTTAGCCTTGAGTGTGAGACACAGTTACTGGAATGCATTTGTTGCCCTAGCCATAAAAGGGTGCCGTTTCGTGATAACTTGCCTGTTGGCTCTCCCATTAGTAATCAACTTCAGTCTGACCGAAGAAATACTGCAACATTAAAAAAGTAAGCCAATGACAACAGGATCCAAAAGGCCTCCCGGAGTTAACAAACTAGCCCTCTAGTGGTACAGTAATTTAACTAATTACCCAAAGCTTGCAGATCATTATATTGCAAATGAACAACTTAGAAAATTTTTCGGGGTGCCGGTTATTTTAGGCAAAATCTATGTTAACCACCTACTTCGGGCATCGCAGGGCTCTAAACCAAGCAATTGAGAATAGTGATGTGTGAATCTCTGGGAGAAGTAATTTTCTTGGAGTGAGTTGAGTCTACATGCCATGTCCTGGCTGGACCACTGATTGGTGTCACAAAAAAGGCTTTACCAATCTATTCCTTTCAGACTCGCCTTTCTGGCCTGCCAGTCAGTTAACCCATGGACCAAGTGGGTCTTCAAAAGGAGAGACTCAGTGGCAGCAAAATTCACAAGGCACATCGGGCAACGAGAGGTTCTGGTTCTAAGGAACACTTTTATTCTTGAGAGCCTAGCTCTCTTTACCTTTAAAGCGAAGTTGATAGTGGAGAAAAGGAAAAAAATCGTCACTGAACTATTTTCCACCAAGCTGTCCCCTTTATGTGCATGAGGAAGTCCACAAAATTGACAACTTCCTTAACCCTGGATAGGTACGGTGGGTCGTTTGCGACCCCGAGCGTCAAAAAAAAACAGGTTTTTCTCACGTGACTCACCCCTGTGACTGAATTTGTGGGTGATCGACCTGCAGGAGGTGTCTCCCCTACACGCTCTAATAGTGTCCAGATGTGCATTGCTGTAGCTGTACTCCTTCCCCGATTTCTGAGACGCGTCGGGGTCGTTCGCGTCCGAGTTTACCCTTCTGAGGTAGTTTGCATAATTATCAAAGTTATTACGTATTATGAAATTGTCGTAGAATGGTGCAACTTGTATAGGTTATCAGTTGTGGAAAGTCTTGGTGGATTGTTTGGCTACCATGTGCATGTTTTTTTTTTTAGTTAAAATGTCGTTCATCACCACGAGGACCATTTTACCGCGAGTGCCCCTTTTTCATTTTTTTTTCATTTTTTTGCCAAGTCATTTTTCCGTAAGATATTGCCAAATAGTGTCGTAAAACTTTTGCTTGTTTAGTGTTGGAAAGTGTGTCTAGATGATCTGGCTACCCATGCATGACTTTGTTTTTGTCAGATACGACGTAGTTATTGGTATATAGGGTATTTAACTGCGGTTACCAATTTCTGTTTTTTTTTCAATATTTGTAAAAATTACTACGTAGTAAGGAATTGCCGTATATTATTCATTTTTTTTTCATGTTTATGTGTTAGAAAGTGTGCCTTGATGGTTGGGCTAACACGTGCATGTCTTTTTTTTTATCTGAGATGTCGTATATTAGAATGTCGGGCATTTTACCGCGAGTGTCCCTTTTTAATTTTTTTTAATTTTTTTGCCAAGTCATTTTTCCGTAAGATATTGCGAAATAGTGTCGTAAAACTTTTGCTTTTTTAATGTTGGAAAGTGTGTCTAGATGATCTGGCTACCCATGCGTGATTTTGTTTTTGTCAGATACGACGTAGTTATTGGTATATTGGGTATTTAACTGCGGTTGCCAATTTCTGTTTTTTTTTCAATATTTGTAAAAATTTACTACGTAGTAAGGAATTGCCGTATATTATTGATTTTTTTTTCATGTTTATGTGTTAGAAAGTGTGCCTTGATGGTTGGGCTAACACGTGCATGTCTTTTTTTTTATCTGAGATGCCGTATATTAGAATGTTGGGCATTTTTCCGCGAGTCCCCCTTTTTATTTGTTTTGCATTTTTTTGCTTAGTCATGTTACCGTAAGGAATTGGCAAGTAGTGTCGCAAAACTTATATTTTTATAGTGTTGGAAAGTGTTTCTAGATGATCTGGCTACCCATGCCTATTTTTTTTTTTAGCCAGATATGGCGTATATATAAGTATGTGTTCGATTTTCCTGTGATTGCCATTTTTTCGTTTTTTCCCATTTCTTTCAAAATTACTACGTACTAAGGAACTATCACAGAGTAATATTTCATTTATATGTTTATTTGTCGGAAAATATGCCTTGATGGTTTGCCTAGCACGTGGCTGAAATTTTTTTTTTCTGAAATGCCGTATATTAGAATGGCCATTTTTCCACGATTGCCCCTTTTTATTTGTTTTGCATTTTTTTTGCTTAGTCATGTTACCGTAAGGAATTGGCAAGTAGTGTCGCAAAACTTATATTTTTATAGTGTTGGAAAGTGTTTCTAGATGATCTGGCTACCCATGCCTATCTTTTTTTTAGCCAGATATGGCGTATATATAGGTATGTGTTCGATTTTCCGGTGATTGCCATTTTTTCGTTTTTTCCCAATTCTTTCAAAATTACTACGTACTAAGGAACTATCACAGAGTAATGATTCCTCTAGATGTTTATTTGTCGGAAAATTTTGTTTACTTTTTTTTTGATTGAATATCATCAAATTTTTTTAGCTAAAATATTGTTTTACATTTTTTTTTTCGATTTTATTTCCCTTCAAAAAAAATTTTTTGGGTCAGAATTTTAATTTTATAGTCGTAAAATAATCGACAATTATCCAGCAACCCGCCATACAATTTTTATGCATATCCAATAATAATTAGATTAGTAAATAACACCTTGAAATTGACATACCCTTCCTACATTTCAAGTGGCAGATTAGGGAGTCTGAGTCAGTGTGGTTGGCGGCCATTTTGTGGACATATCCGAAGCGTAAGCTGCCCTATCTATATATATTCTTGTTCCCTATAGAATTTGTGATATTTTGGTGTATTTTTACCTGCATAAATATCATATTATATATTAAATATATGTATTTTTTTACAAAATTTTCAAGTACTCAAAAAATTACCTTTAGATATGGCCCCTGATATAAATGTAATTTACAAAATAATGAAGATTTTTTTACATATTTCTATTTTAGGATAACATATGTTTATTCCCTAAAAAAATTAGCCACTTCCTATTTCATTTGGGTACCCAAAAAAATTCATGAAATTTGGACAATTTTTTTTGGCCAAAAAAAGTTACCCTTTTTTTCTCATTTCAGATCTTCACCTCCATGGGTCTGACTTCATCCAAAATACATCAAGATGTGTCCTAAACATTCAAGAATCAATTCCTAAAAGGATTTGTGTATATATGTATAAACTTTTTTTTTATGAATTTTTATGTCAGGTCTTTTTTTTTTCTACTTAATTTTTTAAAATATTTATAATAAATAGTTTTTCTGCAGATGAGTAGTATTTATCTTTACAGTTGTTTTAAGCATTCATTGAAGTTTTTTTTGGCAAAAGAAAAAAGGAGGTTACTGCAAAAACTGATTTTTCAAGAATTTTTTTTGGCGTCGGGGTCGTTCGCGTCCGAGTATACCCTTAAAGGGGTGTCCGAGGACCGTACCTATCCAGGGTTAAAGTCGGCTCTAAAGAAATTCGTCAATTGCAAAGGTAAAATTGTCCATCCTTCTACCTCCTTCTCATGTAGAAATACAGATTCGAGTGTACCTTTTTAACCCTGTGGTAGTCAGACCAAAATGGGATTGGGTAGAAGAGTAGCAAGAGGGCAACAGGAGAAACAACCCTCACTTGCTGCCACGAGTGGGGTAGTCATACAAGGTCGAAGAATGGATGGTAAATGTTGTTTGGGATTGATACAGTATCTTGTTCATTGGGTCTCTTCCTTTCCTCACTCAGACTACAAGGCATGATCATCATACAATCTGAAGTTAGAGAAGCACCTCGCCCTCCCATCAGAGGTGGATAAACTTAGAAAAAGACACAATACATGTTGTACAAGATGGGTCTCCAGGCTTTCACAGCCTCTAGTTTCCCTTGAACACTAACTACAGCAAACTTCAAATCAATCAGTCAGTCAATCAATCACGGATATCTTGAACTTAACCTAGCCATTGTCTGATTTGCTTTTGTCAATCTTTCACTAATTTCTAATTCTAAAGACCCTGTATTGGAGATAATAGTTCCTAAATACTTAAATGATTCTACCTCATTAATCCTTTCTCCTTCCAATGATATGTCATCTGACATTGCACACTCTGTTCTCATCATCTGTCTTTCTTCTAATTATCTTCAGCCCAACCTCCTGTGATATTTCATGCATTCTGGTAAGCAAGCATTGCAAATCCTGTAGTGTTCTGGTAATAAGAACACCATCATCTGTATACTCTATGTCTGCTAAATTACTATCACTAATCCAGTCCAATCCTTCTCCACCATCTCTGAATGTACTACGCATTACAAAATCCACTAGGAGGAACATAAACAACATAGGTGACAACACATTCCCTTGGAGTTCTCGGCTGTTCACTGGAAATTCGTTTGATAAGACTTCATTAACATTAACTTTGATGCCAATTGCACATCTTGGTCCATTTCTTAATAACAGGGGCGAAATAACTCCTATATTGACGGCGAAACGACTCCTATGTTGATGGTGAACAGACTCCACCAAGTGTGGGTGCAATTAGGACGGCGAATCGACTTCACCCGGGGGCGAAAGTGATTGACCGCGAAACCGACTGAGGGCGAAACGTCTATAACCCTTCTGGGAGTCACTTCATTTTTGGCCAGTATCATCTCGGTAGCTATTCCATCGTATCCTGGGGCTTTCCATCTCTTTTCATTTATTTTTTTGAGGATCGCTTCGACCTCAAACAAACTGAATTCATTGATAGGAACATCAAGGTCTTCATCAAATTCAGGTATATCAGTCAAACTATTCCCTTCATATTTCCTATGCATAATCTCACTAAAGTGTTCCATCCAACATTGCCTTTCTTCATCTTCTGCTGTTATAACAGTCATCTCTCTTTTGCCCCAGTCGAAATTTCATTAATAATTCTATGAATAATTCCTGAATGCATAGCTTTACTAGCCTCATCTGCTTTACTGTCTAAATATTCCCTCCAATCATTCCTGGCTTTTCTTTTGACCTCACTATCAATACTGGAATTCTTAGCATGCTCTACCTTGTAATTTTGATTACTTCCTTGAAAACTTTCAACAATCAACTTCTGTTTTTGTCTCCTTTTTATTGTATCTCAAGTATCATTTGATATCCATGGCTTTCTCCTTGTAACTGCATGTCCCAAGACTTCACAACTAACTTACTGATATATGTTCTTAATATCACAGCATTCTTTATTAATTGTCTGTTCTTCGTTTCTTAAAGTCTCTAAGACTGCAAATCAATTCTTATATTCAATTGCAAATGTTTCTCTGCTCTTCTTCTAAAAGCTTAGTTGTATCAAACCTAGGTATTCTATCCATCTTTCTGTTGGGTCCTTTCAGTTTTAATTTGTGTGGCAAAGAGGAGCTGGTAATCACCACCAATATCTGCACCTCTTTAGCTTCTTACATTTCTCAGAGTTCTCCTTCTCTCTTTATTAATGGCAATGTGATCTATCTGAATTTTGTAATTGCCACATGGTGAAGTCCATGTATACTTGTGGATGTTCTTATGGTGAAAAAGAATATGTCCAATGACAATATTGTTTGCTGGATAGAAACTTATGAAATGTGCTCCATTTTCATTTACAACTTTGCCAAGACCCTCGACACCCATCACATTCTCTATCCCTTGATTATTTCTTCCAACTTTAGCATTGAAGTCGCCATGTCACAATTTTCAAATCTCTCTCAGGGATCTCATCTATTACCCTCTGCAGTTCTTCATAGTATTCATCTGTCCATTCTTCAGGGGAATCATTTGTTGAGGCAAACTATAACACTCATATAGCACTGCTTTGATTTGAACTTTACTAGTAACAATTTACTATTTACATCTCTCCACTCGCTTAATGCTTTTTCTGCTCTTGGTGTCATTATTATTCCTACCCCTTCTCTTCCAACTCCATCTGATCTTCCCGAGTAGATATATATATTACCTTGGTCTAAAGTTTCTTTACCAATCCCCTTACAACGTGTTTCACTTAGGGCCAAGATATCCAAACTATATTTCATAAATTCACTCTCCAGTTGCGGTAACTTCCTAATCTGATTCATAGTTCTAACATTCCAATTTCCTATTTTCAGTTTTTCTTTTGTATTTATAAACCGGGAGATTCTTAGCACCCCGCTACGCCTGATACTGGGGGCCGTTCTGCTAGCTTCTCTTTCCATAGCTGACTAAATCCATAAAAGATTCATTGGCTAGATACATTAAAGGATAGCCAGAACTTCCTTGTGATGCACAGTGCTTATCCAACCAAGGGAAGTGACCCCTGCCGGTCCATACTAATTCTATTAAGATCAACTGCCAGGCATCAGGAGTAAAAGCCGAAAATACAGTTTGCCCTTTGCCTTAAACCCAATTCATCACCCTGCTGCCAGTGACTTTATCGAGATTTAGGGAGGCTTTTCCTCCACACCCAAAGCTCTCATTACTCCACCAAAATGCTCATTTGCTCATATGAGTATAACTGTTGGCATACATGGATTGCTAAGATATACCACCTAGCATGGTATGATTCCTTATGTTGCTCTTATGCCTTCTTTGTTTCTGGTAGTATAACATATATGTAATTGTAGTACATGTGCGTATATGAATATATTCAAAATCTTCATAGGGATGCTGAACCTATGATGGTTTATAAATTTAGCATTTCTCTATCAATAAATAATCAAATTGTTATGTCATTCATCAATTAAAAAACTGTAGGTGCAGAACCCGTGGGTTAAAAGTTCCATTAGAGGCGAATACATTGGATAAAATGTTCTAGAATCATAATATCTCATAACTAGATCTAATTCAATACATCAACCATAATCTACTGAGCTGAACTGATGGCCATATAATGAAATTTAGAATTAGTAAAAATAAAATCTACAATAAAAATATACTTAGAATTATAATTCTGATAATTTTCTAAAATGGAAACTAATATACGAATTAAGTTTTAAGTATTTATGTTAGTGTAAAAATACTTACATACACTATTATATTCTACCGATTTAAGAGGTACTGTTTTCACTGGAAGGGAGGAAATGCCTGCAGCGGTAATTATTTCAATACTTACCTAATTAACTCTTTGGGATGGGTTATAATATATAACTCGTCTAATATACATAGTTACTGTAAACAGTCGAGAAAGCTGTTGAATAAACTGGTATACTGGTACCAGTGAGAGAAGATGCGGATAGACAGAGTGGTGCTACCATTGATTACAGTTATGCAGGCACATAAAGGTGGTGTCCTAAGTACGGGGTCCTAATAGCAGAAACAGGTATATTGTCTGAAGAAAACAAGCTAGAATATAAGATTGTTATATCACAATATCAAAACAACTGTATGAGTCCATGATACATGAGATAGTAGATGATTATATAATGAAACCAAATAAAAGATGGCCGGAGTGAAAGTGTGAAAGGAATGTGTAGAGTATGAAGTGAAGATGGAAGTGGATATTAAAAAAAACTTTCAAAGGAATTAAAAGTAATAAAAAAGAATGTAGCTATTAACTAAAAGGTAAAGTTGAGAAACATTGAAGGTAAGGGCAGAATGAGATACATAGAGGGATTTATCTTGAGAGAAACAGTTACAGCGATGAAAGCTAAGTTGAATAGCCAAGGAACTAAAAGCAAATTTTTGAAGAACAAATAAAGATTATTTAAGATTAGAGCTATGTGGCTGGTAGAGGAGGAAAGAACAGTGCACATATTTACAAGTAAAAGGCTTCAGGGTGTTAACACAGTGAATAGTGGAGGCTCCTGTATAGCACCTCATTGCAAGTTGCTGGAATGATAAGGATACTACTGAAGGGTGACTGGCAGTATCATCTCTTCAGTTTGCTTTCTTAAAGCTGTCATATGACGCCTAATGCTCGTCTTAGGCCTAATTTATTTGAAGTAGCACAGCGTATAATGTATTTTTTGTATGATTTATGTGTAGATGCATGTATTATTAAAACAATCTATTGAAATGAGAGACCTTTTGTGATCGTTTATAGATCTAGCAGTTTTCTCTCATACAATTAATAATAAAAATTTTGAGTTATTCAGATACTCAATGACTATTGATTACAAAAAAAAAAAAAAATTGAGCAGAGCGCAATAGTGAAAAAGTCCAGAATCTCAGAATTGCTGAATCTAGATATGAATTGGTACTCCAACCAGAAAATTGGCATTCACAAAAATTTTGGAAATAGGAAAATAATATAAATTATTCAATAACATTTATTTCTGTAAACATTGGTTTGATTGTTATTTAAAATTAAAACCGATATTAGACTGATTTTTTTGTGTTTACTTATTTTGTAGAAGAACTTGTATAAATTATTACATTCCTCCGTTTTAAAAGGATATATTCTGACTGGAATAGAGAAACGCAATTGTTGTGTATTATTTCTATACTTACCTAAGTACACTTTGGAGGGAGGTATTTAGCAATAAACATCCCCCTTACTAAATTATCATACAATATGATCTGCACATTATGCAGACAATGCAGTGCTTCATTAAAATTGAGGGAACTGCATAGAATAATCTATAATAACCATTTTCTATGATATTACTGGCGAGAGTAAAAATAATATTCAGTTACTCATTTTCTTTAATTCAACTAGTTGAATTATTTCTAATTTGTCAATAGCCAAAGTACCATATGATTATTGTAAGCTCTTTAGTCCCCTCTATTAATGACAAACTGATAAACTATATTTAGTTTGTGAAGGCGTTATTATTGATAAAAGGTAAAGAAGTGATGCTGTTCTTTGGGTTATTTTATTTAACCAATAGAATAATGTATAATGTCGCAATAGCCAAAATACCATTTGACTAGGGATTGTAAGCTAAGCCACATCTATTACACTGTAATGACAAATTGATCATGTATTGGTAGTTCATGAATGGCCTTTAAAACCTGGCTATAAATATGGCAACAAAGTGTATTCAATCAAGTGCAATTTTTCAGAATGTTAATTGCATATGATTTTGATCTGGATAAAAGGATACACAAAATGTGTCCTGACAACTCCAGATTGTGATGGGAACATAGTATTATAAAGGAAAATAGATTATCTGAAGGGATGGTGCAACCAGGAAGACTTTTGGCAGGGAAATGGGGTTCAGCCTACTATCGGGAGAAAGCGATATATCAGTAGAAAATATTTAAACTAACAGTATCTGTGGTGTAGTCTTTGGTGCTGTTCCATAAGGGATGCTCCCAAGTTCCCATCGATCCAATAGATTGTCTAAATCCAAATGTGTATTCTGCAATTGACCTGGATGCTATTTGGACCAGCCTCGAATTGGTTCAACATGATTTGTTTAGCTCAGATGTGATAATCATGAGAGAATAACATAGTCTGCTGAGACAGTGTTCACTGCAGTTACATCTATCAAGTAAGATCCAAATATATGTTTGAATTTGGTATGGTTGACGTAGTGTCTTGCTTGATAATATTCCTTACCAATTTACTTCTCCGTTTACAAGGATCAGGATACCTTAAAAGTCACTAGCAGTTTTGGAGCAGGTGCTTCGGCATTAACTGTTGGAGGTGTTCCTGGGAGGTTGGGAAGGAAACACAAACTTGAAGTTAACATAAGTTCTATTGAGAAGGTGCAATACACTAATCAAATACAACAGGCAGGAAATACGTCTGCCTTGGGTGACGAACGAAAATACAAGCACACTGTGTGATGCCCCAAGGCTTTGAAGTACATTGTTGCCATGTCTTCAGGGCGTTGCCACAGTTAATAATGTAATGGATATCTATGCATAATGACATTGTAATATAATGCATATACACATATGAGTACATAGGGGGTGTATTTATTTACAAGAGACATACGTAATAAATGAGACACATAATACATTACATCAGGTATGAATATATGTTAACGTCAGTTAATGTATCGGTCTCACATTTTATATATCTACACCTCCCTCCCCCCTCGCGCTCGTAATTCCATTCTCGAGCGAACTCTTTCTAATGAGCCTATGAGATCTGCGTGGGAATACTTGGGGGTTAGAGACTAAGGACCTTTCTATGCCCGTGCAAGGGGCCACAGGTAAATGGGGTAGGGGGTCAACACCAGGTGTTGGCACTGGACGTAGAAAGCGGCGGTAACGCCACCAAACTCTGCCACTGGGAAGACGCACCTCATAGTCCCGTGATTTGCCGAAACCCATGATCACTCCAACCTTTTCCCATCGATTTGATGTCGGGTCTTGGATCCTTACTGTCTGACCTGTTTCCAACTTGGGAAGTGGCCTGGCGTGTCTATCGTATTGTAGTTTCACTTGTTCAGCACGGGCAGCTGCAAGGCGGTCACAGTCTTCAGACTTGGCCTGCCATTCCTCTGAAAAAGACTGTGGATGAGCAGGTACACAGGTACCTGAGTGGGCGGCCATACAAAATCTGTGCTGGAGAGCGGCCTGTGAAGTTTGGAGTATTACGCAGTTCCAAGAGGCCTCGATCAAATTCTTCGCAGTCAATATTGCCAGAAGGTGCTGTCTTGAGAATTAAGTGCTTAATGACTTTTACAGAAGCTTCTGCATGGCCATTAGACTGCGGGTAATGTGGTGACGACATGATATGGTGGACACCCCATCTCATCATGAAATCTTGGAAGTTTTTGCTGGCGAATTGAGGGCCACCATCGGTCCTGGGACGAAGGGGAACACCGACTTCCCTGAAGTAACGACAGAAGATACGTATGGTGTTGGAAGCAGTAGTGTCTCCCTTACTTGGTATCACAACAGGCCACCCAGAGAGTCGATCGGTTACAAAGAGGAATGACTTCCCGGCGACACTGAAAAAGTCAGCTGAGACAGACTCAAAAGGCCTCGTAGGGTGGTCATCATTCAATAAGGGTTCCTGCTGGAGGCTAGGCTGCAACATTTGGCATGATTCACAAGCTGTGACAGTATTGGTGATGTCTGAATCAATTCCCGGCCAAAAAACGGTCTGTTTTGCACGTCGCTTTGTGGCTTCCACTCCTTGATGGCTATAATAAAGACGAGCGAGAGTACGACGGCGGAGGGCAGCAGGGACGACAATTCTTGCTCCATAGAGAACCAGATCACCATCAGTTGAGAGGTTTTCCCTTAATTTCCAGAAAGGGAGTAATGACTGGTATTGGTTATAACGGCTTGATGGAAATCCTGAAGTCACACAATTCACAAGACGGGTATACGATGGATCAGCTCTTGCTGCAGCTTGGAGTTCCTGAAGTGTCCTATCTGCATCTTGGGGCGTAGAATCTTCTTCGGTGATGACAGCATTGACATTGACGATATATCTGACGTGTGTTGCGACATCAGCACAAGTGATATCATTTTCTGAAGTAGGCTGACTGACTGGAGATCGAGATAAGGCATCTGGAATGCTGACCTGCTTTCCAGCCTGTCACACTGCTGTGAATAGGTACGGTGAAATCTTTTCCTTGAGACGCTGAAGGCGAGGATTCTCCACTGCATCAAGTGTATAATGATTGAGAATTGGGATGAGTGGCCGGTGATCAGTCATCAGGGTAAAATACTGAAGACCAGCTAGATACAATCTACACTTAGACATAGCCCATACCACAGCTAACAACTCTAGCTCTATAGTAGCGTAGCGAGACTTGGCATCTGTGAGGAAGCAGGAGCCACATTGAACTAGACGAAGTCTGCCATTACTATGGTCCTGTAGAAGGGCGTATCCAATTCCATATAGGCGAGAGGCATCAGTCTGGAGTATTACCGGCAATGCAGGATCAAAGGAGGCAAGGACCGGGGGGCTTACAAGGCGGCCTTGACTCGACGAAATGCCTCGTCATGATCGGGAGTCCAAATGAATGCTCTCTTTGGGCTCATCAGAGGTCGTAGGGGCTGAGCTGTAGCAGCAATCTCAGGGGTAAATTCGGCCAACTGGTTCACTAAACCCATGAATGCTCGAAGGTCAGTCAAATTGGTCGGAGTTGGAAAGTCCCGGATTGCACTGATTGCACTGACTTTGCCAGGATCAGCTGCTATACCCTCTTCTGAGAGCTGATATCCACAAAAGGACACGAGATGCAGCAACCACAAACTTGTCTCTGTTGAGAGTAATCCTGAATTTACGGCATCTAAGAAGCATCTCGTAGATTTGTTGAAGATGAGTGAAGTAATCTTCATCAGAAAGAAGTATGTCATCCACGACCTTTACACAGTTCTGCATTCCTTGAAGAACCATATCACCGTGGAGACAGAAGGCATCCCTTGTAGCTGCAAAACCTATTGGGCCTCTGCAATGTTTGAAACGGCCGTACGGTGTAATGAAGGTTGTCAAGTGTTGGTCCTCTTCAGCAAGTGCCATCTGCCAATATCCACATAAGGCATCTGCTTTAGTGAAATACCTTGCCTTCGAATTAACACTACGGATGGCAGCGAATGGAGCTGGAGAAGGGTGGGTTGATTGGGACACTTGGCTGTTGAGCTTAGTGAGGTCAACAGTGATACGGACACCTGAGTCTTTAGCTACTACGAGGAGTGGATGGCACCATTCTGAAGGTTCATCACCGGCAGGCATGATAATTCCTGGGGTTACCATGGAGGCGAGTTCTTCCTTAACTTGATCGCGGAAAGCAATGGGTATCTGGCGTGAAGTGTGGACAGCAAAGGGTACTGCACCATCCTTGAGGTAGATCCTCATTAGAGGACCGGTCATCGGCTGGAGTGGTGTTGTCTTGAGATCTTCTTTTGTGACCAAAACATCCTTGAACTCCCGTAGAAAAATTCTCTTGCCTCAGTAGGGGATGTGGCAGCAGAAAGGGGCAATTCCTTGCATCTTTTGACGTGCTTAACTTCCAATATTGGCTTGGGAAAGTCAGGAGAAATAATTGCTAATTCCTTACAGTGGCTGTAAGACAACAATGGTGTTTGAACACCATCATGAACCTGTATAACAGCAGAACAGGACTGCTTACCCAGCATAAGAGTGGCTTGGAAGGTACCCAAAGCAGGTGTCATGGCTGAACCGTCGGCAGTTAGAGTTACAGTTGTAGGAAACGGCTTCAAACTACTCCTAGGTATCTTAAGTAGGTCAAGATGCTGGGGTCCTACCACGGAGACTTCGGCGCCTGTGTTGAGTAACCTCTGAATTCGGGATGTAACATCTCCATATGTTAGAAGAACACTGACAGGCTTAGGCGACTTGCCGAAAGTTTCGACTCGACGACTGCTGGACTTCTTTACGACCTTTGATTTACCTGACGATGCGGTAGCTTTGTCACTTGAAGAGCCACCCTGTGTACTGTCATTTCTCTTTGCCTTACAGTATTTATTGTAATGTCCCACACGGTTACAAACTCGGCACTGTGCTGCGTTGGCTGGGCACTTTGGAGTCCTGTCCCAATGACCTCGTCGACTGCAGTTCTTGCAGCTGCTTTCTAGGGCTGGGCAAACTTCGAAAGAATGGTGGTTACGTGCACAACACTGACAGGGATTGGCTGGTTTGGGTGGTGGGGTTGAAGAATGATTTTTACCACCTCCTCTCTGTTTTTTGTATGTCAAAACAACACGTAGCTGGGAGGTTGGTGCTCGAATGGCAGAAGTAGCCTTCCTGGCCGCCTCATATGAGCGACAAGTATTGACCACCTCCAGTAGTGAAGCTGTTGCATCAAAAGAGATGAGTTTCTGGACAAGTTCCCCATCCCTGATACCCATGAGAATTATCATCTTCATTTGAGTTTCCTCGCACACTGATGAATTCCCCGGACAGACGTCCACCTCTTCAGCTATATGCTTAAGTCGCACGTAAAAATCTGAAAAAGATTCTCCCTCAAACTGCTTACAACTTAGGAGTTCTCTTCGGTGAAGGGCTTCGTTGCGTAGACTTTTCACGTGATCCTGCAGCTCATCTAAGACCTCTTCTACTGTCTTGTCTGTATTGGGTGGAATATCCAGGGTGTGCTCCAAGATCCTCTGCATCTCAAGAGTGAGGCACATTCTAAGCTGAATGAGTTGCTTCTCTCTAAGTAACTTGGCTAAATCCACCATGACAGAATAATCTTCCCATTGACGTCTCTATTCGCGAAAAACTTGACAACTGACATCTGCTTGAAGGGGAGGTGGGTCCCGGGTGATAACTATTTGAGGGGCAGGTATTACTGATGAACTTGAAGATGAAACAGTAGGTACTGACGACGTAGACGATGTATTGACTGAAAGGCTGTGTGTTCTGTCAGGTTGGGAGGTAACAGGAAGCAACTTCTGCAACAATGCTGTAAAGCGAACACTTTCTTCATGTCGACGTTGTTCGTCTTCTCTGCGTCGAAAATCCTCTTCTTGGCGCCTTCTTGCATCCTCTTGTATTCGACATTGTTCAAGATACTTGATGAAATGAAGAAAATCGGTTCCTGAAGCTGATGGAGGAGTTGTATAATGTGGGGTGAGTGGCGGTGGCAACTGGTACACTTCCTCCCCAATTAATCCACCGAGAGCTCCAACATTAGGATTAAATTCTTCCTTTACCTCTGCTTCTTGTATATCAGTAGATTCGTCGTGAAATTCCGATTCCGACATGGTTTATTGTAAAAACATTAACATTAACATATCAAGAAGGAATATGTAAGAAACAAAAGTTCAATTTTCCAAAATATTCAGAAATAATATATTCTTACGAATACGTGCACATTATACTAAGTGTAGCAGTACGGTTCAGGTAGAGAGGGGGAGGAGTCTGTTCAACGAACAGTAGTCATTCCCCTCGGTGACGTCACGGTCAGTTGCCCGGAAGCGTTCGAAGTGACTAGATGTCAGTGTGCCGGTTTAGTTAAATTATTTGCTAAAGTCGTTATTGTACTTAATTACGGGACACAGCACATGAGGTCACTTAACAGTCACTAAGGCACACAGCACTAAAAGGGTCCACTTATAAGTCACTATGGGCAACGAACACTACTCTTAAATGCACATGAACTGCACAATAAATCCATTGAGATTCACGGGGAGAGAAATGGCGGCTGTAATCGTCGTCTTGTGTTGCTTGAAAAACTTGTAAAAGCACTCTCTTCTCAAAAAATACTCACTGCGCCATGTTGGGGGTGTTCCTGGGAGGTTGGGAAGGAAACACAAACTTGAAGTTAACATAAGTTCTATTGAGAAGGTGCAATACACGAATCAAACACAACAGGCAGGAAATACGTCTGCCTTGGGTGACGAACGAAAATACAAGCACAATGGGTGGTGCCCCAAGGCTTGGAAGTACATTGTTGCCATGTCTTCGGGGCATTGCCACAGTTAATAATGTAATGGATATCTATGCATAATGACATTGTAATATAATGCATATACACATATGAGTACATAGGGGGTGCATTTATTTACAAGAGACATATGTAATAAATGAGACACATATAATAAATGAGACACATAATACATTACATCAGGTATGAATTTATGTTAACGTCAGTTAATGTAACGGTCTCACATTTTATATATCTACATTAACCTTGACTACCTAATTGGCAATAGTAAAAATATGATATTTTTGGTTCCTCAGAGTAGCATTCATGGCTCGGCCCACTGTATTAGGAAGGTTTCCTAGCCTAGCCAAAGACTGCAGTGCCTGTGTTGAGAATTTAGTATAGGAATACCTGAGTGATAGTGTATAGGAAGACCTTAGAGTAGTGAAATTACATTATTTTGTTATATTAATGGGTGAGAGTACACGGATAGGGAAAAGAGCAATATTTAGGTTTTTAACTTGAAGTGTGTTAGATCAACCTATCAGTTCAAGATGGGAGACCCACTTTGGTTTCTGGGTCCCCTCATGTTTGTTGACTCTATGCTGTGAAGCTGAGAGAGTAAGAATCTAGGCTTATCTTTGTAGTCGGTGTTTGCAGTGGTTAGAGCAACTATAATGTAGGCAGTGAAGCTTATATAGTTAGTAACACATAAAGCTAAAGCTAAAAATTTCAACACAAGTTAGACCAGGTAATGTAAAGCATCCTATTGCTGAATCACTGACTAATGGTATTACCAAGCCTCGTAATTTAGATTCGGTGCCTCTCGTCAAAAAGGCACCCTCACCTTCCTCTAGGTCTGCCAGACCTCAGATGAACAGCCCAAGGCTGTCATCTCGGGCAACATCATTGCCAGATCCAGAGGAGGAATTGTATACTAGAGAGCTACTGGATGTACCTATCATGATGGCGGTACATAATCCTAATAGCTCTCAATCTTTCAGTTGAGAAAGAGGGAGACCACCTTCCCTCTCCCTTCAACAAGAAATACAGAAATTCTCATAGATGATGACCTTCCAAAAAATTTAAATACATCCAAAATTGATTTCGAAGTGCACCATCCTTCTCGACAAATAAATAAGAAGGCTGCCAAGAAAAACCATAAACCAAGCTTAGCAAAACCTTCTTTTTCAAAGAGAGTATCAGAGACTCCTATCAATTAAAAAATCTCTGATATGAAGACTTCTGAGGAATATCCCTAAAATTAAACTTTTATTTTCTTTTCAATTTTACATTGGAACTGATAAGGTCTGATGGCTAAATATGAAGAACTTAGCTTTTCACTCCCCCATAATTATATGTCTACAGGAGAGCAAACTTTATGATAATACTCCTTGTCCTCACGAATATATCAGCTACATTACACCATATGATCAACGAGTAGGGAGCCATGGCGGAAGTCTTATATATGTTCGTCGAGATGTTCCCCAAATATCTTTGTCTATTCGTACACCTCTGCAGGCAAAGGTTGTACATATTGATATAGGAAGAAAATACACCATTTGTTCTCTTTACTTGCCTCCAAATGACAACATCTCATGTGATAATTTAGTAGAGGTGATTCAACAACTCCCTCAACCTTTTCTCTTACTGGCAGATTTGGATGGTAGACATCCTTTAAGGGGTGATATTTTAGCAAACACAAGGGGCAATATTATTTCATCAGTTGTAGAAATACACCATTTTTTCTCTTTACTAGCCTCCAAGTGACATAATCTCATGTGATAATATTGTAGAGTTGGTTCAACAACAACTACCTTTTCTCTTACTGGGAGATTTGAATGGTAGACATCATTTATGGGGTTATATTTTAGCAAACACAAGAACCATAATTATTTCATCAATTGTGGGATATGAAGAATGAATGAATGATTTGGAATATGAAGATGTGGGACTCCTTAATACAGGAGAGCCCACACACTTTTATTTTCAGACAGGTACCCTCTCATGTATTGATCTTTCAGTTGCAAGTTCTTAACTGCCTTCTTGATTTTGAATGGAGAGCGTTAGATGATTGGCATACTAGTGATCATGCTCCAATTATTATAAATACGAACCTTTACAGAGATCGCTACGATGGAACCTTGACAAGGTGGACTGGAATAAATTTCGGGAGTTAAGTGAATTTGAAGGGAATGCAGAACAACTCGAAAGTGTAGATAATGCCAAAAACTTGCTGAATGGAACTCTACATACAGCAGGAGTCAATTCATTTCCAAAAACCACATGATTATTCAAGCGATGACCAGTCCCATGGTGGTCTTCAGAATTAACTGCCTTGCACAGAGCCACAAGGAAATCTTTGACTAGATTTCTTAGGTACCGTACAGAGGAGAAATTGATGATATACAAAAAATTTAGAGCACAGTTCTGATGTGCCATGATAGAAGCTATGTGCCAATCTTGGGTATCTTTGATTTCCTCAGTCAACAGTAAAACAACACCATCTGTATGGAGGAAAGTAAAAAAGATAGCAGGCAAATTTACCCCAAACCCATCACCAATGTTAAAGATGAATGGTCAGAATGTGACTGAAGCGAATGAGATTAGCACTGCCCTGGCTGATCATTTCTCAAACGTATCATACAAGTGTGTAGCAGCTCCTGGTCACCAGTATAGAAGCATTGACGAGGAGTAAATTTTAAGTTTTGCAACAGGAAGGGAAGTGTCATACAATTCTCCTTTTACTGAGACAATTTGATTCCACACTTGGTACTTGTCATGATGGAATTCCATATGCAATGATTAAACATGTACTTGTTTATACAAAGTTTTTTATTTTAAGCATTATTAACAGAATATGGCATGATCATAGTTATCTAAATGTTTGGGAACTAGCCATTAGATTAGCCTTTTTAAAACCCAGTAAGGATAAGTTTTAGCAGCAAACTATCGACTAATTACATTGACATCTTGTTTGTGTAAGATTATGGAGAAGATGGTCAATGTAAGACTAATGTGGTACCTTGAAAAGAAGGGCATTTTATCATCTATCCAGTGTAGATTTAGAAAAATGTACTCAACAACTGGTGTGTTGATATGAATTTAGTCCTTTATTTGTGAAGCCTTTGCTTCCAAACAGCACCATGTAACAATCTTTTTTTTTTTACCTCGAAGAGACATTCAATACTGCAAGGAAATATGGTATATTTAAAACCATTCATAATTAAGTATTACAAGGAGAGCTACCATTGTTAATTCAATCATTTATTTCACATAGAATTTTTCAAAGGAGAGTTGGGGAAGCTCTATCAGAGAGAAAATGTCAGGAGGTAGTTCTTCCCCAGGTTAGTGTGGTAAGTGTAACCCTGTTTGCATTAGTCATTAATGGCATATCCTCTGTCATTCCTCAAGATATTATGTCAACACAATTTGGTGTTAATATCTCCTTATAATTTGCTGGAGCTAGAAGGGGAATGATTGAGAGAAAACTACTACTCTCATTTGATAAAGTTGTTCAGTGGTCTGATATGAATGGGTTCAAGTTTTTGACAAGCAAAAATATTGTTGTCCATTTCTGTCCTTCACCAAAATTCTTATATTGTTCGTTATTGGTTCAAGTTGAAAACTTCCTAGCTCTTTAGCCTGTCAGAATGAAAACTGTAAGGCATTGTAGATGTTTTGAATTACACCCAAAATCTCCTCAACCTTATGGTTTTTGGGTAAAACAATTGATAAACAGTCTTGATATAGCAAAAAAGAGTTCTTCCATTTAGGATATCACCAAGCCCTCCATGGAAATTACTAGAGATATCTTTTTGTAGATATTTTATTGGTATTAAGAACAGGACTGAATTAGAAGCCAGGTCTATTTTTATGTAACATGTTGCAGAATATAAGGAATCGACTTTTATATATACTGACGACTCCATCTCCTATGCTGGCGTTGTATTTGGAGTATATAGTAGTTCTTTTAACTGTAGAGGTGCATTTCTTCAAATATATTCCATATTTACTGCTGAAATATATGGCATACTAACTTCTATTGAGAAAATAGTGTTTAAAGAGGAGGGCAATTTTACCATTTTTAGTGATGCAAGAAGTGTCCTACAAGCTTAAGAAGGTTTTAATTCCAGTAACCCTATGGTTTTAAAGATTTTAGAGTGGCTTTTAATTACTGGGCTGAAAGGTATAACATTTCGATTTTGCTGGGTTCCAGCACACGTAGGTGTGTCTGGAAATAAGGAGGCAGATTCACTGGCAAAGAATGCTGCAGCCGAGTTGCTACCAAAAAGGTATCCCTTTCCCTGTAATGATTTTTCACCAACAATTAAGAATTTTATATATAATAATTGGCAACCATTGGGATAGATTAGCTAAAAATCAAATGAGAGAAATACGTAATGTTATATCCCCTTAGAGGTATAACTGGATGCCCCGAAAGTGGGAGATCTCTCTTTTTTTTGTTTCTGCATTGGTCACACTCGGATGACACAAGAGTTTCTGCTGGCTGGCCAACACCAACCATATTGCGACGACTGCTTGATACCCTTGATAGTGAGGGATTTGTTGACTGAATGCCCAACTTATAGCACTGAAAAAAATAAATGTGTGTTTTAGGCTCGAGGTGAGGATGGAAGGTTCATCCTTGCCAAGATTCTTGGACATGATGTGTCGTACAATGCTAGTGGCATTTTTAGGTTTATTTCAGAAGCGGGTCTTTTGAAAGCTTTTAATCGTTTATTACATGTTTGCTTTTATGGTTTTGATTGAATATTTCTTTACTCTATTTATAATAAACAATATTGGCGTCAATGACCTTCGATGTTAGGGTGTCAGAAAACTTCAAATCATTCATTCATCCTTTATTTTCCATTCCATATTTTCAACAAATGTTTTCAGTGCTGTTACTTTAGCGCTTTCCATAAGGGTTCTTCAACTGATCCTCAATTATCTCTCTCACTAAACTCTTCTACTGGCCCCATTTATCCTGAACCTCATTCTTTTACATACATTCTTTACACTTGGTCTCCCTTGGTTTACACCAAAATAGTATGGGCCAAAAATGCTACTCTGTGGAACACAAAAGATTACATTTCTAAGGTTAATGTTAAGGCTGATGAATCCGATAGAAACTGGCTAGTAGCTTTTAATGTATTCTCATCCTTGCGAAGGACCAAGAAGATTGTTGGAGGATATCAAAGTATTTATATATATATATATATATATATATATATATATATATATATATATATATATATATATATATATATATATATATATACATAGTGAGGTGGTCGTGTTCGGAGGCGCTCCGGACACTTACTGGAATAACTATGGTCATTTACGTGCTTTCCCGTTAAAAATGTGTGTATGTGCATGAAGTGCTGCTCTGCCTAGTGAAGTGTACCTTATCACTTGCAATCCTGTGCTTCTTGCTATAATTGAAAATTTCCCTCTAATCCAATCAGTGCCCGAAATTTCTTCCCCCCTCAGTGCCATTGGCTGCTTTCGGTTCAAAGAGTGAAAATAAGAAAAATAAAAAGAGGAGTAACGGTTTGCTCTTCGCTCAGCCTAACCACAAGGTTGACATAGAAAAAATGACCCCGAGTGTCGAGAGTGCCTCTCGTCCCCTCACCCCTCACCCCTCACATACAGAACAATTGTGTTTATTTTATCAATTCTCGTTCTAACAACAGCGATCCGGAGTCCATCATAGATGTCGTGAGAAATCTTTTCACGGAAGAAGATATCACAATTGCATATGTCTCGTGCAAAGACTATATGCCCGACGGCATTCGGAATGATCGAAATGCAAAGAGCCTGACTTCTCAGAAGAAAATCACTCTCATGTCAACTTGGCTCAAAACCACAACAAATGTTACCATTTGCGCGGATAACCCATACACCCTACCTCCGGCCCAGCCCGCTGACCTCAATATAGTGACTGTACATAACACTGCAGTAAAAGCCTTGGAATTGTCAATTTCGCTGTCAAATACCTCTGAAGATCTCCGTGCAATCCCTGATGCAATCGCTGCAATGAGGCAGCAAATCAGTGATGCTGTAGGGCAGCAAATCAGTGACGCAATCGCTGCAATGAGGCAACAAATCAGTGATGCATTGGGTCACCAAATCAATGATGCCATCACTGCAATGAAGCAGCAAATCAGTGATGCAATGACCCTGCAAATAAATGATGCATTCGCTTCAATGGGGCTAAAAATCAATGAAATAACAAATCAAATTGGAGAGTTGAATGGAAAATGTAATAAGTTGAATGACCCCACGGACCAACCCCAACTGCCACTTGAACAACCCTCATCTGAGCCCACGCCCACCTCGGAACCACAAAACACCCGCTCTAGCCTGCCTGCTACAGGGCCAAGGATCGTTACGAAGCAAACGCCAGTTTTGGATTCCACCACCTCCCCCTCCCTATCGCTAGACAGAGGAGATTCAAGAGAAGTACCATCCCCTCCTACCTCTCCCCCCTCCCCCCCTGCAACTGACTCATATGCCAGGGCGCTAATGTCAAAGGCCCAAGACGACAACGAGGGATGGCAGACCTCCCAGCGAAAGACAAAGTTCCGACCTGACCGTAACCGCAAACAGGTCAACCAGCATTCATCCGGGTATATCCCCCTCCACCTCCGCCCAAAGAGATGCCACGTCGTTGTCCACAACCTGCATTCCTCAGTGACTGAAGATGCCATTAGGCTCCGGGTTAGGGATATAACAGGATCAGACCCCCTCATTCTTCATAGCCTCAAGTGTAAGACAGTAGGTCAAGTTGCATACAGGGTTTCCTGTTTATTCCATCATCGAGAGCTCTTGGTAGGCGAAAGCTTTGGCCCAGGAGCATATGTGTCCTTTTATGATCATAAAAGAGATCGCCCTCCCCCAGCGACCCTAGTCCCCTGAAGTCACCTACGACAATCAGCCTCCACCGTCAACGCCCCAGCACCAACCACTCCCACGCCCCCTGAGATTTCTGCTCTTATCTCCAAAGGTCGACGAAATTCATGGAGTCATTAAATATTTTATCTTGGAACATATACGGGATCAAGCGGAATTTACCTGTCCTTAATGAGTTCTGCAATGATTTCCGTGGCATTATTGCACTGCAAGAAACCTTACTCCTCCCCCATGACCTGGCTATCAGTGATTCGGTTCATGTTGATTATAACAGTTTCTCTATCTCGTCGATGGTTACTCACGACTACATCATTCAAGGTCGTCCGAAAGGAGGTCTCTCATTTCTATGGCATAGATCACTGGACAAGTGCGTGAAACCAGTGACGTATCAAACTGACAGACTTCTCGGCCTGCAAGTAACGATCGAAGGTAAAACCATATTAGTGATTAATGCATACTTCCCCTGGGAGTGCCAGTCAAACTTTGATCAGTATTGTATATTACTAGGAGAAGTCCAAGGTATTATTAATGATACCACCGCTGACCATGTGTGCATAATAGGAGACTTTAATGCGCACCCATCCAGACTTTTCTATAATGAATTACAGCGTCTCTGTTCTCAACAATCTCTTCAAATTAGCGATGTTGCCCTACTGCCTCCTTCGTCCTTTACGTACATGCAAAACAGAAATAATATGCCCATCACATCCTGGCTTGATCATTGTATTACCACTGACCGCCTGCATAGCTCTATCACTGAATGTATTATACGATACGACCTTTCGTCTGCATTCGATCACATACCCATACAGATCACATTTCACACACCCTCCCTCCCGGCGGTACCCATCCAAAGGGAGAGGCTACCTTCCATCTCATGGGATTTCTCCAACCTCCAAAAATCCACTGCATTCAAACGCTTATCTGAAAGTAATCTCCGCTCGATAATCCAACCTGCTGAAGCCCTGCTCTGCAATAATCCTAATTGCCGCAACGAACAGCATAAAACAAAACTGAAGGAATTCTACGTAAATATCATAAATGCCCTACGGAGCTCGGGAAGAGACACGTTTAGACTCTCTAGAGGTAACCATCGAAACATACCTGGTTGGAATGACTTAGTTAAAGACCTCTATGCACACTCTCGAGAAATGTTCCTTCTTTGGAGGAACGATGGTAGCCAGAGAGAAGGTCCCCTCGCTCTTCAGATGAGACAAGCGAGAGCACAGTTCAAACTTGCTCTCCGTCAATGTCGCAGCAACGAAAATCAGCTACGAGCCGATGCACTGTCCAGAAAATTGACCAACCATGACTTCCCCCATCTTTGGAAAGATATTAATTCACTAAACCCAAAGTCAAACAAATTATCCCAAAGAGTAGGGGATGCAATTGGCGAAGAATCCATCGCAAGAATGTGGGGGGATCACTTCAGTACCATCCTAAATTGTATAAATGACCAAGATACCCGAAATGAAGTGGATACCCTCATCAATGTCAATATGGATTTTCAATATAGTGACCGTATCTCCCCGAGTGACATGTGCGAGGCTATCAAGAAATTACCTAGTAACAAGGCTCCCGGCTGCGATGGCCTTCCTGCCGAGGCTTTCAAATTCTGCCACCCTATAATTTATATCCTATTTTCTGCACTATTTAATGCCTGTATATTACACCAATATCTCCCCGAAACCCTGCTACTTGTCCACTTAATACCTCTCATAAAGAACAAACTGAAGGATGCCAGTGACCCAGGAAACTACCGCCCCATCGCCATTACAACAATTTCATCGAAAATATTTGAATCTCTTCTGTTCCGTCGCCTTGCACCATTTCTCCACACCGCAGACAATCAATTTGGTTTTAAGACTAACCACTCGACTGACACCTGTATATATATTTTAAAGGAGTTATTGAATTTCTATATATCCTCGGCCTCCCCTGTCTACTTATGTTTTGTAGACGTGCGGAAGGCATTTGACAGAGTAAACTATCTGAAGCTCTTTCTGAAACTACGCAAAAGGGGAACTCCTCTATATCTCATCGGTATATTATACTGTTGGTTCACAACACAACAGTTCTGTGTCAAATGGGGCAATGTCCTGTCCCAGCAATTCGGCTCATCTAACGGTCTCAGGCAAGGAGGCATCCTCTCACCATACTTATTTAATGTTTACACAGACGACTTAAATATCAGACTGAATTCACTTCCCATTGGGTGTACGGTTAATGGCTTTACCATAAATAACCTTTGCTACGCTGACGATATGGTCCTCATCTCCCCCTCTGCTCAAGGCTTACAACGTCTCATCAATACTTGCAACGCATACGCTATTGAACATGACATAATCTATAACGAATCGAAGACACAGTGCATGTCTGTCCTTCCTAGATCGCTCCGTTTCGTAGAAGATCCACATATTTACCTTCAAAACCATCAGCTAGAATTTGTCAATGATTTTCCTTACCTAGGTCACATCATTACGAAAGATTTAAAGGACACACCTGACATTGAAAACAGGCGTCAAAAATTGTGTTGTCTAGGGAACATGGTAACGAGAAGATTTGCCTTCTGCCGCCAAGATATCAAAAAACTCCTATTTCAAACTACGTATACGGCTGCTCGCTATGGGCAAACTATACGCGAGAATCGATGAGACGTATCACAGTCATACACAATGATTTCCTAAGGCGCCTCACCAATACCCCGAGGCACCATTCAGCTTCAGCGATGTTTGTTGAAAATGGACTGGATAACCTGAAAACCATCATTCGTCGCTCTATAGTAAGTCTCACCTCCCGCCTACGATCTAGTGAAAATCCCCTAATTCAAAATGTGCTTGCAAGTGCAGCGAGAATAAAATCCAAAATGTGGGAAACCTGGAATACGGAAGCGTCAGTACAATGAATTGTATTCACTAATATTTGATAGTGTGGCTATGCCAAATCCTCATCACTAAATAACTTTGGTATGATTCCCAGTATTGTTATGATAACGTGTTTTATTATGTTACATCTTTGTTGTCTGGATGTCCTGTATTTCCTTCACACCCCTGCTCAGTGACTAGATTTTTTTTTTTTTTTTTTTTCCTCCCCAGTGTTCTTTCATTTTCAAGCAATTTCTGTTCCAACATATTATCATTGTCATCTCCATTTTGTTTTCTTTTTTTTTTCTCTCTCCCTCTCTTTTTGTTTGCTAATATGTATGGTATCATCATTGCTAAGCATTAATTCTTATGTGACTTTGTTACCCAAACCTTAGATCTCTGTGGTCAACCTGCTAATTGATGTTTATAATATATCACTGATTTATTGCATTTCTCATCTTTTTTTTTTCTTGTACCGTTGTCAAAAGTGTAAGATCACTGTACCCTTACTGTAACTCTGTATATGGCTTCTGCTGAAATAAAGATTATTATTATTATTATTATTATTATTATATATATATATATATATATATATATATATATATATATATATATATATATATATGTATATATATATATATATATATATATAGTGTGTGTGTGTGTGTGCACTTTGGGTTACTTTAGATATAGAAAACACATAGTTCACTATAATAGATTCAAGCAGTTGTTTTGGATCTTACTTTACTGAATATAGCTGCAGAGACTACTACCTCAGCAGGCCATGATGTCCTTCCTCATGATTATGTCAATCAAGTTATTCAAATTATGTTTTACCAATTAGAGGCTGGTCCACTTGGTGCAAATGTTAAGTGTAGAATACAGATTTAGATCCAGAGATAATCCATTGGATCAATGTGAACTTGGAGAATCCCTTATGGAATGTCATCAGTGATTACACCAAAGAGGTTGTCCGTTCTAATATTTTCTAATTCATCATTTTCTCCAGATAACAGGTTTCAACCCTATTCCATCCCAAAAAATCTTTCTGGTTGCATGGTCCCATCCAGATCATCAATTTTCCTTTACAATACTATGATCCTGTCTCCCTTCACAACCTGTAGTTATCAGGAAACATATGGGTACCTTTCTTTATCCTGGTCAAAATCATATGCAAATGAGACGAATTTGTACTTAATTGAATGCGTTTTTTTTTGTCAATATCACAAAAAATGGATGTTATTGATGTGAAGTTATATAGATCAATTTGGAATCACCAGAATAATTTTAATTTGGATGTTAAATAACATTAGGAAGTCTGTTCAAGGTGTGGCTGGTGTGGTCCTTTACGTCTAGCTTCACTGCCAAATACACCTTTTAATATATGTTTCTACCTATTATATCCCACCCATATGCTATTTGAAAGTGATATTTTATATATTCTGTGTATATTAAAGGGATCTACTTAGTGTCGATATTTTGGATTGTAACAATGATTTGTTTAAATTCTATGATATATGGCAATGATTTTTTCCACGTCTCGTTGTGGTGGTTGGCGAGAAGTCCCGACTCTGCAAAAATTTCAAGAACTGAAGGAAAAAATTTCCTACAGTGCCAGCATAATCTCTCTTCACAAGATTTTGCTGGAGATTTGCTTCCAAATATGCCAAGGTTGACGTCATTAAATTCCCCATGGCGATGAGAGATGTTGAAGTAGCTTGTAGTGCATTATTGTGAGACACAAAGAAAGACAAGCTGGCCTCCCTAAACATAGTGTATTTGGATGAAACTTGGGTGAACGAGAATAACAGTTCCAAAACGATGGATAGACACCACATCATCTAAAGCCACTGGAGTGTGACAGCTTACTGGGAAATGAAGTCATTTGATTATACTTCAAGCTGGTACAAAAAATGACTTATTAGACAGCACAAAGTTAGCGTTTAGAGCTAAAAATGACAAGGATTGCCGTAACAAAATAAACTTTTTGAGGAATGGTGTTCTTCCAAATATTTAATAAAACTTGGTGTTCATAATGTACTACACTTATTATCATTCTGTGACAGTTGAAAGAAGGCCTAAAATATCCTGGAAAAGAAACTGTACTTACTGGATTGGTTGATAAAGAAGAGTGTA
Source organism: Palaemon carinicauda (assembly GCF_036898095.1). NCBI lineage: Eukaryota > Metazoa > Arthropoda > Malacostraca > Decapoda > Palaemonidae > Palaemon > Palaemon carinicauda. The sequence continues at coordinate 167,153,927 of NC_090729.1, read as the reverse complement.
GCACTAAGATATTTCGCCAAAAAAGAAAAGCACCTAGAGCTAAAAAAAAAAAAATCTCCACGTAAGTGATAAGATTGTTGAAGATTGGGTATTGAAACTACTTTCATAATGTTAGAATAACCTCAACTGAGTTTTTTGGTGATGTAGTAAAAAAAGGCAAAAATTAATGATAAATAATCACTATACAAATATATAACTATATATATATATATATATATATATATATATATATATATATATATATGTATATATATATATATATATATGTGTGTATATATATATATATATATTATATATATATATATATATATATATATATATATATATATATATATATATATATATATATATATATATATATAACATGAATACACAAGTCCCTCGGAGGCTGGGAAGAGAACTCACATCCTGGAAGTCCACAAGGCATGATACATACATATGCCAAGGCACTTCCCCCAATTTAGGGGGGTAGCCGACATCAACAAATGAAACAAAAACAAAAAAGGGGACCTCTACTCTCTACGTTCCTCCAGCCTAACAAGGGACTCAACCGAGTTCAGATGGTACTGCTAGGGTGCCACAGCCCACCCTCCCAAATTATCCACCACAGATGGAGCTTCATAATGCTGAATCCCCTACTGCTGCTACCTCCGCGGTCATCTAAGGCATCGGAGGAAGCAGTAGGGCCTACCGGAACTGCGTCTCAATCGCTCGCCATTCATTCCTATTTCTAGCACGCTCTCTTGCCTCTCTCACATCTATCCTCCTATCACCCAGAGCTTCTTTCACTCCACTCATCCACCCAAACCTTGGCCTTCCTCTTGTACTTCTCCCATCAACTCTTGCATTCATCACCTTCTTTAGCAGACAGCCATTTTCCATTCTCTCAACATGGCCAAACCACCTCAACAAATTCATATCCACTCTAGCTGTTAACTCATTTCTAACACCCGTTCTCACTCTCACCACTTCGTTCCTAACCCTATCTACTCGAGATACACCAGCCATACTCCTTAGACACTTCATCTCAAACACATTCAATTTCTGTCTCTCCGTCACTTTCATTCCCCACAACTCCGATCCATACATCACAGTTGGTACAATCACTTTCTCATATAGAACTCTCTTTACATTCATGCCCAACCCTCTATTTTTTACTACTCCCTTAACTGCCTCCAACACTTTGCAACCTTCATTCACTCTCTGACGTACATCTGCTTCCACTCCACCATTTGCTGCAACAACAGGCCCCAAGTACTTAAACTGATCCACCTCCTCAAGTAACTCTCCATTCAACATGACATTCAACCTTGCACCACCTTCCCTTCTCGTACATCTCATAACCTTACTCTTACCCACATTAACTCTCAACTGCCTTCTCTCACACACACTTCCAAATTCTGTCACTAATCGGCCAAGCTTCTCTTCTGTGTCTGCAACCAGCACAGTATCATCTGCAAACAACAACTGATTTACCTCCCATTCATGGTCATTCTCGTCTACCAGTTTTAATCCTCGTCCAAGCACTCGAGCATTCACCTCTCTCACCACTCCATCAACATACAAGTTAAACAACCACGGCGACATCACACATCCCTGTCTCAGCCCCACTCTCACCGGAAACCAATCAATCACTTCATTTCCTATCCTAACACATGCTTTACTACCTTTGTAGAAACTTTTCAATGCTTGCAACAACCTTCCACCAACTCCATATACCCTCATCACATTCCACATTGCTTCCCTATCAACTCTACCATACGCTTTCTCAAGATCCATAAACGCAACATACACCTCCTTACCTTTTGCTAAATATTTCTCGCATATCTGCCTTACTGTAAAAATCTGATTCATACAACCCCTACCTCTTCTAAAACCACCCTGTATTTCTAAGATTGCATTCTCTGTTTTATCCTTAATCCTATTAATCATTACTCTACCATACACTTTTCAAACTACGCTTAACAAACTAGTACCTCTTGAACTACAACACTCATGCACATCTCCCTTACCCTTATATAGTGGTACAATACATGCACAAACCCAATCTACTGGTACCATTGACAACACAAAACACATATTAAACAATCTCACCAACCATTCAAGTACAGTCACACCCCCTTCCTTCAACATCTCAGCTCTCACACCATCCATACCAGACGCTTTTCCTACTCTCGTTTCATCTAGTGCTCTCCTCACTTCATCTATTGTAATCTCTCTCTCATTATCATCTCCCATCACTGGCACCTCAACACCTGCAACAGCAATTATATCTGCCTCCCTATTATCCTCAACATTCAGTAAACTTTCAAAATATTCCGCCCATCTTTTCCTTGCCTCCTCTCCTTTTAACAACCTTCCATTTCCATCTTTTACTGTCTCTTCAATTCTTGAGCCAGCCTTCCTTAATCTCTTCACTTCTTTCCAAAACTTCTTCTTATTCTCTTCATATGATATCACAGAAAAAAAAAAAAATAGCGAATGGGTCTGACCCATTCTTTTCACCTCCCACTGTACTTGACTTTAACACCACCACCTTTCCTATCCCCCTATACTGTAGCTGTAGTTGTATGTCATGTTGAACAACATTTTAAATGATAATCTATAAGGGGGTTATTATTGAAATAACCCTATCCAAAGAGTTCTTAGGTAAGTATAGAAATAATGAAGAGAAAAATGTTTTCTCTTTACCAGTCCAAATATATTCTATTGAAAATAGAGAATGTAATAATCTATGCAAGTTCTTTAACAAAACCACTATGAAATATATGTTTATTATTGAGTCAGTTTTGATTTTAAATGATAATAAAAATAACGTTTGACTTTTACTTGGATAATTTCTCTCCATTCTCTAATTCTATATTTTAGGAACAACCATCTGTTGGCGGAGTATTGATTTAGATATAGATTCAGATAGACTGGGATTCTGGACTTTTGTCCTCCACTGTTCTTTAACTTTCACCAATGATCTCTTTGTCTACTGTCATTTTTTTTGTAATCAATGGTGACTAACTATCTGAATAACACTCAAAATTACAGTAGGTCTTGCGTGGGAAAAATGCTAAATCAACTAAATGCTGAATCTCAAATTCCTGTAAGAATGTCGTCTGCCTCAGTGTCGTCTTTCTTTTCATTTTCCTAAGACAGGCAGTCTACTACCACAAGTTACAACAGTGGTCTCCCTATCATTCAACTTACAATGTTTTTACAGTGGTTCAGAGTATCATCAAATATTTTTAAAAACTGTCTTGTATACTCAATAATTCAATATTGAATAATGCAATATTTTCTCTAGGTTCACTTTAGGTATCACTGCCAGCTATAGTTATCTCAATGTCATAAATTGTTCATTCCAATCTGGTTCTTGATTCTACCCACAGGCAGAAATATTAATAAAAGTTAATACAAAAGAAGAGTGCTATAAAACAAAGAGATGACGAAGTAGACATTCTTGGAAGACAGTGGCAGAATAGGATATATATACAGGGTTTTAAGGAAAGTGAGGCTATAGGATTTAAACTGTGAGATAAGAGGAATTGAGTAGAAAGACAAGAGCTTATATTTCCTTGAAATAAAGTCTTCAATGGACTAATTTACTCAAGGATTTAGAAAAACCAAAGTGGTTGAATATATAAGGGTAATGGCAATAACGAAGTATAGAGTAGGAAGGTAAAATATGGAGAAATTAGAACTATACTTTAATATGGATAAAAAGGAGTTCATAAATTAAGCATTATGAATATTAACATATGCGCCTGTGGGCGGAAGCAGGCTCTAGGATGGATTGGACGGTTTTTGAAATGGAGATAACTATTGCTAGCAACTTAAGGAAGATTGCATCACAAAAATAATGTTAAAAATGCACCCCATCCATGTACCACTTGCCAGAGCATAGGGTCAGTAAAATAATCTTAAATTGCGAACCATGGTCAAGCAAATACCAGTTAAACTAAATGATTAATTAGAATAACAACAAAACGCTAGCCCAAGTGGCTGGCTTGCGCAGCACATTAATGTACCGCTTGGCAGAAGAGAAGAGCAGTGAAATAATGTTAAATTGCGAGCAAAGCGCAAAAACCAGGGCGTGATTAAATAATGTTTATTTAGGGGTCCAAGTTTACATGTAAATACATAATTTTTTAATTAGGTAAAGGTTTTGCAGAAAGATGGCTACGGTCACGGATTACTAGAAAATGGGAAGGAAATTACCATTTTCCATGCATGCAAGAGGCCGGGGCTGTCAATTTAAAGTCCCCTATATATATATATATATATATATATATATATATATATATATATATATATATATATATATATATATATATATATATATATATATATATATATATATATATATATATATATGTGTGTGTGTGTGTGTGTATATATATAATATATATATATGTGTGTATATAATATATATATATAGAGAGAGAGAGAGAGAGAGAGAGAGAGAGAGAGAGAGAGAGAGAGAGAGAGAGAGAGAGAGAGAGAGAGGTGGGTTGTGGGTAGAAGCAGTAAATCTGATAGTAGAAGGTTGACCAGGGCACCAGGCATCCATTGAGAAACTACCGCAAGAGTGTTATTGGATCCTTTGAGTGGCCAGACTACTAAATTTGTCCCCTCTCTCAGATTACTGCTCATTTTCCTTCTATCTACACATACACTGAATAGTCTGGTCTATTCTTTCCACATTCACCTCTGTCCTCTTACACCTAACAACTCTGAGATTACCAAACAATCCTTCGCTCTAGGTGTTAACCACTGCACTGTAGTAATTGTTCAGTTTCTACTCTCCTGTTGGTAAGGTTAGAAAGACTCTAGCATGGTAAGCAACTCTTCTAAGAGAGGACACTCCTAAATAGAACCATTATTCTCTAGCCTTCGGTAGTGCTATAGCTTCTATGCCCTGGTTTTCTAGTCTTGGGATAGAATTCTCTTGCATGAGGGCACACCCTGCCACACTATTCTATCTTCTCTTCCTCTTTTTTTTTTTTTTTTTTTTAAGTATTAATAGTTTATATATGATAGATCTATTGTAATGTTGCTGTTCTTGAAATATATTAATTGTTCATTACTTCTATTGCAGTTTATTTCCTTTCCTCACTGGACTATTTTTCCCTGTTGGAGCCCTGTGGCTTATGGCATCTTGCATTCCCAACTAGGGTTATAGCTTTGCTTATAATAATAATGATAATAATTGGGAGGCAAAATTCTGAGTGCTAATGTTATCACCCTCACCAAAATTCACTATGGGCTGCCAACGCAAGAGCCCGTATTTTATATAAAGTAAAGCAAATGCAATCTTAAAACACCAAAATTCCAAAATCTCCTATACCTCAAACAGATTTCTATCTATGGATATAATATTGCTGTAAAAGCCGTGCCCAATCCATATTGTATGACAAGTTAATTGAAGGGCTATTTGATATTAAATAACCAAGTCCAAATAGTACTTCGTTAGTTTATAAAGAGAGAAGGCAGGTTGTGGGTGGGTAGGTAGATAGGAATCTATTAATTTGATCATTAGCAGTGCCACATTCGCGGAGGTTATAGATTCTGCCGTACTTCAAATAAACTTTATTGATAGATATACTAATGCTGTAGACTTTTTTTTTTTATTTTAATAGAGGGCTGTTTATTTGTAAACAACCCTATCCAAAGATCGGAACTAACGAGTTAATGAATGAAAAACGTTTTTCCATTCCAGTCCGAATATATATTTTTGAAACTATAGATTGTTATGATCAATACAAATTCTTTAACAAAACCAGTAGAAATTGATATGTTAACTATTGTTTCTGTTTTTATTTTAAATAATAATCAAAATAATGTTTAAAAAATACCTTCTTTTGGATAATTTCTCTTCACTTTTAATTATATTTTGGGGATGACCATCTTGTGGGCGGAGTATTAATTTTTGTGTAGATTCAGATATACTGTGATTCTGGATTTTTTGTCCACTTTTTTTCCTCATGGACTTTTTGACCAATGGGCTTTGTTCATACTGGTTTTGTTTCAATAAATGGTGACTAAGTATCTGAATATCACTAAAAATACAGTAGTTCTTGCGTCATTTGTGTGGGAAAACTGCTAAATCTATAAATCAGCACACAGCTCTCGAATTTCTTTAAAAAATTGGATAATATATACACAGCACATAAATCTTAATGTAGAAACATACATGCTATATTTTTTAAATGAAGTATGCCTTATACTAGCTGTAGGAGTTATACAGCCTGAAGCAGCCACACTGAAATTATAAAGGAGACAGTCACATTTCAGCAGTCTCCTTATTAGCAAAAGCCTGTGTCTGGCCGGTATTTCTCAGCATAAAGGTTACATAAGGTTTGAAAAGGAGTTAATTCCTCACTTTCAAGGCCTCGGTGTCTTCTTTTCCTCTGGCTGGGCCAGGCAATCCACTTGACGGGCTGCCAACGCAAGAGCCCGTGTCCAGCAAGAAGGGCTGGACAATCTAACAAGCAAGCAAGCAAGCAAGCAAGCAATCCACAACCACAACAGTGATGTACCTTACAAGGTTTTTTATAGCCAAAATGGTTCAGCATATTATCAGATATATAGAATATTGGGGCGTTTCTATATTGGCGGCCCGAGCTTCCTGCTCGCATAGAAATATAAATTTTCTTCCCTTTTTCTTTTCCTAATTAAGAGTATTTTCATGCACATTGGTCTACTGAATTAACTTTTATTTTATCTCTCACTGGTTTTTGTTTGGCCGTGACTCGCTTTGCTCGCAATTTAACATTATTTCTCTGTTTCTCTGTTCTGGAAAGTTGTACGTGGATGCGCTGTGCATGCCTGCCGCATTGGCTAGTATTTTGGTGTTATTTTAATTAGCTACTTAATCACATTTTTTTATCTTGCTGGCGATTCCCTTTGCTCGCATTTTAACATTATTTCACTGCTCCTCTGTTCTGCCAGGCTGAAGGCTACATGAACGTGTTGCGCACGCCAGCCACTTGGACTAGTAGTTTTGGCCTTACCTTAATTATCTAATTAATCACATAGTTCAACTGGTTTTTGCTCAGCCTTTATTTTCTTCACTCGTAATTTAACATTATTTCGTTGATACTGTTCTGGAAAGCGTTACATGGATGTACTGAGCATGTCAGCTGCGTGGGTGAGTAATTTTACATTATTTTTTTTTTATCTAAATCTTGTAGTTCAATATAATTCATTTTAATATTAAATGATTGGGATACTAGTGATCATGCACCAATTATTTTAAACACCAACAATAATCCTCACTTACAGAGATTGCAACGTTGGAACCTTTACAAGGTTTCAGAAGCTAAGCAAAATTGAGGGGAATGTTGAAAAGTTTGAAAATGTAGATGATACTATAGACTTACTGAATGTAACTCTTTATACAGCAGGATCTATTCAGTTCCCAAAACCACAGGAGTATTCAAATGGCGACTAGTCCTCTGGTGGTTGCCAGAACTAACTACCCTGCACAGAGCTACAAGAAAATCTTTGACTTTATTCTGAAGATGCTGTACAAAGGAGAATTTAGTAATATATAAGAAATGCAGAGCAAAGTTCTATCGTGCAATGAAAGAAACTAGGCACCAGGTTTGGATATCTGTTGTTTCGTCGGCCAACTGTAGAAACCATCATCTTCTGTATGGAGGAAAGTATAAAACATAGAAGGCAAGTTTACCCACCAACCCACCACCACTGTTGAAGGTAAATGATCAATATGTGGCTGGAGCACCTAAGATTAGCAATACTTTGGCTGAACATTTCTTTGACATATCTTACAAATATAAACTAGCTCCTGGGCACCAGTAAAGAAGCACTGAAAAATGAAAACTGTCAAATTTCACAACAGCAAAGGGGAAATCTTATAATGCTCCTCTTACTAATAAGGAATTCGATTCCGTACTTGCTACTTGCAATGATACAGCCCCTAGCCCTGATGAAATTCAATATGCAATTATTAAACATGGACCTGTTATTATGAAGTTATTTATTTTTAGCTTTATTAACAGAATGTAGCATGACCATAGTTATCCAAGTGCTTGGTAATTAGCCATTATTTTATTGTTTTTAAAACTCGGTAAGAGTTTTTAGCAGCAAACTATCGACCAATTACATTGACATCTTGTTTATGCAAGATCATAGAGAAGATTGTTAATGCAAGATTAGAGTGGTACCTGCAGGATAAAAGTATTTTATAAGTTATCCAGTGTGCGTACGTGCGCAGATTGACCGCTCATACGTCGGTCGGGAGCTCTTTTGACTCAAGGCCATTAGTTCCCAAGGGGTGCAGACTTGATCTTGCGGTCAGAGTCTTGCAAGTTCCCGGCCCACAAGAGACTTGCTTCAGAGTTGTTCAGAGTTTGCTCTGCCCAGAGCATCTAGTTACTCAGAGTATAAACAAAACAAAAAATACATAGGAGAATCAGCCCACCCAAGGGCGCACACAGCGACAACTGGCACTCAGACTGGACATACAGTCGCTCAGCCCCGAGAGCATAACTGTAGTTAGGCAGGTGCAGCCGCTCAGCCCCAAGAGCATGACCGCCAAGAGGACCAACCAGGCCCATAATGGACCCGAAATGAAGAGTTATAGTGGTAGGTAAAAGTGGTGATAGCAGAAAGTCCCAGTGAGTAGAAGAGACTGGGAGAGGAGGGAAGGATCTTTACTAGAAGAGAAAATGAGCAGTTCCAAGCATAGCTGCTTATCTTTGCTCTAGGGGGGAGAAAGGATGGATTGGATTATGTTGGAGGGAGTCTGAACAAGGGAGCAGACTTTAGCTACAAGCTGGAAAATCAAGGGGATAAGCTTTTCAAGGGGCAAGGACTCAACTTGGGAGATGAGGGTGGAGGCTGAAGGTGAAGTAGGAGGAATCTGGCTAGGATTGGGAATAGGATTGGTGACTGGGATGGGATCGGTGGCAGGTGTAAGGGTGGTGGAAGAAGTAGGAGTGACTGGGTCGGAATCAGTGGATACGATGTGGAGGTCTGGAATGTGAAGCCCTTTGGGGCTTTGGTGCCTGCTGCGGTGCTGCTAGTGTAGAGATAGGTGGGATGGACTGTGGTGCTGCTAATCTCTTGAGAAGCTCTGGACACCTTCTATTCCAGGCATGGTGAGATCCAATATAGTTGGGGCACTTAGCATTTTTCTGCAACCCATTCTTGTGTGCATCTAAGCATACTTGAGTTGCGTGACGGCGGCTGCAGACTCCACAAGGATTCTGCAGTCTTCCTTATGATGGCCAAAACATTGACAGTTGAAGCAACGTAATGGGTCAGACTCATAGTCCTTTATGGGGAAGATTCTCCATAGTCCAAGATCCAGTGATTTGCATATTGGTCCAACAAAGGTGAAGGTGACTCTCCTGGTAGGCTGCTTGTGGCTGCCCAGGTGACGTTCAGCATTGGCAACATTGTTGCAGTCTGTGATGAAGGACAGAGGCATGTTGATAGGGAAGTTGCAGACAACTGCCTTTCTCAATTTCTTGGCTGGGTCAAGATATATCAGGGTTGGGTTCCCTCTGAAGAAGGCTAGTGCCATCCTGGTCATTTGGAGTGATAATCATTTCACCCTTGAGATCGGCTCTGGCAGCCATCTTGATTCCTGGGTTGGCAGTTGCATTAGCAGCGACTGCTGCATAGGAAGGTGCACCTCCGACAGCTGGCAGATTAAACTTTGGCAGCTGCTTAGAATCGGTTGGAAAAGAACGTGGCACTGGAGCATACTCTGCAGGAGTTGTGAGAGAGGCTGTTGCCTCAGCTAGCAGTTGAGTCAGGCACCTGATGCAGTTGCAATCTGGCAGATGTAACTCTGCCAGCTCAGGTGCCTGAGTGTCAGTGGAGGTTCCAAGTTCCATGGCTGAAGTGTCCTCATTGGGTTCGGGAGTGGTGGGCAGTGGGGTGGCAGCAGGAGAGGAGGCTTGGGTTGTTGGTCGGTGGTTTCTCAGTAGATGGAGAGTTCAGAATTCTTTTCTTGGCAGCAGGTGGTCCTACTGTTGCATGAGAGTAGGTAGGTGTTGCTGGGAGCTGTTGAGTGTTGGGCCTTGGAGAGGTAGCAGGAGCTTGTGTGGCCGGTGGTTGTGGTGCTGGAGAAGGCTCAGGTACACTGACATTGTCAGGTGTTTTTGCCAGAGCCTGGGTGGAGAGCCAATATGCATGAAGACACAATGAGTAGCAGGAGCAATCTCGGTGGGGCCGGTCATTAGGTGGATCGCAGAGGTGCTGGGCATCTCTGCTTGTCTGACAATGTGGTGTAAGATGCATCGCCTCCTGGGTGAGTTGTCCAAAAAAATTGGTCTGGACTTTTTCTCCTTAAAGAAGGAGATACATGCTACTATGAGGGAGGTGCAGTCAGAGCATTCACGTCTTACAGGGTGATAGGCCATTCCTGGGTCATGTACAGGCACATAACCAACATGGCTGATATGGTCATCTCTGTAGGAGCAGTATCTTTGGCTGTGAATTCAGCTACAATTTTTTCCGGTGGGTTGATATAATTTTTTGCAGTGGTGGATTCAACTTGGATGTAGATTCCATGCAAAGTCCTTAAGCCTGGATATAGATTCCTTGCAACGTTCTTAAGCTGTTTACAGGCTGCGGACATGATGGCTGTGAAATCCTGGCCGAAACCAGGATTTTTTGGCAGTGGGCAGGGGAGACTGGTGTCCCCTGTGCCGGGTAAGCTGGTTCCTGAGCTGGGAGAGAGGTCCTCTCAGTCTGGAAGCTCAACTGAGACTGCTCCAGTGTGGTTTTAGGAAGATGCACTCATGTAATGATTGATGTGTTAGTACGACGTAAGTCCTCTAATTGTAAAGCCTTTGCTTCCAAACAGCACTGTGTACAATCTTTTTTGACCTTGAAAAGGCATATGATACTGCAGGGGGGTTATGTTTACTGTGAGGGTTGGAGATGACAAGACCATAGACGAGTGATGCTTTATTTCCGATACGGGCAAAATACATTGACCTGTGCGAACGGCAGTGTAGCAAGGTGACTGACCGACCGCAAACAGGTGAAAAATGCGGGGCATTTGTGTTTTCTACAGTTAACATTACAATAAATATGAAAGCCCACACATGGCATATAATAATGAAATGTATATAGAAATAAAGGGCAGATGATTCTGTGCCGGACTGAATAAATAATATGTACAGGAAAATATATACAAAGCTGATAATATTGCTGAAAGCATTGTAGGACGTTGTCCTTACAACTACTCCTCCCCCCCCCCAAGACAATTATTAAAATGGGAACATTTCAATGAATATATGATAGAGATAAATAATAAACATATGCGCTTTTAGTCTCTGTATCGAGACGGGGGTTGCAGGCATCCCCTTCGTCGGGATACTAGCGCTGGAGGACCATTATCTCTGCCTTGGGCATCAGGCGGTTGCAGGATGCCTCCCTGGTGTTGCAACCTGGGGGGTTCAACAGCTGGTTGCGGTTTCCTTGGACTGCGTCTGGCCGGCCTTTTTGTGTCTTCTGTGTTATTCTTGGGAGGCACTCGTGGGCGCTGCCCTTGTTGCTCGGGTACGTTGTCCTCGTCTTCTGTGTGAGCAGGCTTTAATTTGTCCACGGTCAACCAGTCTTCTGCTCCATGGACCATGATCTTGAATGCCTAATTTATCCTCTCCAGCACACGATACAGCCCTTTGTACGGACGTGAGAGTGGGGCGCGCTGACCGTCTTGTCTGACAAAGACGTAAGGGCAGGTGTTCAGCGAGGCCGACCTAAAACGTTTCGTCCTGTCCGTGTACGTTTTGTGGCACGGGGTGAGTTTTCCTGGCTTTTCACTCAGCCGGGCGAGGCTAACGTCTTCGGTGTCTGGATTGGAAGGGAAAAACTCTTCAAGGACTACAAGCATCTCCCCCATAGACTTTTTCTGCTGAAGATGCATCGCTGTTTTCTTTCGGAGCCGTTCGAAGGCCGAGGAGGACCCAGGGGAGTTGCTTGACCCAATCCTCGTCCTTGCATCAGGCCATGAGGGCTGCCTTCAGGGACCTATGGCTGCTTTCAACCATGCTGTTAGCTGCGGGGTTGTAGGCAGTCATGCTGTGCAGGTTGGTCCCCATCAGCCGGGCGAGGGATGCCCACAGGTCCGAGATGAAGGCGAGCCCCATGTTGCCATGTTGTCTGGGATCCCGAAACGGCTGGCCCATCTTGAGAGAAGGGCCTAGGCACAGGCGTACTTTGAGGCTTCAGTCATGAGTGTCGCTTCCGGCCACCTCGTTGATCGATCGATGATTGTGAGGAAGTATCTGGCGTTGCCTGAGGGTGGCAAGGGTCCCACGACGTCGACGTAGATGTGTCCGAAATGTCGCTTGGGTTGTGGGAAACTGCTGACTCCCCACTCGGCGTGGCGGCCAACCTTGCTGGTCTGACATGCCGTGCATGCATGCTTCCACTCGTGTGAGTCCTTCCTTATTCCCAGCCACGCGAACTTGTCGGTCATCATCTTGGGGGTGGTCCTTGATGAAGGGTGGGAGAGGCCGTGTATGAAAGGTCAAGGACGACCTGTGCGGGTATCGCAGCGCAGAGTAGGACCGTTGCGATGTAACTTGATGTCTTCCCACCAAAGGGAGGTCGAGGAGGATCTCGCGTTTACTGTGGTGGGGTCATCCATCTGCTCCCGGGCGATGTCCTCATATTCCACCCCGATGTGGATGGAGTTGATGCAGATACACAACAGGATGTTGGCCACCGGGTTCTTTTTTCCTGGGACATAGCTGATGGTACAGCCGAACTCAGAGATGGCCGCCAGATGTCGGGCGGACCATGGATCCCCAGGCTTGGTAATAGCGTGGACCAGAGGCTGGTGGTCCCGTCTGAATTGCGAATGAGGTTCCCTCCAGCAGGTACTTGAAGTGCCTGACGGCGGCATATACTGCCAGCAGCTCGCAGTCGAAGGTTCTGTATCAAGTCTTTGGCGGTTTCAACGTCCTGCTGAAGAAGGCGAGGGGTTGGGCCTCGTTGTTGACCAAATGCTCCAGGATGGCGCCACATGCAATGTTACTGGCGTCCGTAGTAAACCTCAGGGGGCCCCGGGGTCCTGGTAGGCCAGGGTTGTGGCCTTGCAGAGAGCAGTCTGTGTCTGCTCGAACGCTTTTTGTTGAGGAGGACCCCATTGTAGTTTCCTCGGTTTCCTCTTCAGGACGTTGAGGAAGGGCATCATACGACGCTGGAGATGTTGGGCAGGAACCTCCAGTAGTAGTTAGTGATGCCGATGAACTCTTGCAGGGACTTCACGGAGGTCGGTGCTGGGAACTAGTTTACGGCCTCCACCTTCGATGTCACGGGGCGCACGGCCCTTTTTAAGACGTCCTGTCCCAGGAACTTCACCTTCGGCCCGAATGTGCACTTGTTGAAGCGTACCACGAGGTCATTCTCCTGCAGTCGCTTCAGAACCGTCCTCACGTGCCCCAGGTGGTCCTCTCGTGTCTTGGAGAACATGAGGATGTCGACGTAGACAGCGCAGAAGGGAAGGTCCCCCAGGATGCTGTCCATTAGACGCTGGAAGGTCGGCCCGGCGTTTCTCAGGCAAAACGTTGAGTAGGAGAAAACGTAGGACCCGAAGGCCGTCTTCGGGATGTAGTCGGGTTGGATGGGGACCTGAAAATAAGACTTTAGGGGATCCATTTTAGAGAAAATAGTGGCCTCGTGGCAGGCCCCTGTGAGATCCTGCATGTTGGGCAAAGGGTAGTGGTCAGGCGTCGTGACCAGATTTAAGCGTCTATAATCGCCGCAGGGCCTCCAACTCCCGTCCGATTTTTTTACCATGTGCAATCGTGTAGCTTCTGCGGTGGGAGGCATCTAGACCTGCAATGGGTGGGGGGCCCCATTGTTGAGATATGGTGAAATATCCTATGCTTGGCAAGGACCCCTTCCAGTTGGCAAAGCTTGGGTTTGAAGACCTCCGGGAATTCCTGCAGCAGGCGGCCATATTCATGGGGCGTGACTGAACACACCCTGCGAAGGTTGGGCCCGCTGGAGAGTTGGTGGGACCGGTAGGAATCTTGGTCGACTAGTCCTTTGCGACGCACATCTACCAGCAGTCCGTGGTGAACAAGGAAATCGGCACCTTGACGTCTGCGATCAGGAAAGGCCAGTCGTAATCCTGGCCCATGATGGGTATCTTCAGTGTCCTTGTCCCGTAACTGGTGATAGGACTGCCGTTTGCGGCGACCAGGACAGCCATGTCGTCTGATGGGAGGCCGCGGTCATCTTTCGAGGGTGGGAAAGTCGACACTGTAGCGCCAATATCCACCAGGAACCTTTTTCCTGAGTTGACGTCCAGGATGTAGAAGCCTGTGTGATCCAGCCTCGCCTGCTCCACTGTTTCTTGTAGACGCGGTCTCCCACCTAGTTTTTTTGGATGGGCGCATGGCTGGACACACTTCCGTGCCTCCTTCCCCCATAATCAGTGGAAATAGTACCATCTGGGAAAGACAGGACCCTTGTGATAGTGGTCTTCCCGTTGGTGCCGTTGCTCCTGCTGGGAACGCTGCTGTCGATGCGGCAAGGGACAAGAGCGGGAGTTCTGGAATCTCCTACCGTGGACTGCGTTGACCCCCACTTCGTCTGTATCTGGCAGCCCGGGCTGCCAGGTGAAGTTTCTTGGCCTTCTCAACCAATGTCCAGGTCCTCGGCGCCCTCCAATTGGGCGCGGATGCTTTGGGGAAGGCGACGGAGGAACATATCCCTTGACAGGCTTATCTCCCTGGGCTGCCCATCGCTGTCGAGCTCGTTCAGGTGGAGGAGGTCCATCAGTTCGTCCCAGGCTGTCGAAGGACAGGTGTCGCCGAGGGGCGTCGTCATCAGGCCGGGAGGTCGTAGATCTCCATCAGTTTCTTTTTTAGATTGCTGTACCTCATGGGTTCCGGGCTTTGTTTCAGCCTGGGGGAAATCCTGTTAAAAGCATCTGGTGTCAACATTGCCATCACCATATCTGCTTTTTTATCTCATCGGTAATGTTTGCAAGCCTGAAGTGGGACTCTGCATGCTGGAGCCATACTGTCGATGCGTTAGGTGTGAAGGGAGGCTGCTGCAATTTGTCTCATCGACATTTGTGTGGCCGTTTGTGTTATCACGCCGTGCCAGGGGCGAGGTACTGTGGACTTTTGAATCTGAGCCCACACTCCGAAACTCAGTAGTGAGCCGTATTAAGTCCGCTAACGGAGTAGGAATTCCAAGCAGTCGAGTTGTCGTTAATTGCCGTGGCAAAACTGCTTTTGGAAATGCCAGAACACAAACTGATTTGCGCCGTAATTACTCCGTTAGTGGCGTTGCGGTATGTAGAGTTGCGTGGCCAAACGATTTCTGTCGAAGTCGCCTTTGTAAGTCCGTTAAGGTAAACTCCGTGGCAAAGTTTTAACAATGCCAAAATGCAAAATGACTTGCGCCGTAAGTAGTCCGTAATGGCGTTGAGATGAATAGAGTTACGAGCCCAAACGATTTTTTGGACATCGCCGTTGTAAAGGGAAACTCCGGGGTCACCAGTTGTGAGGGTTCGAGATGACAGGCCATAGACGAGTGATGCTTTATTTCCGACACGGGCAAAGTACATTGACCTGTGCGGACGGCTGTGTAGCGAGGTGACTGACCGACCGCGAACAGGTGAAAAATGCGGGGAATTTGTGGTTTCGACAGTTAACATTACAATGAGTATGAAAGCCCATGCTTGACATATAATAATAAAATGTATATAGAAATGAAGGGCAGATGATTCTGCGCCAGACTGAATAAATAATATGTACAGAAGAATTTTGCTGCAAGCGATGTAGGATGTTGTCCTTACAATACTTAAAACCACTCATAGTTTAGGATTGATAGGAGAGCTACCATTGTTTATTCAAGCATTTGTTTCACACAGATTTTTTCAAGTTAGAGTACGTGGAATCATCAGAGAGGAGATGTCAAGAGGAAGAAGTTCCCCAGGGTAGTGTGATGAGTGTAAACTTATTTGCATTAGCTGTAAATTGGATAGCCTCTATCATTCCCCCAAGAATTCTCTCAACACTCCTTGTAGATGATCTCTCCATATAATTTGCTAGAGCTAGAATGGCAATGGTTGAGAGAAAAATACAACTCTCAATTGACAAAATTATTTATAGGGTTGATATGAATTAATTCAAGTTTTCAAGAAGCAAAACTGTGGTTGTCTATTTCTAACGTATTCATAGAGTACATCAAGACTTGAATATGTACATCAAAGACCAAAGGATCCTATTTTTAAGTGAAGCTAAATTTTTATGGTTTTGACTGTAGACTGACCTGGGTTCCTCATTTGAAAGGCTTAAAAGTAAAATATCTTGAGGTTCTGAATTTTTCAGATTTTGTCTCGTACATTATGGTGGGCAGGTTGCAAAACTATTATAAAAATTGTACACAGCCTTAATTTTTTCAAATTTAGTTATGGTTGTGAAATATACTCCTCAGTTACCCCAAGCTGATTCAAGATTTTAGATTCTATACATCATAATGGTATCAGATTGGCCACAGGGACGTTTAGAACCTCACTCATCCCAAGCTTCCTTGTTGATGCTGGAGAAATACCTTTGGACCTTAACTGAAGGTCTTTTTTTTTTGTTCGGTATTGGTCGCAGTTGCAAAGGCTTCCTCACCTTTACCGAAGGTCTTTTATTGTTCGGTATTGGTTTGAGTTGCAAAGACTTCCTCATTCTTTAGCTTTTCAAACTAAACTTCGTGAGAAATTGGAGATATTTTGGGTTGCACCCAAAAATCTCCTCAACTTTATGGGTTTTTGGTAAAACAATTAATAAACAAACAATATCGATATAGCTGGAAATAAAAGTGATTCCATTTAGGATATCACCAACCCCTCCATGGAAATTACCAGGGATATCTTTCTGTAAATTATTTATTTTATAAAAAAAAGAACATGGCTGGCCTAGAAGCCAGATCACTTTGTATGGAACATATTGAAGAACATAGGAAATTAACTTATGTCTTCACTGGTGGCTTCAAATCTGATGCTGGTGTTGGATTTGAAGTATGTAGCAGTGCCTTTAATTGTAAAGGTGCACTTCTAGTATCTTTAATATTTACTGCTGAACTATATGGCATACTAACCACAATTGACAAAATTTCATTAGAGGAGGAGGGAAATTTTCCAATATTAGTGATGCCAAAAGTGTCCTACAAGTTTTAGACGTTTGTAATACCAGTAACCCAATAGTTTTTAAAGATTTTAGAGTGGCTCTATATTATTGGGCTGAAAGATATTAACAGTTCAATTTTGCTGGTTTCTGGCACATAGGTGTGCCTAGAAATGCACAGGTAGATAGACTGGCTAAGATCAATACCGCTGAATTGCTACCAAGAAAATATCCCATCCTCTGTAATGATTATTTTACTTTGTTTTATAATATTGGGGTAGCATATATGGAAGATGAGAGAAATAATGAGTGTTATATCTCCTTGGAGGTATAACATTCTGATTACTGGTCTGTACCAGACATATTGCAACAACTTTTTGATAACCCTGACAGTGGTTCATTTGCTGACCCTATGCCATACTTTTGCTACCTTTAGAAATAGATAACCGTGTGAGGCTTGAGGTGAGGATGGCAGGTTTATCCTTGCCAAAACTCTTGGGCAGGATGGTACGATGCTAACAGTATTTTTAAGTTTTTCAGAAGCAGGTCTTCTGAAAGGTATTCAAGTTTTATACAGACTGTTAAATGTTGGTTTGTTTGTCCTATGAAAACGCACCCAACGTTCGTTTACGCTGGTAAGTGTAGTGTTTGTCCTATGAAAACGCACCCAACGTTCGTTTACGCTGGTAAGTGTAGTGTTTGTCCAATGAGAACGCACCCAGGTTTGTTGACATTATCGAAATAGTTGATTTATTGAAAAATATGTTTATTTGAAAGGTTGATATGTTATTATGATTGGGTCATTACAATTATAAAGAGTAATCCATGCGAATTGTGATTATATTGTGAAAACTGTATTGATTTCCCGAGTGGATGGGAGCCGGGACTTCCCCTCTCCCGTTTTCGTCACGTATTTGTATTTTTTTTACCTTTGGGGAAGCTTTAAAGAGAATAAAAGTGAGAAATTTATGATTTGCTGGTTAAATGGATTTGTCTTGTCTGTATCACAATGTTATCTATTTTTTTTATGTGAAGTTTTCTACAAAAAGGAACCATGGGACCTGCGTGCTCCCCCAAGCTTTTGTTTGAATCTGTAGTAGAGAGTAGAGAGGAATAAAGAGAAAACGAGAAGGTCGTTTCCTTTCTCCCGTAGTTTATTTTTGAGTGTTACGAGAAAATTGAGGAGGCTATGCCTCAAACTGTGGGGCTTATGGCCCAAATACAACATGGTGCCCAGACCCGGTAATCAGATGAGAGCGAGGCTGAATTTACTGGATTCCCCAACGACATAAATCAACTTAGGAGAGCAGTGCTGCAGAGAGAGAAGGCAACAATATGGCTGCGTTGTGCCTCAGAAGATTTGACCAGAGCCATGGCCGGTAATCCGACCTGGCATGAAATTACAAGTCTCGTAAAAGACTACGATAATAAGAAGGCCGACTGGGAAGAAATAATTCAGCGAGACCAGAATTCTATAGAGGATGTTGACGAGCTACAGAGAAGAATACTAGAAGACCACCATTTTCTGCAAGAGGTAAGAAAAATCCGTACTGAAGCAGCAGCTATCTTAGAGAGGCTGGGCAAGGACAGAAACTTGGTTGCTAATAGGTCCAGTGAAGATATTAATTCAGGCAGTGAAGTCGGTAATGAGGGTTTTAGTGTGCAATTGCCTAAACTCCAGCTAGTGAAATTTGGCGGGAAAATAACAGAGTGGCGGCCATTTTGGGACCAATTTTTGGCACTTGTGGACGATCAGCCTATGCCTCTTGTTTCCAAATTTATGTATCTTCAATCTGTTTTAGAGGGTGAGGCTAGGGGTGTACTACAGGGCCTCACCCAAACAACAGCTAATTACAAGATAGCCTGTGAGTTGTTAGAAGAAAGGTATGGCGATCCAGAAAACATTATATCGGCTCACCTTCAAACCCTAATGCAACTTAGCTCATCTAGGAGCGCAAGGACTGAAATTCACACGTCCTCTTTGCGGAAATTACAGGATGAGTTAGTAGGCCATGTGCGCAGTTTGGAGGCCCTTGGAGTTGGAGGTGAACAGTACGGGCGGATCTTGGTGCCTATGATCCTTGCTCTGTTACCTCATGACATAAGGTTGGACTGGTCGCGTAGTGGACGGAAAAGAGGAGATCTCGACGGATTGCTGAAGTTCTTGCAACGAGAAGTGGAAGGCAGAGAGAGGGCAGAGGCTATCAAGAGACTAAGCCTTGGAAAATCCGAGGAACCCAGTGTAGAACGACGGACTAAAAAGCACACTCCCAGTTCAGCCTCTGCCCTTCAAACTTCATCAGAAGAAAGTGGTTCGAAGACGTTTTGCGCATTTTGTGGAAAGCTGCATCCCAGTGAAAGGTGTTTAGGTATAACTAAGCTCCCCCTTGCAGAAAGAGAAGAAGCCGTGCGTAATCGGCGTTTGTGTTTTAAGTGTTTATCTAAAAGCCATTATGCCAAGGCCTGTTGGGCTAAGTGTTCAAAGTGCAAGACTGGGAATCACAACTCCCTTGTATGTCGGAGATCGGAAACGAAACCCTCCGTAACAGCTAGTGAAATTAACCCTGAAGTAGAGGGAGTGCAAGAGGGGTCAAATTCTGTGACCCATGTGGGGGTAGCACCTTGTGAGGTGAAAAACAAGGTTAATTCAAGGTGTTGTGTATTGCAGACGGCCCAAGTCAGGGTAGTAGGCCATCAGGGTATCACATTTGCTACTGTAATGTTTGATACGGGGTCAGATCGGTCTTACATTTAGAGGGAACTGGTCAAACGGGTCAAGCCTAAGTGGCTGACTTCTGAGTATTTATCATTTTCTGCCTTTGGTGGAGGGAAAGCCTCTAAGGCAGATTTGTGTAGTATTTATGAAATAATGAGTGTAGGGGCAAATGATCACAAATATAGTTTTAAGGTTGCTGAGATTGATGTAATTTGTCCTCCATTATCTAGGTCCAAAGTGGACCCTAAGTGTTTAGAACCTTTTTCTCACCTTAAGTTGATCGATGAGTATGGATCCCATCGAAATTTACATATTGATATGTTGATAGGCCTTGATTTATATTGGAAGATGATGATCCCCAACCAGGTTATGTATCATGACGGGCTTGTGGCCCAGGAGACAATTTTTGTTGGATTTTGTCCGGATCCTTTAATAGGTCTGAAGGTAATATTGGTGTAAGTGTACAATTGTTAGCAATTGAGAATGTACAAGAGTGTAGTTTGAGTCAATTTTGGGATCTAGAGTCTGTTGGCATAAAACCCAACGAACTACATTCTGAGGAGATGAACCCTGACCCAGTCTTGGTTCAATTTGAGAATTTGGTAAGTTTTAAAGATGGTCGCTATGAAGTGGCCCTACCATGGAAATCTGAGAGTATGAAATTAGATTTGATCAATAATGAACATCATGCTTTGAGAAGATTGGAAGGTCTCTATAATAGGTTAGGTAAAAACCCCTGTCTGCAGGAACAGTATTTTAAGGTGTTTAATGAGTATGAAAAGGAGGGTATTATTGAAGAAATTCCTTCCCATCAACGGGAAGGTGGGTATCCTATATTTTATTTGCCTCATCGGCCTGTGGTACGGGAAGGGAGCCTAACCACCAAGGTGAGGCCTGTTTTTGATGGATCTGCACGTGGCAGTAATGGAGTATCTCTGAATGATTGTTTAGAAAGTGGTCCTTCACTCAACCCTGATTTAGTTGAGGTGTTGTTAAGATTTAGAAGGTGGAGGGTGGCCTTAACAGCTGATATTACAAAGGCTTTTCTTCAAATAAAGGTAAGAAGGGAGGACCGTGATGTTCATAGGTTTTTGTTGAAAGAGGGGAACAATGTTAAACATTTCAGATTTATAAGAATGCCCTTTGGTAATAAGAGTAGTCCATTTTTATTAAATGCCACCTTAAAATTTCATTTAAAGAAATACCCTCTCACAGAGGTGGTTTCTGAACTGTATGAGAATCTGTATGTAGATGATTGGCTATCTGGGGCTGATAGTCCCGCAGAAGCAAGTTTAAGATTTGAAGAAGCCTATGGTATCCTGCAGGAGGCTGGTATGTCATTGTCAAAGTGTACTTCTAATTGTAAGACTTTAACTATAACTGAAGGTTCTAGTGAAGAGAGTGTCAAGGTTCTAGGCCTCCACTGGGTATCCTCCCCTGACTGTTTTACCTTTAAGGTTGAGAACCTGGACCCCTTTGCAGATATTGTTTGTACAAAAAGAAATGTGTTAAGCCTCATAGCTCGGTGTTTTGATCCCTTGGGGCTCATATGTCCGTTTGTTATGCATGCAAAAATACTGTTTCAAGAAATCTGGAGATTAGGTTTAGATTGGGATGAGCTATTACCCGAGGCTATGCAAGGCAGAGTTAAATTATGGGTCGTAGGATTTTCTGTGCTTGAGTCATTTAGAGTAGATCGGTACTTGTTTTCTGAGTCACCCTTTAAGGAAATTCCTAATGTTCAATTCCATGCATTTAGTGATGCTTCAGAAAAGGGTTATGGTGCTTGTGTTTATGTGAGAGTGCCTGAGGGGTATAAATTCAAGGTATCGCTGGTTGTTGCAAGAGGCAAGGTAGCCCCTATAAAAAGGGTTTCCCTTCCTAGGCTTGAATTACTCGGAGCCCTGTTATGTGCTAGACTCGTGTTTGTGACGTCCGCCTTGCAGCTGGGTAAAGAGGTTTCTGTTCAATGTTGGACGGATTCCACAGTAGCCCTAGCTTGGATAAAGGGGGACCCCAATAGATGGAAAACCTTTGTGGCTAACAGGGTTGTTGAGATTCAACATTTGACACCTCCTTCATGTTGGCAGCATTGTCCAGGCAAGGACAACCCAGCGGATCTTGTATCTCGAGGTGTTTTTGCTGAGCAGCTTTTGCAGTCTGATATTTGGCTGAAGGGTCCTCCTTGGCTCTGTTCCTCCCCGCTCCCTCATCAGGAAGGCAGGGGGGCGGACATTCCTTCAGAAGAGATATGTGATACTGACACAGTTTGTGTTGCAGTTGAAAATGAGCCGCCCTTATTTGAATTCACCCGATGGAGTTCCTTTACAAAGGCCCTTAATGTAGTAGGTTGGGTACTGAGATTTGTTGGGAATTGCAGACCTTCGTCCCGCAAATTAAGTGGACCTTTAACCTATGGAGAATTGACGAAGGCTAAGGTACAACTGCTGTACTTTGTGCAACGAGAGGCCTTTGCAAAGGAAGTAAATGCTCTGAGTAGATCTCTCCCCCTCCCAAGGGGTTCTTCCTTGATTAAACTTGATCCTTACCTAGATGAGGATGGGCTACTGAGAATAAAAGGGCGCTTAGAGAATGCAGACTTGAGTTTTGAGAGTAAGCACCCTATAATAATTCCTGGTACCCACATTGCTTTACTGTTAGTTCGTTTCCAGCATAGGTTGCTCAAGCATGCTGGTGTTGCTACACTTGTATCCACTTTACGAAACATTTACTGGATCATTCGCCTTCGTCAGATTGCAAAGAAGGTTTGTCGAGAATGTGTGGCTTGTCGGCGTTGTGATGCCTCGGCTTGTTCCCAGCCTGTGGGGCCACTTCCCGAGTTGAGAGTTAAGTCGGCTCCTCCATTCACGGTTACAGGTCTGGATTTTGCTGGTCCTTTATTTTGTATTGATTTTCCATCCAAGAAATTGTATATACTTCTTTTTACCTGTGCTGTCATTCGAGCTGTTCATTTAGAGCTCACCGAGTCTCTTTCGGTTGTTGATTGTAATTTGGCCATTAGACGGTTTGTAGCTAGACGGGGTGTTCCAACAGTGTTCTACTCTGACAATGCTAGAACCTTTGTGAGTGTCTCCAACCTGTTAAGAGAACATTATGGCTCGTTGACGCCCCAATGGAAGTTTATTGTACCTAGTGCTCCTTGGTGGGGAGGCTGGTGGGAACGCCTCATTAGATCTGTGAAAGTTGCACTGAGGAAAACATTGGGCACTAATTCTTTGTCCAAGAGTGAATTAGAGACTACACTTCATGAGGTGGAAGCTTGTATTAATTCTAGACCCTTGACATTTGTAGGTGAGGAACCTGATATCGCAAATCCTCTTACCCCTTCCCATTTCCTAATTGGCCGTTCTGCAGGTTTTCAGTTAGAGTTAGTAGATGATCCAGACTGTGGTGTATCCTCAAAGGATTTGTGTGTAAGAGAAGCTGTGCGTCTGGGTCAGTTAGACAAATTTTGGAGAATATGGCAGACTGAGTATCTTAGAAACCTGCCTTGTATGGTGAAGGGGTTCAAGCCAAATTGTAACCTTAAAGAGGGTTCTGTTGTACTAGTAAAGGATGAACGGGTGCCAAGGTTAAGGTGGCCTCTTGGAGTTATTACTAAGTTGTATCCTGGAAAAGATGGGGTTGTTAGAAGTGTTGAGGTTAAAACCAAACGTGGATTTATATCCAGACCTGTGCAAAATTTGTATAATCTAGAAATAACAGATTTGAAGGGTGAAATGGGTAGTAAATCCCAGGAGGAGAGACTTGAGAATATTAGACAGGAGCCTGTAGAATCACCCTTAGTGTCTAATGTTGGTAAGTCCCGAAAGGGAAGACCTATTAAGGTTCCTATTAAACTTGACTTGTAGATTAAGGTAATAAGATAGCCTTGGAAGGCTCTGATGATGATAGGAGTGTTGAGACACTCCTATGGTGGGGAGGATGTTAAATGTTGGTTTGTTTGTCCTATGAAAACGCACCCAACGTTCGTTTACGCTGGTAAGTGTAGTGTTTGTCCTATGAAAACGCACCCAACGTTCGTTTACGCTGGTAAGTGTAGTGTTTGTCCAATGAGAACGCACCCAGGTTTGTTGACATTTTCGAAATAGTTGATTTATTGAAAAATATGTTTATTTGAAAGGTTGATATGTTATGATTGGGTCATTACAATTATAAAGAGTAATCCATGCGAATTGTGATTATATTGTGAAAACTGTATTAATTTCCCGAGTGGATGGGAGCCGGGACTTCCCCTCTCCCGTTTTCGTCACGTATTTGTATTTTTTTTACCTTTGGGGAAGCTTTAAAGAGAATAAAAGTGAGAAATTTATGATTTGCTGGTTAAATGGATTTGTCTTGTCTGTATCACAATGTTATCTATTTTTTTTATGTGAAGTTTTCTACAAAAAGGAACCATGGGACCTGCGTGCTCCCCCAAGCTTTTGTTTGAATCTGTAGTAGAGAGTAGAGAGGAATAAAGAGAAAACGAGAAGGTCGTTTCCTTTCTCCCGTAGTTTATTTTTGAGTGTTACGAGAAAATTGAGGAGGCTATGCCTCAAACTGAGGGGCTTATGGCCCAAATACAACACAGACATCTTTGCTTATATGGTTTTAAAGAATTTCCTTTTATATTTTATTATAATATAGTATTATGATATATAATTATAATATATATGTGTCAATGACCTTCGATATCAGGATACCAGAAAACTCAAAATTAATCAATCAATCAAACTGTCTTGCGAGGTAGAGAGTGAGATACAGGTTAACAAACCTGTCAGGGCTCTCACACCTATGGCATGTCTTGATCATGATCTTGCTTCAGTGGGAGTCACGATCCTGATTTATTCTGCAGTGCGATTTATCACTAAAGCACTCTGGCTCCTTGGAGCTGAGTTCTACAGAGCTCACAGTTAATCATGTAATCATTCTGCTACCCCATACTTCACCACTGTGGTCTTGTGACACTCCACGAGTCTCCAGCTTATGCAGATTCCAGTAATGGCTTGCCAGGTAAGCTCGCTACCTAGTTCCCTGTGAGAAGAGGTCCAGAACACATGATCACGACCATGATTTAGGTGTTGTGGAAAAGTGGGGTAGTCCTCATTGAAATCCAAGTAGAACCTGTATATCTTGGTATGCAGATAGATGCGAGGGAAAGTCTCCCCATTACAGGTAAGATTCGCAAGATTAAAATAAGTGTTTTGTCAGTCACTGGTGTGAAGCTTGCTACAAGCCCATCTGTGGTAGTGCCTACTGGGTCACCTAGCCTCTTTAAAGTGTCTAGTGTCCTACAGTCGCTTTCTCATGCGGTCACTTCAGTGGCAACTGAAGAACTTTTGGTCTCAGGACAGGGATCCATCCAGAAGGCTCATTCTGTAAGGGTGGGAGCATAGGAAAGATCTGAATAGGTAAACCCTGGATTCAAACTTTCTCGGAAGGGTAGATATTCTTTTTTCCTTTCCCTATTTGATGCTCTTTATCTTCAATTTAGTTACATAAAGGTGAAAATGTATTGTTTGTCTTCAATCTACAATAGTTAAGTTATCTTCTGACCAAACCTATATATTTTATTGATGAATTATATAGGAAGTTTATTCAGCATTCCACTACAATTTTCATTTTTTTCATAGCAATATTGATTACTTATTTATTACGCAAAGTAACAGCTTAGGTATGGTCACCGCAAGACCACATAATACCAATTTTTACTTGTAATTTTACACATGCAGAGATAATTGTTCTGAGCATATTTTTGTGTTTGCATAGTTTCAATTGTCATGTTTTGTATACCATTTGAGAGGTATTCTTTTTATTCTTATACTGTATACAAAAAACCTAGAAACACTAATATATTGATATAAAAACCTGATAATTTTTTTTTCTAATGTATATCTCACTCTGATTTACTCGTTATGAAGAAACTCTATTGATCTGTATAGTGCAATTTTCAGTTTCCTTTTATCCTTCCTTAGTTATGATATGAAACGTCAATGTAAGTAGATTGACACATGATGTAATTTCTCACCATAAAAGTGTAAGGTTTAGTAGCCAAACACCACTTGCTTGCTTGCTAGCTATAGATTGTCCGGAAGTTTCTCCAGACAGGGGCGCTATTGACAATGCGTCATAGCCTTCAAGTAACATCAGTTAATGAGGATGTGAAGTGTTTTATTGCTCTGCACTTAGAGCATTGTGTCAAAGTAATTATATGCGGACACTCAAGGAGTGCCTCTGCTTTGCACCTAGAGCATTGTGTCAAAGCAGTAATATGAAGACAAAAAGTGCCTCTGCTCTGCACCTAGAGCACTGAGTCAAAGTAGCTATATGAGAACACTCATAGAGTGCCTCTGCTCTGCACCTAGAGCTTTAGTGATTTGCTAAGAGCAAAATCTTATGGGTGTGTAGCTTGCCCTGTGAATACTCAAAATCGATCCATTTAAGGAGTCAGAAGGAAAGGCTTTAGTAGTAGAGAACAGTGGTATAGAAGCAAGTCCCAGTGAGTAGGAGAGACTGGGAAAGGAGAAAAGGACAATTAGTAGTAGAAGAAAGGAGCAGTTTAAAGTGTAAGAACTTAACCCTGCTCTAGGGGTTGTGAAGCAGTGAGATTGGGTTGGAGAAAAGGGAGGATATGACTAAAGGTCTGAAGGAGATCTGGTACATTTAGAAAGGATAAGACCCGGGTGAAAAGCTGGATGTCAATGGGGATTAGGTCTTGCAAGGATAAGATATTTAGCTGGTGGGTGATTAAAGGGGAGGATTGGGACGAGGTGAGGGTGCTGGAGCTGCCCGGATGACAGGGTCAGGAGTGGTGGTAGCCAGGATGGCTGGATCAGGAGTTGAGGTGGTTAGAATGGCAGGATCTGGAGTGACTGTGGGTGGATGGCACCATCTTTGTCTGGGAATTCTATGTGGTTTAGGTGAGGTGCCAGTATGAGTGCCATGCATGGTGGCAGTCGTCTTTAGACGCAGGGCACCTGTTGCTCCATGCATGGTGGGAGCGAAAGCAGTTTGGACATCTTGGCTGGGTGGCTTGACCTCGCTTGTGGGCATCTATACATTCTTGTGTGGGGTTAGCGTCGGCTGCAGACTCCGCAAATATTGCGTCCTCTGCAGTCCTCACTGTGGTGGCCATACCGTTGACAACGGTAGCATTGATGCGGCTCAGGAATGTAGTCATTGATTGAGAAGGTGCCACATATTCCTAAGTCTAGGGTAGGGGGTATAGGACCAATGACTGTGGCGATTATCATGATGACAGGGATTTCATCTTGGTCTTTGCAGCGTACTGCTCCTTCGATGTAGCTGAGAGAGGGGCCTATTTATAGTGGCATGGTAGCTGGGTATCTGGAGACAACGACTTTGTGCTGCTTCTTGGCTGGATCTAGAAGCTCCAGAGAGGTTTCATCCTGGAGGAAACTGGCTCTCTTCTGATATTTGGGGGGTAAGAATGAGCTCCCCCTTGCGGTTTGGTCGAGCTGAGAAGGATTGGGACGAGGTTAGGGTGCTGGAGCTGCCCGGATGACAGGGTCAGGAGTGGTGGTAGCCAGGATGGCTGGATCAGGAGTTGAGGTGGTTAGAATGGCAGGATCTGGAGTGACTGTGGGTGGATGGCACCATCTTTGTCTGGGAATTCTCTGTGGTTTAGGTGGGGTGCCAGTATGAGTGCCATGCATGGCGGCAGTCGTCTTTAGACGCAGGGCACCTGTTGCTCCATGCATGGTGGGAGCGAGAGCAGTTTAGACATCTTGGCTGGGTGGCTTGACCTCGCTTGTGGGCATCTATACATTCTTGTGTGGGGTTAGCGTCGGCTGCAGACTCCGCAAATATTGCGTCCTATGCAGTCCTCACGGTGGTGGCCATACCATTGACAACGGTAGCATCGAAGCTGCTCGGAAATGTAGTCATTAATTGAGAAGGTGCC
This sequence comes from Palaemon carinicauda, assembly GCF_036898095.1. Classification (NCBI taxonomy): domain Eukaryota; kingdom Metazoa; phylum Arthropoda; class Malacostraca; order Decapoda; family Palaemonidae; genus Palaemon; species Palaemon carinicauda. The sequence continues at coordinate 167,126,164 of NC_090729.1, read as the reverse complement.
CCATATTCCTAAGTCTAGGGTAGGGGGTATAGGATCAATGACTGTGGCGATTATCATGATGACAGGGATTTCATCTTGGTCTTTGCAGCGTTCTGCTCCTTCGATGTAGCTGAGAGAGGGGCCTATTTATAGTGGCATGGTGGCTGGGTATCTGGAGACAACGACTTTGTGCTGCTTCTTGGCTGGATCTAGAAGCTCCAGAGAGGTTTCATCCTGGAGGAAACTGGCTCTCTTCTGATATTTGGGGGGTAAGAATGAGCTCCCCCTTGCGGTTTGGTCGAGCTGAGAAGGATTGGGACGAGGTTAGGGTGCTGGAGCTGCCCGGATGACAGGGTCAGGAGTGGTGGTAGCCAGGATGGCTGGATCAGGAGTTGAGGTGGTTAGAATGGCAGGATCTGGAGTGACTGTGGGTGGATAGCACCATCTTTGTCTGGGAATTCTCTGTGGTTTAGGTGGGGTGCCAGTATGAGTGCCATGCATGGTGGCAGTCGTCTTTAGACGCAGGGCACCTGTTGCTCCATGCATGGTGGGAGCGAGAGCAGTTTGGACATCTTGGCTGGGGTGGCTTGGCCTCGCTTGTGGGCATCTATACATTCTTGTGTGGGGTTAGCGTCGGCTGCAGACTCCGCAAATATTGCGTCCTCTGCAGTCCTCACGGTGGTGGCCATACCGTTGACAACGGTAGCATCGAAGCGGCTCAGGAATGTAGTCATTGATTGAGAAGGTGCCCCATATTCCTAAGTCTAGGGTAGGGGGTATAGGACCAATGACTGTGGCGATTATCATGATGACAGGGACGTCATCTTGGTCTTTGCAGCGTTCCGCTCCTTCGATGTAGCTGAGAGAGGGGCCTATTTATAGTGGCATGGTAGCTGGGTATCTGGAGGCAACGACTTTGTGCTGCTTCTTGGCTGGATCTAGAAGCTCCAGAGAGGTTTCATCCTGGAGGAAACTGGCTCTCTTCTGATATTTGGGGGGTAAGAATAAGCTCCCCCTTGCAGTTTGGTCGAGCTGAGAAGTTTAATTTAGAAATGGCAGAGGGGGGGGGGGGGCGCAACTGGGGCACAGGAAGGTTTGCCTTCGGTGGGCTGGACCTTGAACTTGGCCAAAGGTGCAGTGACTGGCAGAGTGCTGGGGATTGTTGCAGTGGCTTCATTCAACAGCTGGGTGACACATACTGTGCAGTTACAGCCATGGTGATGATTTCCATCAGAGTTGAGCAGGACACTTTTAGTGGGCTCCTCTGTTTCCATGACAGATGAAGGTGGGCTGGATGTCAGTTGGGCAAGAGCTGGGTTTTGTGTAGCTTGGTTGGTTGTTTCTTGATCCGAGCTGGAGGCCGGTGGGTTCGATGAATCCAGAGTTAGGTTAGAGGCAGGTGGGTCTGGGGGTGGCAGGCTGTGGCTGGCAGCAGGTGGGTCTGTCTGTGACAGACTTTGCCTGGGAGTAGGTGAGTCTTCAAGGGAAGGCTCAGCCTGCATTGGTTTGACATTGCTGGCATTGGCATGGGCTTTTGTCGTCTTGGTCTTTTTCTTCTTGCTTGGAGGTGGGAGAACAGCATCTCCATAACACCCCTCCTGCATGTGAAAATGTTCTTCTCTGATGGTTTTATCTAACACATCTGGGTTCCTCCTTGGGAAAATTCTGCTCTTGTAGAGAAGTGGTTCTCTTTTCCAAAGAATCATGTTCAGGAAGATTGCACCATGGAATAGGTTGCAATCATCACACCTGCAATAGATCTGATGATGGCAGACTTTCCAGTCCACCTCAATATTCAATTTGAGTATGAGATGGCCCCAGGTTTAAGCTCTTAAATAAGAGTATCTACAACATGGAATGCACCTTTCCTTGGCATCTGGTGGGCAGTAGTCCTGGCAGGGGAGGTCAATGGATTTGTAGATAGTATTACAGATGAAAGTCGGGCTGTAAGAGCTCATGGTAGGCAAGGTCAGGGAGCCAGGTGTCTCCTGTGCTGGGAAGCAGTGTCCCCTGTACCAGGTAAGCGGATTCTTGAGCTAGCTGACACATCCTTCCTCTTCGAGAGCTGAGCTGAGACTGAATCACCACTTACCAATCAGATTTGTCATAATAATTGCTAGAGCTTGACAGAGGTGCCATATCTACACAATTCCCACACAAAAAGCCCTCTAACATAATTGTTATATTTTTATGATACTTTTTAAAAATATCTTATGTTTTCTTATAATTTTCACTTTTTCGATTTTTTAATGTTTTAAAGCATTGCCCAGACATAGTGCTGACATTATGGAAAATTTTAATCATTCCTCAACTTAATACAATAAGCCAGAGGTTCATATCTGTTATACTGTAGTTTGGCTGCACCAAGATGTATAAAAAACTACCCTGCAGCTATGTGAATTTTACCCCTGGCCGAAAGTCATGACCCTTACAGTGAATTAGTCCTCCCCAGGATATCAAAAGCGTTAAATAAGATATATACCTAAAACTGTTTTGACCACCATTTTTTCGAGTTAATGACCACAATTTTTTTTCAAGTTAACGACCACCTTTTTTCAAGTTAAGGACCTAAATTGGTGGAAAAATTATTTTATAAAGCTGTCTTCTTTTCCACCGTTATCCCTACAACAAGGGGTTGGTTGCGTGATGCGCCTTCTCCAATGACTTCTATCAAAGGCATCCTCTTCCACCAAATGTTATCTCTCTAGATCATCCTTCACCTTATCTCGGCTTCTAATTGTGATCCTCCCCCTCAGTATCCTCACTCCTTCTCCACCATCCATCCTCAACATGTGCCCATACCATCTCAGTCATGACACTTTAATCACCTTTGAATTTTTTACTATGCCTTCCCTACTTTTTATTCCATCATTTTAAAATCTTTATGCTGTGACATTCTCATAATCCACCTCAGCACTTTCATATGTTTTCTCCAGCTTTGCTTCCTCTTTTTGTTGAGAGGTTATATTTCCGATCCATCCATACACTAACTTTTTTTTTCCCTCGCACTGATAACCTGTTTATGCATGTATTTTCTTGCATCATTGTGTTTGAATTTTTGTGCCATTCTTGACTGGAACTAGTTGTATATATACTCCTGGTCCATCCAAATAAAGTTTGTTATATTTGACTCTCCTCTGTCACTCCTAACGGCTCGCTTGCACATTGTCACTCCGGGGTCACCTTGGCTTTTACCTTGATTGGAATTTTCTTATTACGTACCACTCCCGCAGCCTCCCTCTACTTCCCTAAGGCTGCTTTAATCTTATTTTCAACTTCATCCTCACATCTTCCCTCCTGTCTTATGGTAGATGCCTAGTATCTAAATTGTTCCACCTGGTTTATAACTGAGTTTGTACTTCTATGTATAGCTATCGTGTCCCTACCTTTCTTACTACTTACTATAATTTTAGTCTTATCCACATTCACTCTCAAGCCACTCCTTTCCAAATCGCTTGACACTCTACAACCCTCCTCTGTAATTCGTCCTCATTTTTAGCAGTAATCACCAAATCATCTGCATATAGCAACTCCCACAGTTCTTCATTGCTGATCACTCCACTTTACACATCCATGACCAACACAAATAAAAATGGCTTCATGCTGACCTCTGGTGGACTCTAACGCTAACCTATAAGGTTTCTGTTCCCCCAACTGCTGTTATTACTTTTGTTCTTTTGTTCATAATCTCAACCTTTTCAACTAGCCTCTCTGGGACTTTCCACTTCCTCAAGCACCAAAACATCATATCTCCTGGGATTTTATCATAAGGCTTCTTTAGATCTACAAAACCCTGAGAGATATTTCAAAGGTGATGAAACAGTTTGCAGCTTTCCATTAATGTTTTATCAGGTTTTTTGTCTAATTTTACAGACCTCGTAGGCAAGGAAATAGAAGAGAAGGTTATTATAAAGTGGGAATAGAGTTGAATTCACATAAGGTATGGACTGAAAAGGATGAATACAGAGATTTGGTGCAAAGGAAGCTCTTATAGCTATGAAGTCTAGGCTCAACATGGTAGAACTGAAAAGCAATTTTAGTAATCTAAGGAATATTCAAGCGTCAAATTAGTGGGTCAGAAGAGTAAACGCCGAGGCACTTACTTTATTGTAAAAGCCTGCTGGGGGTGAACCCAAGAAAAACACAGTATTAAAGGTTAAAAGTGTCTGGTTTCTGTTCCATTTTCATCTGAAGAGACACTCCAGAATCTAAGCCCAGAATATCAGTAACCTCCCCAGCAGGTTAATGGTGGAATCACACTAGTCATTTCTTGTCCGAGTTTTCGCCAACCTTCAGCCGATGATGGAAGTGTTGTAGTGTCACACTACGATACCACAGTTTGAGGAGCAGATGGGAATGTGTTAAACGAAACCGATTAGCTGATATCAGGGCGCCCAGAAATGTTCTAACTGTTCCAGTAATATATATTATCAGTATATTACGTGATTTGAAGAATTCTGCAACTACCACAGGGGGAAAAAAGCAGAATTTTATTATATCTTGAGGACTGTTGGACCCAAGATTGCCAAGGAAGATCACGTCCTATTTGCAGCCGCCATCTCGTGAGTTTATATCTGACGTCATGCCTGGTTTATGCGAACTGCCCCCGCCTCCCATCCAGTCGGGAAGCCAATTACTGCCATTGTCTCGAGCAACAACCACTCTCCCTTTTGGGCAGCAACTGGTGAAAAAACATAGTGGGATTCCAGCTCAAGTTGCAGCTGATGATGTCCTGTCTGGAGGTTCTAACACGTTGCACTTACCTTAGTAGCAAGCTCACGGATATCGTAACTTAGCATCATAGAATCAGGATACTTAACGTTCCTCTTATGCCTAGTTTGTTTCAAATAATAAATCATATATGTATTTGTAGTAGGATTTGTATATATATGCATATATTATTTACATTTTTTATAGAAATACGAGATCTTCCAGCTTTTTTCTTTCACAATAGATATTCGAATCCTAGTTTTATTCATATACTCCATAACTATGGAGTACAAAAAATAAAAGTAGAAGCAATATTGTAAAAAGGCTGGACAAAAAAATATCTAGAATCCCAATTTCTTACATTAGATCGAAATCAGTACCCCAAACCACATGATTTTTTATGATTTTGGAAGCTATATAAATTATTCACAAAAATTATATTCAGAAATAATTATTTAAAGAGAAAATCGAAATAGGAATTAAAATGATATTTTTGGTGTTATTTTCAGAAAATTATATAGATTATTAAAGTCTTCCGTTTTAAGAGGATATATTCAGACTGTACTGAAGGAAATGTATGTGTTAATCGTTATTTCTATACTTACCTAAGAACTATTTGGGATGGGTTTTTAACCCCCTACCATTGTGGTATATTGCTTACAACTAATGTCTTTATGATCCTATTTCTAATATATGTTCAATGATTTAAGTGCGTAACATATATTAATGTAAGTGTGTTTTTATAAAAACTGTTTTATAGTATATTGCTGATGAATGGTAGAATGTTTATGTTTTTTTTTTTCTTTCTAAGCAAGATGATAATGTTTCATGTGTCAATAACCAAAATACCACGAATAACCATTTCTGAAGTTGACAAATATGTTCCAACCTTGCTAGTTGTGCTCAAGATATTCTCATCTTTGTGAAATTTCCAGCACATTGCTGGGAGATATTTTTTGCTCCTGTTACTCCTGTAGTTCCTAGAATTTGCTGTGGAGGATATTTTATCAATTTAGTCTTTAGTAGTGCTCTAGTAATGAACTTTGGTCATTTTATACGACCCAGTGTTATCCCATTAACCAGGGCAATTGCCAGAGGACATTTTTTAATCCAATACGAAGTCAATAACTAAAAATTCAAGCTGGGTGATGGGAGCATCAAACATGGTTCAGTGTTGTCTGTTTTTAGCAGGCCATGTGAAGATTGCAATATATACCTCTGATTATACTCTTTTACCTTTCAAAAGTTTACTTCTTAACTATTCAGGAAAAGAATTGGTGAAATGCAGTATTCTATCTATGGGAAATCAACTCACAAGGACATGTTCTTTTGATGGGGTGCAAACTGTTCATACTTGATGAACTGTGTTCAGCAGTAATATCTAAAATGTACAAAATGTATATTGAAGGCATACATTAAATTAATCAATCTCAAACCCTCTTCAGCCCCTCCAACAGGAGTCTTTCTACCTCTTGATTCCCCCAGCCATTCAACCATGTGCTCCACCAAAATGTCCTGGTGATTTTCAACCTCCCATTCATTCTTCTTCGCTATGTCCCGGTATGCCCTCAGCATGAAAAGAAGAAGTTGTTCCAGGACATACTGACTGCCCCACGGCACCATTGATGACCTTTGCTAATTGCTAATGCTGGTAAGCAAAGTCTTCCGGATTCTTCGGCTCTGGCTATATCTTTCCTTTGTGTTGAGAAAAGGATCAAAATAGATCACTCTGGATAAACATAGCTTTAGTGTTTACATCCCTGATCCTTTTATTTCATCATTCCCATTGTGCTATGGAAATAAAATATTAGCAGTATATCTAGCAGTTTTGCCTAATGCAGGCATTGCTCAAAATATCAATTAATGGAGACTTATTCAGTCTTTAAAACCTTTTGCTACCAAGAAGGTATCCCATTCCCAGTAATGATTTTTTACCTACAATTAAGAATTTTGTTTATGATAATTGGCAACATCATTGGGATAGTTTACTTGAAAATAAAATGAGAGAAATTAGTTATGTTATATCCCCTTGGAGGTATAACGAGAAGCCCTGAAAGTGGGAGACTACTCTTTGTCGTCCCTGCATTGGTCACACTCTGGTGATACATGAGTTTTTGCTGGCTGGCTAACATCAACCATATTGTGACGACTGTTTGGCACCATTGACGGAGGCCTTTGTTAACCGAATGCCCCCCATATAGTAGTGAGAGAAATAGACATCGGTTTGAGGTTCGAGGTGAGGATGGCAGGTTCATCCTTGCCAAGATTCTTGAACGTGTTGTGTCCTTCCATGCTAGGGGTATTTTTAGATTTATTTCAGGAGCAGACCATCTGAAAGATATTCAACTTTTAAAATGACATCTTTGCTTTTATGGTTTTAATTGAATATTCTTTCATTTTTTATTTACAATAAAGGATATCGGCATCAAATCAATCAATCAATTGAGGATTGTTTTACTTTGATTCTTTTAAAGCTAAGATTGCTTTTTTCCTGTTGTGAACATCTTTCCCACAGTTATTCCGATATTAAGGGTTCAGTTGCCTGATACACGCTTTCCAATGCCTTCCACCAAACCTTTTCTTTCCATCTCACCCTTCATCATATCTAGTCATCCAATTTTCTGCCTCTCTCTCGATCTCCCCCCCCCCCCCCTTATAAGATCCTCCCAAGCCCTTCTCACTCCCTCTCCACTATCTACCATTTGTGGCGGTATCTCCAGTTTTGCTAATTTTTACCTTTGCTCAGTTTAGGGTTACCCAGCCCTTCCTGGTTAGAGTTGTTCTGCTGGGCAGTGCCTCATTGGATGACCATCAGTCACTTTCCCGCCACTTCTCTAGCCTGTGAGGAGCTGTTTGGATTGGTTCTAGTCCATCCACTATTGCAAAGCTTTTGTGCTTTTGTTGGATTTCAGTCTTTGCCATGTTTCCTAATGATTGTGGAGTGGATGCCTAGGGTATTGATTTGTTTATTCTTTTCAGCTTTTGCTAGCATTTCTTGTCAGATGTGGAGTGTTGGGATACCGGCTATGTTATATAAGGATGGTAGAGGTGTTGATTTCAGGGTACCAGTAGTAATCCGACAGGACTTATTTAGCTCAGGTTCTACCTTATGTGAATGGCATGATCTTGCCCACTCTGGAGTACAGTACTGTGCAGTGCAGTAGAGTAACAAAGTGCTAGTGCTATTTGTCTCAGATTTGCAGGATCTGTTTCGTAGCTGGTGTTGGGGAGTTTGCTAAGAAGGCTCAAGTTGTTCCTTGTTGCTACTGTGGGTTTGCATTTATTCGTGTGTTCTTCAAAGGGGAGCATTCTTTCAAGGGTTGCACCTAAGGAGACTGGGTTGGGGAGATTTACCAGATTTTTGTCAACCCGTTTGACATTTAGTTTTCTGTTTGCCTGCTGATTGTTCAGGTGAAAGGCACACACCTGGGTTTGCTTGGATTGGCATTGAGGTGGCACTTTTTTGCAGTAGGTGGAGAGGGTATTCAGTGTTTGACAGGCTTTCTTTGATGGTGAGGGAGTCCAACTATGTGGGAATGCACAAGTTGTTTGCATGTGTGTACCTGCGGATGTTTTGGTACTGCAGCTGGTCACTTGTATAGATGTTGAATAACATTGGTGCCAACACTGACCCTTGACTGTGACATTCCCTAGTGGGATTCTTTATGTGTTGGCAATTAATGCCATAGTTGCTCAAATGCCACTATCGAGAGTAATGTAGCCTTTGCATGGATGACTTTGCAACGTACTATTTGAACAATCTTCGTCACCAATAAAGAATTCCAAATAATTCCATTTGAAAAATGCACAGTTTAGACTGTTTGCAGAAAAAAACAATCGGTAATGTTCTCCAAGGATAGTAGATGGAAGAAAAACTAAGCTGTATATCTCGCATTGGGTGGTGCTCTAATTCAATTTCAAGATATTATAAAATTTTGAGTACATGTTTTATACTCAGCTCGGTTCCAAACACATACATCTTTCATCAAATCTAAATGAAATAACTCTGTAAGCCTATTAATGAAGTTGTTTTATACAGTATGGGATGCAAAGAGACTGCAGGGCAATCAAATTTATAACTGAGAGAGGGCAAATCAGCCTGATGGAGTCAGTGTTTGGGTTTAACACATTAAGATTGGGATGGAATGAGGGGGGCGGGTGGCAGTGCCTTAAATAGCACTGTTACCGAATGAGTGGTGACACTAGTTTGGGGACTGCAGACATCGATTCAGATGAGTCGGCAATCAATAAGGTTGGAAACAAGGTATGGGTGAAACCACAATGCCTGATGCACAACCCAGGCAGGCTGAAAGATATCCACTTAAGGAACAAAATCTCAGTGGATGGTGTAGCTTACAGCAACTCATCCTAGATATGAGAGAAATTGTGGACTGATCTAAGGATGACACAAGTGAGGCAGAACATGAAAAGTGGGAGGTGGTGGTACAACAATAGCACAAAGACCAATGGTAGTCTAGTTGGAGAGATGACGATGCGATGGACATGAAAGCTGCAAATATTAGGCATCACCAAGTGGTTTATGATGCAAAACTAGTGTATGATGGTTGTGGGTATGTATGCAAGAATGTGAGGTAGTCATGAAATGATGGGGATGTGGTATGAGCCAAGGGAGAGCTAGTGGTAAGACTGAATGAATGGCTGCCATGTTCAGGGGAAGAGGTTGAAGACGTAGGGAGGTGTTAGTATAGGAAAGTCATTCTTGATGTGTCGAATACGTGATAAAAGGGATGAGTGTGTGTGTGTGCATGTGTGAGGGGATAGGGAATAGAATACGAGTTAGGGTGTAAATTTAGTTATGTAAGACAAAAGGATTAGAAGTACGGAGTCAATACCTGGATGGTGATTACGGGCCGACCAAGGGAAAGGCCTGTGCCAACAAGAAGTGTTAGCTTTAATACAAACCGACCGATGGTGACTTGCTCCCCAGCACTATAAAGTTGAGAAGGCAAGATCCCAAATTTATTGCTATAGTCAGGGTTTGGTGTGGGTAAATTGAATATAGAATAGACCAAGATAAATTTTTCGCAGAACTACATACGCCACTCTCTAACCATTTCTTATGCCTCACGAATATGGGCTCTACATCATTCTCTTGTCCTTTATACTGTATTGATATAATTTTGCGAAATTTCATATCACTGGAATATTATAGATATTCATGTGATTGAAATAAGAGAAACCTGTTAATATTCTTATTGACCAGAGATTATGAGTAAACCTTTGTTACCGTGCAAGATCATGTTTGCTGCATCTTGTCTGTTTACGGGCTGCAAACGCAAGAGCCCGTGCCTAGCATAAAGCTAGGCAATCAAACAAGCAAGCAAGCAAGAAAGTCTGTTTCGGCGGGGAACTCTTATGGGTGCCACTATCATATTTAGCTATGAGACTGCTGTAGGATAAATTTACAATGGGAGCTATTAGAGTGGCTATTAGAATATGTAGTTCACGATTTATGAAGTGGAGATGATTATAGCAGGCAATCATGCTCTGTATGAACTTGGGGTAAATAATGCATCACAAAACAGGCACAGTATATTCAATTGTGAATTATTAAGTAGGCAAGATATTTTATTTTATTTGAGGATGCGGTGAGTAACTATGAATGTACAACATTTCAAAGCAAGCATTATCACTTATTTTATGCTCTCTTCACGATGTGTTGCTCGTAAAGTTCCTGTTAAGCTTACTTTGTTTTAGATATTTCAAATCGTTTATATAGCCTGTTGTATATATGCATATATTAAATTCTTTATAGCCATGCGAAAACTGTGATGATTATGTAGATTTAACATTCTCTCTCTCTCTCTCTCTCTCTCTCTCTCTCTCTCTCTCTCTCTCTCTCTCTCTCTCTCTCTCTCTCTCTCTCTCTAAACTATTTTTCGTGTTTTTGAGATACTTATTATTTATTATGAAAAAAAACAGTAGGCACTAAATCTATGAATGAAAAATTCCATTAGGCGTAAAAGTACTGGACAGAAAGTCCAGAATCACAAAATTTCCTAAAACAGATTTTGGTTGTCATCCATAAAAACTTAAATTAAGAGAAAAATATGAATTCTCGAATAAAATAGTTATTTTGAAATTTAATTTTGATTATAATATTAAATAAAAACGGATTCAATGATTAAATTGTAACATTAACCAATTATGTGAAAACATTAATATAGATTATTATAATCTACTTTTTTAAAAGAATACATTCTGACTGGAACAAAAAACTTCTCTCACTCGTCTATTATTTCAATACTTACCTATTAACTGTTTGGAAGGGCTCATTTTATAATGAATATCCCTCCTATTATTAATATGATATCTTTGCAGCTTGTCTGTTGAACAACCGTCATACGGGTACGAGCATTATTAGGTGCTTCAAATTAGTGCTGGGCTTAGTGGGCGATACCAGTGATTTGTTTCCAATACGATACCAAGTATAATATCGGTTAATATGAGTACTTTTTATTTTATTTATATTTCTGATTGTGAAACGCTACAATATAAAGGAATATACTAACAAGACATATACTTTTGTAATAATAATAATGTTATCGTACAAAATATTTACTTAGAAGAGATTTATAATAAAGATTCAGTCCAAGCCCATGATGAGCTAACTTGCTTGCTTGCTTATAGATTGTCCAGTCTACATAGACTGAACACGGGCTCTTACGTTGGCAGCCCGTCGAGCAGGCTCCCAGCTCACGAGAAACCTGCTTTTTAACAGGAGCTCTTTTTAGAGCACATTATTTAACACAGGCATTTGTTATTGTTACAGTGGCGCCACATTACTCTCACATGACTGATTCCGCAGCCGCTCAGCTCCTTGAGCATAGCTGCAGGTGCGACCGCTCAGCCCCAAGAGCATAGCCGCCTGAAGTTTTCATCCGCCTGGTTTTACAACTGCTCAGCACCTTGAGCGTGGTTGCAATTGCGGCCGCTCAGCACCAAGAGCGTGGCCGTCTGTGGACCAAGAAAACCCAGTCCAATTGGAACCGAAGTGAAAAAGTTTAGTAGTAGGTAAAAGTGTTGACAGTAGTAAGTCCCAGTGAGTATGAGAGACTGGGAGAGGAGAGAAGGATCTTGAGTAGTAGAGTAAAGGAGCAGTGTAGTTGAGGTGGAGAGGAGGGATTGAACGTTACTATCAGGAGTCTTAAAAAGGGAAAGGACTTTAATTATGAGCTGTACTATTAAGGGGGCCAGCTCTTCCAATGGCAAGGATTCAACTTGGGCCATGATGGAGGGGATTGAAGGAGGGGAAGGAGGATTCTGAATAGGATTGGGGTTAGGATCGGGGATGGATACAGGTGCAGCAGCTGGTACTGGAGCTGAAGCCGGTTTCCGAGGAGGTCTTTTGCGTGGTTTCCTCTGCGGCTTTGGTTGTGTCGTAGCTGTAGTCTCAGCAATAGGGTTGGAGGTTTGCTGGGGCTTCAGTCTTTTAGGCATTCTGGGCACCTTTTGTTTCAGGCATGATGTGGTTGGGAGCAAATGGGGCACTTGGCCTGAGTTTCTCTTCCTTGATTGTGAGCGTCAATGCAGGTTTGTGTTGGATGGTTTCCACTGCAGACTCCGCACACAGCCTGGCTTTTGCAGTCAGACTTGTGGTGTCCAGACCGTTGGCAGTTAAAACAACGGAGTGGTTCCCTTTCAAGGTCCCTGATGGGAAAGGTACCCCACAGTCCGAGTTCCAGGGCAGGTGGAATGGGGTCGATGAAGGTGACGACGACTTCTCTAGTGGGTGCCTTGCCACTGCCCACTTTCCTCTTGGCTTGGGCAACATTGTGGCATTCTTCAATGAAGGAGACTGGCAGTTTGGTTGGATAGTTGTACACCACCGCTTTCTTCTGTCTCCTGGCAGGATCCAGATAGGTGAGGGTGGTTTCCATGTAGAGGTGTGTCGCGTTATCTTGGTCTTTTGGGGTGATAATGATATCACATTTCAAGTTGGGTCTGGCCGTAATTTTAAGGCCAGGGTTGGCTGCAGCCATAGCAGCTACAGCCGCATATGATAAGGTTTCACCGGTGGCAGGAAGCTTGAACTTGGGCAGCTGGGATGAGACAGGTTGTGCCGCTGCTACTGCTACCTGAGTGCTGCCAATGGCCGTGGCAACAGCTAGAAGCTGAGTGAGACAATGCAGTTGCAGTCCTGCGGGTGGACGTCCGTGGTTTGGGTGGGGACAGGGTCCAATTCCATGGCAGAGACATCTGTCTCTTGGGTGGCTGTAGTCATAGTTCTCTCGGCGCCGGTGTGTGCCTCCAGGGGTGGAGGCAGGGTATCATGTACAGCTGGACAGTCAGTCTTCTTTTCTTTGATGGCTGGCTGGATTTGGGAAGGTGGAGGTTGCTGTTGGATAGCTGGAGCTGCAGGGAGTTCCTCAACCTGGAGTGAGTTCCAGTATTTTAGCACACACATGTGACAGCAGCATGTTGTTGGGTGTGGCCTGTGTGTGGATAGGTCATAGTAGCATGGGTTCGCAGTGAGCTTATGCCGTTTGTTCAGGATCTTCTTGTATATGTAGTTAACTGGGGGAGGGATATCCCAATTTCCTGGTCTGGACTCTACATCATAGAAGTGTGTGATGCAGGCAACTGTAAACTGGAGACAGTCCTTGCATGTACATTTTATGTGATGTTGGTACATGAGTTGGTCTTCAGGGACAAATCCCACCTTTTGGATGAGTTCTTCCCTGTAGCTGGTGTACAACATACAACATTTGCAGCCTTCGGCCGCCTCTGCTGTTTTGAGACGTTCTGGGTATAGGTCCCAGACGAAGTTCTTGAGTCTGGTATAGCCCACTGACATGATGAATCCGTTTTTCAGCCGAAATTATCAGTAGAGCCGAAAATAACAGTTATCCAGATGGTAGGGAGACGTCCTCACGGCATGGTAGTCAAGTCTAGACTGGGAGGAGCTAAGCTCTTCAGGGAATAATACAGCTAGAAATTACTGTAAATTTAGAATAAAGTAAAAATTAATATACATATAATTTATAAAGTAAATACACACACACACACACACATATATATATATATATATATATATATATATATATATATATATATATATATATATATGTGTGTGTGTGTGTGTGTGTAAAGATTATTAGCCTAAGAATAGAATGTACTGTAAGTGTATATTCATGTAATAAAGAAAAGTGGAATATGTAGTAATGATATAAGCATTGTCACGCGCCCGTATGCTTGTGAGTTCAGCCTTGCTTAAGGAACTCTGCGCGTACACAAAAAGAGAATAATGGTAAGGTCGCCAGTCGGCAATAAGACAAGGAATACCGACAAAATAGATATATTGACAATAATATTGAAATGAAAATTAATAAAAGGGGAGCACAACCGATAATTGCTTCATATTTCAAGTAAACCACGAGGTACTTCACTGGGAGTTGGGCTCACGTGGAGTTGTAGGCCGTGGAAGGGTTCAGCACTGCAATTTCATTCGCTGGAAGGGAAATGAATTAAATTATTAACCGCTCACTTCTACAGGCTGGGAACACGAAGTCGTGTGGTTAAAACCTTTAAGCAAATTAAATAAAAGTGCAAACTTAAGAATTTAAACACTACACGTGGGAAACAACACTGTCATGGTGAATTAATTAAGGTTAGCAGCAACGGCACACGTGGTTGGGACATAAGGAATAGGATAAAAAGGTTCAGTGGGTAGGATCTTTCTTTAAAGGATAAAAGGAAAAAATATGGGATATGGGAAGGAGATGGATAAGGATGATGAGGTTGAGGTACTCAAACAGACATCTTACCTTAAGTAAAAGTACTCTAGTTCTTCCCTTGTGGAGGACATGGTACAGGTCCTGCTCTGAAGTCTGATGGTCTTGAGAGCGAAGAGAGGTGATGTTCCTCTCACGGGGGTTGGTTAGTGAAGAACGATGCCCAGCCGCTCTTAGGTCGACTAAACTCCCTTTTGCTCCCAAGTGGGGGTGGGGGGGGGGGGTAATTGGCCTGACGGTTGTCCCATTGGTCAGGCCTTGTCATGTGTCCCGACACCCCCATCAATAGGCCTTGTGACTTCTCCTGGATCCTTTGTGGCAGCGTTTATCGGCCACGTGCTCTGAAGATGTCTGGAATGAGACCTCAGGGGAGTAGACTGGTATAGGATGGTTGGACATGTGGTGAGGCTCTAGGTAGGGTCCTAATGCTTGTGGGAATTCAACTGATCCTTGCTGGCGGGGTCTTTAGTTTGAAAAAAGTGGCGCAATGACCGCCAGGATTAACAGCCCCCCATTTTAGCAGAGATTTTGTCCTAAAACAGGACAAGAACTCTGCAAGCAAGGTCTGAAACCACTAGTCTTAATGACTCCTCCCTCCGTGAGTCTCACCACGATAATGAATTAATATCTAAGCTGCAACTAGGGTCATAATTTTACGTTATTTTGATAGTATATTAACTTTACCTGCCACATAGAAGTAAGAATGCAGTTGTGAGGCAACAATTAAGAAATAAAAAATGCGGTAATAGTCAAAGTTAAGTGACCTACTATGCATTTCAGGGCCGTGTCCAATTGATTTTCGTTGATAAAATCCTACCAAAACATCGTATATGGGTCACATTTTGGAAATAAGTATTTGAAGCCACAGCCTAATTGGCAAAAATATGCAGTAATGTCTAAGGTGAATAATAAAGGCACTTACCAAAGTAAATCTAAAAAATTGAAAGGGTAACTTAGCTAAATTTAGACGCACCCAGAGAGAGACTTTGTAGACTTCATTACTGAAGGCCCTCCAACTCATTGATACTCTACTGTAGTATGACGTAGTAACTATACACTCCAGTCCAGATTGGCTTTGACTTAAGAATGGTCTGCTGTCCTCCGCCTGTTATCGGCATGTTTACTATTGTGAATGGAAAGTTTACTGGGTATTACGTCTGATGTCATAGTTCACGTCACAACTAGCCTCTCGCTGGGTGCGTCTAAATTTAGCTAAGTTACCCTTTCAATTTCTTAGATTTACTCTGGTAAGTGCCTTTATTATTCACATTAGACATTATTGCATATTTTTGCCAATTAGGCTGTGGCCTCAAATACCTATTTCCAACATGTGACCCATATCCGATGTTTTGGTAGGATTTTATCAGCGAAAATTAATTGGACACGGCAAGGAATGCATAGTAGTGCAGTGGTAGGCATAAAATTAAAGCAAATTGACAAATCATATGCATAAGAATAAAATAAATAAATAAAAATACATTAGATGCAACTAATGAGGCTAAGATGGCTCCTCAAGTTTATCTACCTGGGGAGACACCAAGGCCAATAATATTTTTTCATACAACCTAAATTAACTTACTGACAATGACTACAGGCTAGGGACATGGCACTGTGCACTGAGCACTAATGCCTGGGGAGGACATCTGCTATTTTATTATCTGCGCCTTTTATGTGCTCGACCTTCCAATTGTAGCCTTGGAGGTCTATGCACCACTTCATGAGCCTCTTATTCTTATTTCGGAACTGCGTCAAGTAAGTCAGAGGGTTATGGTCCGTTAGGACTGTGAGTGGGAACTCTTGGTCAGCATGATATGATTCAAAATGCTTCAGTGACAAGACCATGCCTAAGAGCTCCTTCTCAATAGTACTGAACCTAGTTTGAGCAGGATTCAGTTTCTTTGAGAAGTATGCAATAGGGTGTCGGACTTGATCTTACTCCTGCAGGGCATCCACGGGGAGAGCGAAAGGCTTAGTGTAGAGTGGTGCACGGAGCGGCTCATTAAAATGCCTTTGTTCCGTAACCGAAATACAAACCACGCTATTTACATGAGGTATTACTTTCGGTGTAGCTGAAATGACGAGCCATTAGATTTTAACGAGGGTTAACTACCCTCTCTCTAGCTAGTGAGGGGTTAGGGGAGAGGTAGCTAGCTACCCCTCCCCCCCCCCTCACACACCGGTGAACTGATTCACTTCGCTTTTGGCTCGGACGGTGGGCAGACGTCTCTGTCCAGTCCTCGCATGGCAGCCATTAATGTTTTGTCTTTACTTAATTACTTACTTTTCTTATACTTAATATATACAGTATGTAAACATTCTTATGTTTATGTATATATTTGAGTATAAAATACAGTAAGTTTCCTTTTCAGTGTTTGTGCTGTGTGTGTGTAGTGTACGACAACATCTCCGTGTGGTTCCAGGCCCCCACTGTGACATTTCATGGGTCGCGATCTCTCCCTTGGTCCTTCGGTCCTCCCTTTGGCTTCCGATTCTCGGGCGCCGTGGGGAATCGTCATCGCTGGACTTTATTTATCATTCTGTTTTCTCCGCTGTTCCTCCTTCCCTACGGGGAACTTGGACTATCAGCGTAGGGAACATGGGAGTTTAGTTTGACTACAGTCTCTCTCTCTCTCTCGAGGTCGTTCACCCTTTTATTACTACAGTGAACCCTCGTTTATCGCGGTAGATAGGTTCCAGACGCGGCCGCGATAGGTGAAATTCCGCGAAGTAGTGACATATTTACCTATTTATTTAACATGTATATTCGGACTTTTAAAACCTTCCCTTGTACGTATTACTGTTAACAAACCACCCTTTAATGTACAGAACACTTAATGCATGTACTACAGCACCCTAAACTAAAACAGGCACAAATATTAAAGGCGATTTTATATCATGCGTTTCCTAAACACCTAAAAAGCACGATAAAAAATGGCAACCAATGTTTTGTTTATGTTCATCTCTGATCATAATGAAGAAACAAACTCATTTAGTGTACACATATATGTATAGGTTAGTTTTTGCATCGATTATATTGATTATACAGTACTGTATGTTGATTTTTTTTATTACCAATGTTTTAGTTTACGTATTTTTCTTAGGACTTCCAAATGAAATGTTTTTCTTTATGACGCCGCCTGAAACGACGGCGTCATAAAGTACGTGTACTGTACGCTCAGTAAACAACCACGCTCAGAACAAACAAGGCATTTAACGCGCATGATGATAGTGATAAATAATGATACAGTACAGTATTTACAGTAAAAGCATTTACAAAATATGTTACCTTACAATTATAATTTACCGTATCTACTGTATATAAAATTATACTGTACTGTACAGCACATACAGTATTGTACGTAGCAAAGCAGGAAAACAATTTACGAGAGAGAGAGAGAGAGAGAGAGAGAGAGAGAGAGAGAGAGAGAGAGAGAGAGAGATTGTTTTACGTACGTACAGTAAATGTAAATTTTAAACATAAAAAATCAATTTACGAGAGAGAGAGAGAGAGAGAGAGAGAGAGAGAGAGAGAGAGAGAGAGAGAGAGAGAGAGAGAGAGAGAGAGAGATTGTTTTACGTACGTACAGTAAATGTAAAATTTAAACAAAAAAAATATGATAGGTTACAACATGTAGACTTTTAAAACCTTCCCTTTAACTTAATGCATACAGTATGTACAGTACTAAACTATAAAACAGGCACAAATACAGTTTTAGAATGTAAGAATATTAAAGTAAAAAATAAAGATTGTTACTGTACTCACCACGAAAGAAGTTGAAGAAAAACTTGAATGATGATGGCGATGAATTTACTGCACAGTAGAAATGATGATGATGAAGCTAATGATGTGTTCTACTGTGCAGCCAGGTAGTATTTTACGTCTCTTCAGACGGAGGTGTCTTTTCCTGGGACACCTCTTCAACTTCTTCCTGGGAAACTTCTTCAATTTCTTCCGAAGGCGTACTAGCAGGAGGAACTGGCTCTTTTTTGCGAGGCTGGAAGAACATTGTGATCGGAAGTTGTTGCCGCTGCTTCTTTTTTCGATCCAAGAGCATTTTGTAGGGAGTCATGTCTTCATCGATCTTGTTGCAGAATTGCATCGAGCGAACCATATCCTCGTCCCACTCTTGCAACATTTCTTTCAACTCCTTCGCCTGCAGGCCTTGGCAAGCCGTTCTAATGTTAAGCCCGTTTCTTCGACATTTTCTTGGGTCTCTTCCTGGGTTTCACTCTTCTTCGCTTGCCGATTTCGTCAGGTCTTCGAGGTCTGCGTCAGTTAGGGGCTGGGAATGGCAGTCCAACAACTCGTCGACGTCTTCAGTCGTCATGTCGCCAAACCCGTCACCTCCAATTATGGCAGCCAACTGCACAGATTTCCGTATTGCAGAGTGTTGGATTTCCGACGGAGTAAATCCCTTGTCGTCGTAAACAATCTCGGGCCACAACTTCTTCCAGCTCGCATTCACGGTTGCAGGTTTCATCTCTTGAAGTGCCTTCTGCATATTCTGCAGGCACGTGGCTATGGTGTACTGCCGCCAGTACGCCTTCAAGTTAAAATCTTCATCCTCATCATCTTGGGCAGCATCCACACACGCAACGAGGTCCGCCAAGGTGTTCTTCGTGTAGAGGGCCTTGAACGCCCTGATAACCCCCTGGTCCATCGGTTGAATTAATGACGTGGTGTTGGGTGGCAGGAACTCAACCTGAATGCCCTCATGCGACAGGTCAGTTGCGTGTCCACCAGCGTTATCCATAAGGAGAAGGATCTTGAATGGCAAGCCCTTCTCTACGAGATATTTGCTGACTTGCGGGATAAAACACTGATGGAACCAGTTGGAGGTCAGCATCTTCGTAATCCATGCTTTTTGATTATGCATCCAGTACACGGGAAGGAGATTCTTATTTTTATTTTTCAAAGCGCGAGGATTTTTCGACTTATAAATAAGCCCCGGCTTTAGCAAAAATCCAGCAGCATTGCCACACATCACGAGGGTAACGCGATCCTTGAATGCTTTAAAGCCAGAGGCTTTGGCTTCCTCTTTGAACAGGAAAGTTTGCGACGGCATTCTCTTCCAAAACAAGCCGGTCTCATCCATATTAAAGACTTGTTCCGGCTTGTATCCACCTTCGGCGATAATATTCTTGAACGTCTGGTTCACGTAAGTTTCAGCAGCGGCAGTGTCAGCGGAAGCAGCCTCCCCATGCAGGGAAACGCTTTTCAGGGCGAAGCGTTTCTGAAACTTCGCGAACCATCCTTTGCTGGCGGAAAAACGTTTCTGAGGCTGGGAATCAGTGGATGTCCCTGGTTGAGGATCATCTGCATCATCATCATCTTCAGCATGGTTGCCGTCGTCGTCTTTAGGTTCCTTTGCAGCAAAATTCTCATATAAGCTCAAAGCCTTTGTTTGGATGGTGTTCGTATCCAAGGCTATGTTCTTCTTCCGGCAGTCGGCAATCCACACAGCTAAAGCACCTTCCATGCGTACAATCGTTTTATTACGCGTTGTAACGACTCGCTTCGCTGATCTGCTAAAGGTGATTGCAGCCGTCTTTCTAATGTTCGCCTCGTCCTTCTTGATATAGCGAACAGTAGATTCGTTGATGCCAAAATGGCGCCCAGCGGCCGCGTAACTTCTACCATCTTTTAACATATCGAGAAGCGTAACCTTCTCAGCTATCGTCATCATCCTTCGGTGGCGTTTAGGCTCACTACTAGCCTTAAGAGAAGCAGAATGCTTGGGAGCCATTACAGTAGGATTTGACAAAAAGTTCAACTTAAAAAAGTCTCACACAGCACAGATTCACAAACTTAAGAACATCTACTCAGCGATACGCGGTAAGAGAAAGTGGACGACCCGGCCCCGCGAGAACCTAGATGCTGCGGGTTGGAGATGATGGCAAAACACCAATCACAGGCTAGATAACAAAACTTGAGTTCTGATTCGTCATCTATCAGCGCTTGAACCAATCACAACCCGTCTTACAGTATATGATGCGTAGGTTACCAACTCATAGAAGATGCCCCGCGCATACCGAACGTACGTAGATTAATAATAATAATAATAAATAATGATAATAATACAGTACAGTACTGTAATAATAATAATAATAATGATAATAATAACAATCATAATTTTATTAACAACAACAACAATAATAATAACAATATTTAATAGCTTTACGTATGCTACAGTGTTTTATTCTTTTGTAGGATGTGTGTGTGTGTGTGTCTCTCTCTCTCTCTCTCGTACGCTTATTCGAAATGTGATTTTTGCAACAAAGAATATTATTGGATGCAGTACTGTACTACGTATGTATACATACAAAAGATTCATGGAAAAGAAGCACATCCATTACATTTGTAGTACTGTACGTACAGTAGTAGTCAACAGCAGCCTTACACCATTCTAATATTGTATGACTGCATCTGATTTGCGTTTCATGTTCGATTTAATTTTACTATGTACTGTATACAGTACTGAATTATCGTATGATAATACAGTACAGTACAGTAATACAGTAATAATAATAATAATAATGATAATAATAATAACAATAATAATTTTATTAACAACAACAACAATAATAATAATAATAACAATACAGTACTGTAATAATAATACAGCTTTACGTACGCTATTTTACGCTTTTGTTGTACTGTAGGATGTGTGTGTCTCTCTCTCTCTCTCTATCTCTCTCTCGTACGCTTATTCGAAATGTGATTTTTGCAACAAAGAATATTATTGGATGTAGTACTACGTACGTATACATACAAAAGATTCATGGAAAAGAAGCACATCCATTACATTTGTAGTACTGTACGTACAGTAGTAGTCAACAGCAGCCTTACACCATTCTAATATGGTATGACTGCATCTGATTTGCGTTTCATGTTCGATTTAATTTTACTACATACTGTATACAGTACTGTATTATCGTATGATCACATTCTCTTTTCGTGTTTTATTTCTTTCTGTGCTGAATTATATATCATATGTAATGCAATGAACAATCAGTAAGAGCAGATATTACTAATTACAGTATTAATGGAATTACAGGTAACAAAATATCGTATTTGGTTGTCTTCAGATTTCGCGGTATTTTCGAATTTTCCGGAAAATCCGCGATATGTATATATATATGGGTTATGGAAAAAACCCGCGAAGTGGTGAATCCGCGATTGTCGAACCGCGAAGTAGCGAGGGTTCACTGTATTACGTATTACGGTAGCTTCCTTCCCGTTGCGGGTTGAGTTGCTACTCCGTTTATTTTGTCTCAATTATTTTTAATCAAATTTAATTGTATTTGTTAACTTTTCAGCTTCTATGTAGAACGCTTCCCTTCAGGGTTCATTCGTTCTTATTATTAGTGAACATTCTTTGATGAATTACATAATTATAATTGTTATAATTGTGTTTTTGTTAGTTCTCCGCCTTCCCCCCCTTCCCGTGAGTGTCAGTGGGGGAGGAGGGCGCATTCCTGGTGTGTAATTCTTATGTTCTTTTTCCTCGGGGTTCCTCTTCGGAGTTCCCCCGGGGGAATGAATGTTAACTAATTATTTATTTTATTTTCATAATTAACTATCTAGTTTTCGTTTGCCTAATGTGCCAACGAAGCAGAGCTGTCCTGTTTGGAGTTGGGCCTGGGGAGTCTTCTGTTGCCGCCTCCTCTCTACGACTTCATCATGGACGTGTTCCCTTCTCCTAGAAGTTCTCCCGTGGCAACTGTCAGCGCCTTAGTTCATTTAGAATGCTCAGGAGGTTCGCCTCCATGGGTGGGTAACTTCCCTTCTGAGGGAGGTTCCCTTCCCAGGTATGAGTTTTTTCCCCTTCAGGGGGGCAACTTCTCATACCTTAATAATTCCTGGTTGGTTTGGTTTTTCCTGGTCCTCGGGCGGTTATGCTCTTGGTGCTGAGCGACCGCTTTTGTAACCATGCTCAAGGGACTGAGCGGTTGCAAGGCCGGACCATGGAATTCGTGTGATTATGCTCTTGGTGCTGAGCGGTCGCACTTGCAGCTACGCTCAAGGGGCTGAGCAGCTGCAGGAGCTCCTCTTCGGAGGATTGCTCTTTATGGTCAGCTTGATGATCCAACGGCCCTAAGGGGCGCCTTCATCAGTTCTTCTTGTCTCTTCTACGAAGTGTTCACCTCTCTCGTTCGCGAGAGAGGACACTCATAGAGACTCCTCTTCGGAGGACTCCCCTGCTGTTGTTGCTGTTGGCTCAGTTCCCCCCTCCAAACATCCTTCAAGGGGGCAGTTGAGTCCAACGGTATCTCCTGCGAGTGTCTCTCCCCCTCGGGGGAGTTCACTAACGGAGACTCCTCTTCGGAGGACTGATGATGGTGCTCCTGTCCGTGGTCGTCTTCATCTTCAGCCGCAGAGGATCTTCGACGAGAACATACCGTTGCAGCTGCTTCGCTAGACCTTTCAGCAGATCGTTTGCGATCTCCGACACCTGCCAGACCTTCTTGTCTTCCATCTCCGTTCCTGGACGCAGATGCGCAGTGGGCGCCACTCCACCCCTTTTTCCAACGGGCACTGGTCCCTTCAGGGCAAAGGGCTTATCTCATAATATGAGTAAGTCCCTTTAGTGCCAGGTTTTTACCTGTGCAGCCTCGTTCTCCTCGCGCAGTAGTTCGCAAATGCTCTCCTGCTGTGAACCAGACTTCTGCTGAATCAACACTCCAGTGACCTCCTGTAGCTGAGTCTCACCGTAGATCTCCTGATCGCCAACTCTTCTGAGACCTTCTGTGCGGCTATGCGCCACGTGCACCAACGGTCTCCTGAACGCCCACAATCGCCTGCTCGCCAGCGCACATCTGCTCGCCCTTTTCTGATGTGCGCAATGCGCGCCAACGTTCGCCTTCGCGCCCACAATCTCCGGATCTGGGCGCAGGCAGGGAGATTATTTCTTCGCTGAACTCCCATGTTCGCCTGTTCCCCAGTGCACATCTGCGCGCCCTTTCCTGATGTGCGCAATGCGCGCCAACGTTCGCCAACGCGCCCACGATCTCCGGATATGGGCGCAGGCAAGGAGTTTATTCCTTCGCCTCCTCGCCGACGATCTCTCTGGTTCTGCACCCTCGCTGCTATCTTCTGGCCACGCAACTACACGCCAACGATCTCCCCGGTTCCTGCCTCGTCGCGCGCAGTTCAAGAGGTTCCTACGCTAGCGCACAGGCGCTCGCAGGTTCCTCTGGACTCGCAGTGCCCTTCTGGAGTTTTCACGTGAAACGCGCCCACGCGCGGTCCCAGTCCCAACGCGCCAGCATGCTTCCACATCACAGCGCGCCGCCCAGGAGGCGCCTAAGCTAGCGCACGGCTGCTCACAGGCACCCCAGGGCTCTCCTTGCGCGCCAGGGATCTCCTAAGCGCCCGCACGATTCTTCGCCTGCGCGCAAGCGTTTTTCAACGCTCCCACGCTTCAATCGTCGTAGGTCTCCTACGCGCCCACGAGTTAACTCTCCTGTACGCGATCGATCGCTACGCGCCATCGCTTGCCAACGCACCATCGCTTGTCAACGCGCCATCGCTCGCCAACGCGCCTTCCCCCGCATACGAGCCATCGCTCGCCAAAACGCGCCATCGCTCGTCAACCCGCCATCAGTCTCCTGGCCGCAAGCACTCGCCCTTACAACCGCGCGCCCACTCGCCCGCGCGCATGCGCACCCATGTTCGCCCGCGCGCGAACCAACGATTTTTACATCGCGCCAGCGCCAGCGCGATTTCGGCCGCGATTCCCGTCGGGTTCCGCAACACAGGTAACCTGGCGAGTCTTTTGGAGTGCGTACTTCCAGATCACTTTCGTCACGATCTCCACCCGTAGACGCAGAGCAGCGCACGTGCAGGAGCAGGAAGAAGCTTCAGAGAGGTCTGGGCAACATTCTTCTCCTTCTTTTCAGGCAAACCCCATCATCTCTACTCCTCAGGATCACCCGATCCCCTTCCCTCCAGCTGGGTCGCTGACACTGCGTCTGTCAGCCGTCAACAGAGGAGGTATTTCAAGATTATGGGGAAGCCTGGTTTAGCTCTGCCTCTCCACCATTCTGTGGAAGGGCTTCCAGGGGAATTTCTCTCGAAAAACTCTCCGCCCGGCAGGGGACACTCTGCTTCGGAGATCTTGAGCCAGGTGAAGGCCGCAAAGTGTGCCATGCAGGCCACTTCGTGGCTGGTCGTCTGGCTTGGATCTCTGAGCATCCTGTTGTTATCCGAGGACTTGTCCAAGGAGAGCACCAGGAAGACCATGGAGACTTTCCTCCTCTCGGGCACGAGCACCATCGATTTCCGGCTCATCAAGTTTCGAACATGTGGGCAAACTCGATGTTGAAGCATTGAGGTTCCTCTCGAAAGTCCCAACCGTGGATGTCGGCAAGCTCAGACACTCTTCCATCCTTGTAAAGAGCTTGTTTGATCCCAAGGATGTGGGACGGACAGCTGAGAGGTAGAGGAAATCGAATCGCGATTCGCCCCTCCAAAAGGAGCTTACATCCAGACCCTACAAGCCTCCAGCGCCTCAACAACAACAGCCTCGTCGGCCTAGGACATCGGAACCGGCTCCGGCGGCAAAGACAAAGGTGTCTAAACAGCAGCCCCCTCCTGTCAGGGACAAGAAAGACGGGAAGTCCTCCTGGGGAGGCAATAATCCTAGAGGGAGCAGCCGAGGCCGCAAACGCTAGGATTGGCCGATTCCAGCACGATCTCCATGATCAGCTAAGGATATCGCGTCCCGTTCATAACATCTCTACCTCCTCTGACAGCGAATCCAGTGTCGCTGAGCTCCTATGCCATGGGATCGGCAAAGGGGCTAGCCCTTCGGGCAGAATTCGAGACCATGCTCTAGAAAGATGCTCTCCTTAAGGTCGTCGACGGCTCCCCCCCCGGCTTCTTCAGTCGACTTTTTTCTTGTTAAGAAGGCATCTGAAGGCTGGAGATCCGTCGTCAGCTCTGAACAAGTTTGTCGAACAAACTTCGTTCAGCGTGGAACGGCAGAGTCGTTCAGACTTGCAGTGAGACCACTAGTCTTCAGGTGCACAATAGATCTGAAGGACGGGTACTTCCAGATCCCAATCCATCCGTTTTCCAGGAAGTATTTGAAATTCAACCTAGACAACAAGGTCTACCAGTTCAAGGTGCTGTGTTTCGATCTCTACACAGCACCGCAGGTGTTCACCAGAATGTTCACCCTGATACCTTCGTGGCCACTTAGGATCGGCATCCGTCCCCTTCGCTATCTGGATGACTGGCTAACCCCGGCAGTCTCGGAATCGACCCTTCTTCGACACCGAGGCATGCCTCTGGGACTTTGCCAAGATCTAGGGATCATGGTAAATCTCGAGAAGTCTTCTCTGCTTCCATCCCAACAACTGGGATATTTAGGCATGATATTAGACACCAATCTCTACAAAGCCTTCCCATCAGTCGACAGGATAGCAAGGCTGAGGAGAGTCGCAGAACCTTTCCTCAGACGAGGAGAGCTTCCAACCCAATCTTGATTACGTCTCCTAGGTCACCTTTCCTCCCTGACCCGTCTAGTTCCAAACGGCCGCCTCAGGATGAGATCCCTGCAACGGCGGCTCAAGTCCCGGTGGAACCATGGCAACGATTCCCCGGGCACTCTGGTCCCTATGGGACCTGCAGAACGAATGGACCCGCAGTGGTGGTTGTCCTACGGGAACCTTTGAAAGGGAGTGGATCTTCGTGTCCTTCCCCCGCATTTGATGCTGTTCTCGGACGCGTCAAAAGAACGGGGGGGGGGGGGCACGTTCTGAACCAAAGGATCTCAGACCTATGGTCAGAATCAGAAAGGTACCTCCACATCAATCTGCTAGGAATGAAGGCTGTATATCTGGCCCTTCAACAGTTCCAACAACCCTGGCGGGTCACTCCGTGAGCGACAACACCACGGTAGTGGCTTATTTCAACAAGCAGAGAGGTACCTTTTCATACAGCTTTCCCATCTTGCAGTAGAGATACTGAGATGAACCGTTTCCACTCAACACCACTATCGGCTCGCTTCATTCCGGGCAAAGGAATATGCTCTCCGACAGTCTGAGCAGAGCCTCGCATATAGTGAGTGCCGAGTGGTCTTTGGACCCTCTAGTAGCCAACAAAGTCCTGACTTTCTGGTCCTGTTCGCGACAGCCTTGAACTTCAAGCTGCCGCTGTACTACTCCCCAGTCCCGGACTCCAAGGCACTCTGGCAAGATGTCTTCCTACAACGGTGGGACAACATCGATGTCTACGCCTTCCCACCGTTCTGTATGGTAAGAAGAGTGCTCAACAAGACCAGACTATCGGTCAACCTGTCGATGACCCTGATAGCTCCGCTACGGCATCATGTAGAGTGGTTCCCGGACCTTCTGCATCCCCTGACAGAACTCCCGAGAGAGCTTCCCCCACGACACGAGCTACTCAAGCAACCACACTGCAACATCTGCCACAAAGCCGTAGCATCGCTTCGGCCTCATGCCTGGAGACTATCCAGCATTCCCTCACAGAAAGAGGCGTTCCGCAACAAGTTGCGGAGCGGATGTCTCGACACCTGCGAAAGTCATCCGCAGGGGTCTACCAGGCGAAGTGGAGAGTTTTCTGTGATTGGTGTCGTGGGAGATGCCACTATTCCAGCAATAGCGGAATTATTGTATACCTGCGGGAGGGAATGCGCCTTTCGCTCTCGGCGGTGAAAGCCTATCGTTCAGCCTTAAGCCAGGCCTGCAGGCTGAAAGGAATAGACATTTCCTCCTCGCTGGATCTTTCTTCGCTCATACGAAACTACGAACTTACCTGCCCCCAGTCGGAAGTGAGACCTCCTCCATGGAACATGGTTCGGGTTCTTAGGGCTCTCAGGAGACCTCCTTGCGAACCATTACGCCAGGCTTCTGATTGTCACCTGACTTGGAAGACGGTGCTCCTGCTCGCTCTGGCCTCGGCCAAGCGTGCCAGCGAACTTCATGGTCTCTCATACGTCGTCGGCCATTCAAGAGGAGAGGGGGAGGTAACGTTCAGGTTCGTCCCTGAGTTGGTCACTAGTCTCAAAATCTTGGAGCCCGGACCCCCGGTTCGACTCCTTCATGATTTCGAGTCTCCGTTCTGTAACAGATGACCCAGACCATCTCCTACTTTGCCCAGTAAGGAGTCGGAGGTGTTATCTTAAGAACAGCTGCAGTTCGTCCTCACGTGCAAGCCCTGTTTGGGAGCACAGGAAGGACGGAGAGGAGGGTCACCAAGAATACCTTTTCAGCCTGGATTCGGAGGGTCATCCATCACGCCCTGAATCCAGACCCTCCTCCGTCACGTCGCTTTAGATCACACAACGTCAGAGGCATCGCAACGTCCCTGGCCTTCAAGAGGAACTACTCTGTGACGCAGGTGCTACAAGCTGGAGTCTGGAAGCGTCAAACGACCTTCACAGCCCACTACCTGCAGGACGTGACCCACAGGAGCTTCGATACGTTTTCTATCGGCCCTGTGGTGGCTACACAACAGCTGATCTAACCTCAGGCTCCTTAATGGACAGGTAGCAGAAGGTTGAGGGCATTGTTACCCGGTTTTAGACTGCATGAATGAAAGAAGTATGTCTGGCCCTTACTTCTTTCTTCATCTTCCCCTCTCTTGGGGAAAGCAGCATCCTGGGTTCTCTGCATAGCTGACCTCAAACCTCTGCAGGTAAACCATGCTGCCTTGTGTTCCTAGTATTAAGATAATACTGTCGCGTCCGCCATACCCTGACGAGGTGGTATTGGGAACGCCCTAGCCTAGAATTCCATCTAAGGGACTTCAGGTCAACTTCCTAGGACAATTCACTCTTCATCCCTCCACACACGAGCTTACGTAGGCCGCACGTTCCCTGCGGAGCAAGGAACTTGCGAGGTGCAGGGACTCTTTTTCTCAAGTGCTGCTCACTCGGATTCTGAGCCCCCGTGCAAAGCCAAAGCCAGTAAGTCTGGGACTTTCCACCCTTCCTAAGGGTTAAGTCTCCCCCATGTAAATAGCGTGGTTTGTATTTCGGTTACAGAACAAATGACAAATTCGGAGATAATTTTTATTTTTCCTAACCATACAAACCTTAGCTATTTACACATATTTGCCCGCCAGCCCTGTCCCCCAAGGCAAGTCCTACCTCTAAGCGAAGTGAATCAGTTCACCGGTGTGTGAGGGGGGAGGGGTAGCTAGCTACCTCTCCCCTACGCTAGCTAGGGAGAGGGTAGTTAACCCTCGTTAAAAATCTAATGGCTCGTCATTTCAGCTACGCCGAAAGTAATACCTCATGTAAATAGCTAAGGTTTGTATGGTTAGGAAAAATACAAATTATCTCCGAATTTGTTATTTTATGTGGTCAAAGGCTGCCCAGCATTCATCTGTACAGCAGAACTGCTTGTTTCCTTTGAACAAGTCTGTGATGGGAGCGGCTACCTTAGAGAAGTTTGGCACAAACCTCCGGAAGTACTGCACCATCCCCGGGAATCGTTGGGCTTCCTTCTTAGTTTTAGGGTAGGGCATCTCTTGTATTGCAAGGATATTAGCATCTTTGGGCATTATTTTGCCCCCTCCTACTTGGTGGCCCAGGTAGGTAATCTCAGTCCCGCCAAACGTGCATTTTTTGAGGTTGATGACCAAATTTGCCTTTTGGAGGGCCTTCAGCACCTTCCCTAGAGTTAGGAGGTGTTCTTCCCATGTATTAGAGAAAATGACGATGTCATCTAAGTAGACCACACAGTTGGACCAAGTCAATCTTGTGCTCTAATAGTTGGGTGTGACCTAGTGTGTCTCGCACTACCTGTGGGTGCTGTAACAGGAGGCTCTTGACGATACCCCTCTTAACAGTGTCCAAAGCAGGAGTGACCAGCTTAAAGTTGGCCAGAACTTCGGAGTTTCTCGCAGGTGAGTGGATCTGGGTAACAGCTCCCACCACATTGGCCCTCTGTTGATAGGGCTTAAGCAGGTTGATATGGAGCCACTTGGCGCGTCTTATGCCGAAATCCACTAGGTAATTTAATTTACCCTTCTTCCCAAGAATCTTGTGGGGGCCCGTGAATGTTGTGCTTAACGGTCTCTGCTCTCCTGGGCGGAGAACCAGAACGTGGTCTCCCACTTCAAAACTTCGATCCCGGGCTTCACGATCTACTTGACGTTTTGTGATGCCCTGTACCTTTGCCTCGGAAGCCTTGGCAATTTCCCAGGCAGTTCGTAACTTAGCCTGTATATCTGGAAGCTCTTCCACCCAGGAGTCCTTGGAGGAGTCCTCCCAAGCTTTATAGTGTATGTCTAGTGGCCCACGTGTGGAGTGAGCGTACAGCAACTCAAAAGGGCTGTATCCTGTGGTTTCTGAGCGTGCCTGGCGGAGGGCAAACTAGGCATAAGGCAAGTTTTCCTCCCAATCTGAAGAGCCAGTCTCCCCTAACTTCGTCAAGACTGTTTTTAGTGTTTGGTGGGAGCGCTTCACGAGTCTTTGGCGCTCTGAATGATATGCAGTAGAGGTCTGGTGGTGGACACCATGGTACTCCATTGCTGCCTTAAACTCTCTTGCCATGAAGTGAGAGCCCTTATCCGACTGAACTGTGGCTGGGAAACCAAACCTTCAAAAGAATTGTGTCAGTCCTCTGACAGCATGACTGGCATTGGCACACCTAGTCGGCACAGCAATGAGGTAGCGCGTGAACCGATCAATCATTGTTAATAAGAAACTATTTCCATGCTTACTCTGGGGCAGGGGACCTACATAATCCACTAATACATCATGGAAAGGAATACCTGCAGATGGAATGGGTTGGAGAGGAGCCCTCGGCACTACCTGGTTTGGGTTACCAGCAACTTGGCACGGATGGCAGGAAGCTACGTAAGCCTCAACACTCTTCTGCAATCCCAGCCAGAAGAAATGAGGCTGGATCAGCTGGGTAGTGCGTTTGACACCAAAGTGTCCTTCCAATCCCTCATGGGCCATACGTAGCACTGACAAACAGATATTACGGGGAACAACTACTTGCCGGCGAAGGGCTTCTGCAGGATCGTGAGAGCTTCGGGTGATTCTGAAGAGCACCCCTTCCTTCAGCAGGAAATTCTCCTTTGGTAGATTAAGCATATCTGCTTCGTCTGAATAGTCAGCTTCCCTGTAGGTTTTCAGTGTCTCATCCAACAACTGAAATTTGATGAGCTCTGTCCGACTCCCTAGGTCCTCTAGGGTGATGGACGCTTCTCCCTCAGACTCCTCCGAGACCCCTGGGTTAGTATTGGGATTTACTCTATTCCCTGTGGTGGTGAGCAGCACAGCTTCATCCGATTAGGCTTCTGGGGTACGAGGCTCATACTCATTGCTGTAGGAGGAAGACTCTTGGGCCCCCTCACTTAGCCAAGGTATTTTCCCAAGGTTACTGTCAGCTAGCCATTTGTCTTCTTCGGTAGGGGCGTGCTCAGTCCCGGGCTCTAGCTCGACTGCCTTCATGTACCTGAGGGGCACGCGTTGTATGCCTCTCAGGAGGTCTTGTCCCAAGAGCAAGTCATAGCCTTCATGCCCAAGATCGCTCACTACCCCTAGCCTGCATCTTTTGCTGAGCTGGGGTATGGTCACTCTCAACTCCATAGTAGGGAGATCCCTAGTGACTCCTTCGATCCAATGGACCATCATGCGATTGTCCTGCTGAACTTTGGCACCGATAGGAACCTGGTGCCATAAGATTAGGGAAACGTCTACACCAGTATCCTGTAATACTCTGACTGATTGTGGAGAGCCGTCTCCTTCAGGCAGAGCTACTGTGATCTCCCTAACAGCGGGTTGTCTTTTGGGAGCTTCTCGGATAGAGATTGAGAGGGCAGTTGGAGAAGAGGCTGAGGATTTGCTGGGAAATAGTGAGTAATTCTTTGTGTGTCTGTAGCACTTACAAACCTTGCAGTATGCACTGGCATAGTTCAACTTCGCCACCTTAACCTTAGGCTTATTCTTCTGCTTCGTGGGCTCAGCTGACTGACCGAATAGCTTCAGCCGACAGTTGGCTTCCAAGTGGTTAGGTCTCCCGCAATGGCCACACCTGGTAGGGGAGATTGGATTTTGCCGGGGCTTAGACGTACCCGATTGGACGGAGCTGAGTGACCCCGAGTTGAACCGGACTAGCTTGTACTCATCAGCATACTCGCAGCATGCTCTAAACGTTGCTGGGTTTTTCTCAGAGATGTAAATTGAGAGCGCCGGTGGGGCGTTCCTGTGGAAGTCCTCAATTTTGAAGAGCTCTAGGAGGTTGTTGTAAGTAGTGCACTTTGCAGTCTCGACCCAAAGGGTGTTGAGCCTATCCTTTTGAAAACCCCAATCAGACCAAGATGTCGTGGGGGACTTGGTGAGCCCATGCCAATGACGGCGCCAATTCTCAGGACTTAGTTTATAGGCCTCAATCAAGGCCTTCCTGATGGCCTCAAAATTTTCCTGTTTATCGGCGGGGAGTGCAGCATGAGCATTCATCCCTTTCCCCGCCATATGCTTTGACAGTAGTAGGGCCTTCATATCCTCCGCTACAGCACACGTCTGAAACACGGACTCCACCTCATATAGCCACCTCACAGGCAAAAGTATCTTCTTGTAAATATTTTATTGGAGTTAAAAAGAGATTGACCGACATAGAAGCCAGGTCTCTTCTTATAGAATATGTTGCAGACCATAACGAATCGACTTTTATATACACTGATGGCTCCAAATCTGATGCTGGCATTGGATTTGGAGTATATAGTAATGCTTTTAATTGTTAGAGGTGCACTTCCTCTAACAGCTTCCATATGTCGTACTAACTGCTATCGAGAAAATAGTGTTACAAGACGAGGGCAATTTTACCATTTATAGTGATGCAAGTAGTGCCCTACAAGCTTTAGAAGTTTTTAATTCCAATAACCCTTTAGTTCTAAAGATTTTAGAGTGGCTTTTAATTAATGGTATGAAAGGCATAACTAACAGTTCGATTTTGTTGGGTTCCCGCACAGATAGGTATCCCTGGAAATGAGAAAGCAGATTCACTGGCCAAGAATGCTGCAGCTGAGTTGCTACTAAGAAGGTATCCCATTCCCAATGATTATTTTATCTACAATTGAGAATTTTATTAATAATAATTGGCAACAGTATCGGGATGATTTACTTGAAAATAAGTCGAGAGAAATAAGTAATGTCATATCTCCTTGGAGGTATAACTGGATGCCCCGAAAATGGGAGACTACTCTTTGTCATCTCCACATTGGTCACACACTCAGCTGACATATGAGTTTTTGCTGGCTGGCCAACATCAACTATGTTACGACGACTGGTGCCATTGACAGAGGCAATTGTTTACCGAATGCCCCACATACAGTAGTGAAAGAAATGGATATCTGTTTGAGCCTCAAGCTAAGGATGGAAGGTTCATCCTTGCCAAGATTCTTGGACATATGTGTCCTACGATGCTAGTGGTAATTTTAGCTTTATTTCAGAAGCAGGTCTTCTGAAAAATATTTAACTTTTAAAATGACTCCTTTGATTTTATGGTTTTAATTGAATATTCTTTTATTTTTATTTATTCATTTTTTTTTGCAATAAACGATATTGGCATCAATGACCTTAGTTGTCAGAAGGGTTATAGACGTTTCGCTGTCAGTCGGTTTCGCGGTCAATCACTTTCGTCCCCGGGTGAAGTCAATTCGCCGTCCTAATTGCACCCACACTTTGTGGAGTCTGTTCGCCGTCAACATAGAGTCGTTTCGCCGTCAATATAGGAGTTGTTTCGCCCCCGGTATTAAGAAATAGACCAAGACGTGCAATTGGCAGCAGAATTTTTTTTTATTGTTTGTAAAGTCATCGTTAATATAATTAAGATTAATATCACATTTTATTCTATTTTATGTCATCACTGGGTCGCTCTGTTACACTGTCCTCACGCACAGGTTCTGGTACCTCGAAGGACGCAGAGACGTTGAAGGACCCGGCAGTGACTGGTGGGGTAAGAGGTGGCGGCAGCGAAGGCGCTGGTGGCGGCATAGGAGGGCTGGTGGTGGTGTGTAGGTGGCATCCAACGGGATGGAAAGGCGGGTGTTCTCAGCAGAAGGGTTAAGGTCATCGAACATCACCTGCCTGTCGTTGGGGCTGCTGGGTTGGACCAAGGAGCCCAAGACCTGGAGCCCAAGAACTACCGTTAAATTACTAGAGAGTACTGGTTTTAAAAAAAAGAATTTGACTATTGAGATATGTACTTCTATGTACTTCTGTGAGATATGTACTTTACCTCTTCATCGCCAGATGGAAGGCCACAATTCTGGCAGTACCAAGAAGGCAGCAGCTCAGGATTTTTAATCAATTGCCTGTACACATCACGTGGCATGCCAGCACCACATATGCGATGCTGCCAGAGGTCGCAAGTGTCGCACTGTAGATCCTCCGGACGAGGATGAATTATCTTGTCACAAGCTAAACAAGTGGGGGCGAAACAACTCATATATTGACAGTGAAACGACTCCTATGTTGACGGTGAACAGACTCCACCAAGTATGGGTGCTATTAGGACGGCGAATCGACTTCACCCGGGGGAGAAAGTGATTGACCGCGAAACTGACTGACAGCGAATCGACCATATACCTGTCAGGATAACAGAAAACCTCAAATCAATCAATCAATCGCCATTCTCCATTGCAGGTGTACTACCAATCACTTTGTAATGATTATTAACTTCTAATATCATAATTTTATATCCCTTTACATTCCAATATGCGTTTCAGGAACATCCTTGTGTATTAGAATGCCATGAGTTGGACGATTTATTGGGAGGAGTTGACTATGGCCGATAGTTACATATATGGTGAGAGTTGGGAAACTGTTGCATCACAAAACAAATTTGTGGTATCTTTAAGTGTGAATTATTCAGTTGACAAGACGATTTTATTATAAATGAAGATATGGTGAGTAATTTTGACTGTACAACACCTTAAAGCAAGTTACACGAACCATAAGGGGACCACTTGAAGGGGGGCAATCGGCATCATAAATTCATTGTGCTTACTTCAAGATGCCCTTATAGTTTATGTTGGACCACCTTTGTATTAAATTTTCCATAAAATTATTTTGAAAATGTGTATTTTAGCATATTATGTGCGTATATGCATATTTAATTGAAATTCCATATAGGAATATGTCTTGCATTACGGTTAACAGATTTAACATTTCGCTCAAACTCAAATTTTAGTGTTTTTCATATACTAAACGTATGTTGAGAAAAAAAAATCAATATGCCCAGGACCCATTGGTGAAAAAAATTATAAGGATATAAAAAAGGAAGACAAGATTAGGATCACAAAGTTTCGAATCTTAATCATAGCCCAATTATAAGATGGTCAACTGCAGAACTTCAAAATTAATAAAAAAAGAAATAAGATACACAATAAAACAGATTTTTAAATCATGGCTCTGATCATCGTTTAACTTTAAACCTGAAACATGAGTAAAATTCTTGTTTATAAAATTCCTGTAAAAGAATTCATATAGATCATTATATTCTATTGTCTTGATAGTATATATTCTGACTGGAATAAAAAGTGGTGATTGACTTGTCTATTATTTCCATACTTACGTATTTTACCATTTGGAAGAGGTTAGATAACCCACCTACTCTGGTGTATTGTTTATACGGACGGTGTACCATATTTATTCTACTCAGGTTCCAGCTTGGTTGATGTTATAAACTGCTGTAAATTGATCAGTGAAGTATTTCTGTTACATTAAAGAGGAATGGTAGAAATATTCGTACTAATCAAATGTACAATAATATTTCACACATGGATATCCAAAACACCTCGATAAAGCATTGTGAACTTCCAAGTCACCTCTGTTAATGGCAAACTGATCAACCGTTAGTTCTTGAAGGCGTTTTATAGGATATAAAGAATAGGCCAGACTATTTGGTGTCTGTGTAGGCCAAGGGAAAGAACCGTAACCAGAGAGAAGGATCCAATGTAGTACTGTCTGGTCAGTCAAAGGTCCCCATAACACTATAGATTTGGTGAAAACTAAATTTGATTAAATGTAATTAGATTGTTGGGATCTTATTTAGATGGGATTTTGGATAAAGTATATAAGAGGGTTACAATATGTCCTGATTATTCCAGGTTGTGATGGGATCACAACATTATGGAAGAAAACTGATGGCTTGGAGAGACCATGTTAAAGGTGACAATTCGATAGCCACTTTGGTGTATCGTGTAGTGGCCCACAGAAACAAGTTGGAAATTAAGTGTTAAACTTACTTATTTGTTGCCTATTTAGGCATGAAACTCGCAGGAGAATGCCAAAACCATAGTTTTATTTATTAGACTAATAATCCATTTAGGATGGCCTGTGTTTGATTGGCACCTAGAGTATTAAATATTGGACGATTTGTGAGGTTGCGATGACTATGTCTGACAATTACACCAACAGTGAACTGGGAAAATTATTACATCACAAAACAAATTTGAAGTATCTTTAAATATGAATTTTTGAATATGCAAGAAATTCGAGAATAAGGAGAATAACTTTGACTTTAAAGCACCTCAAAGCAGGTTATAAGATCGGTATGGAGATCACTTAATGAAACAATCAGCTTGTTGTTGTTGTTGGGGTATTAAAGCCAACACTTGTTGTTGGCACGGGCCTTTCCCTTGGTTGGCCCGTAGTGTCAGCTTGTTAAAAATTCTCTTCATAAGCTGGTTGATACTGAAATCTCATGAAGCTCTTATAATTAAACATGGAATTTGTTTTGAAAATTATTGCTTACAATGATGTATAAGTAGTATGATTTGTGTGTATGTTCATATATTATGCAAATTCTTATTAGGTATGTTAGACCTAGGTGATGGTTTATAGACTTAGCAGTTCTCTCAAAGTGAAATCTTAGTGCTATTTAAATCAGTAGCCATTGAGTGCAAAAAGATAACAGCAAGCGCTGAACCCGTGGATGGAAAATCTTATATAGGTAAAATAAAACCAGGAAAAAAGGTCGTGTCACCAAATTTCTGAATACATATAGGCTATATTCTAAATTGATAGCCCAACCTAAAGATGGTCATCTAAAAATATTGAAAATTTTGTAAAAATATAAAATACCTAATACAACGGTATCAGAGACATAATTCCAATTTTTTATTTAAAAATGAAACTGATATAAGAATTATGTTTAATGTTTCAACGTTCATGTTGAATCATTTATATAGATTTATATAATCTTCAGTTTTGAGAGGTTTTGATCTGACTCCCTTAGAGGAGCTCTCCATAATGTCTATTATTTTGATACTTACCTATTAAACACTTTGGAAGGGGTTAATACCCACCAAATAGTTGCTTGCAACTTGTATTTTACACTGAAAGCTGAATTTAATATAGAAGTAAATGGTGAATTAGCAGCACAAAAAAGAAA
Organism: Palaemon carinicauda; assembly: GCF_036898095.1. Taxonomy (NCBI): domain Eukaryota; kingdom Metazoa; phylum Arthropoda; class Malacostraca; order Decapoda; family Palaemonidae; genus Palaemon; species Palaemon carinicauda. The sequence continues at coordinate 167,089,334 of NC_090729.1, read as the reverse complement.
AGGAAGCAAAACACGTTCAGAAAACAGGAGTGGACTATACATAACAAATGTGAATATTATTATTATTATTATTATTAAATGCTAAGCTACAACCCTAGTTGGAAAAGCAGGATGCTATAAGCCCAGGGGCCCCAACAGGGAAAATAGCCCAGTGAGGAAAGGAAACAAGGAAAAATAAAATATCTTAAGAACAGTAACAACATTAAATTAAATATTTCCCATATAAACTATAAAAACTTTAACAAAACAAGAGGAAGAAAAATAAGATAGAATAGTGTTCCCGAGTGTACCCTCAAGCAAGAGAACTCTACCCAAAGACAGTGGAAGACCATGGTACAGAGGCTATGGCACTACCCAAGACTAGAGAACAATGGTTTGATTTTGGAGTGTCCTTCTCCTGGAAGAGCTGCTTACCATAGCTAAAGAGTCTCTTCTACCCTACCCAAGAGGAAAGTAGCCACTGAACAATGACAGTGCTGTAGTTAACCCCTTGGGTGAAGAACGATTGTTTGGTAATCTCAGTGTTGTCAGGTGTTTGAGGACAGAGGAAAATCTTTAAAGAATAGGCCAGACTATTCGGTGTCTGTGTAGACCAAGGGAAAGAACCGTAACCAGAGAGAAGGATCCAATATAGTACTGTCTGGTCAGTCAAAGGTCCCCATAACACTCTAGCCGTAGTATCTCAACGAGCGGCTGGTGCCCTGGCCAACCTACTACCTAGTAAACGATATGAGAAGCTGAGTAACAAAAGAAAAGACAAGTAAAGATCAGAACTGAAGGATTGATGAAAAATCCACACCAGACTATGTTATAGCTTAACATTGTCATCTGTCTACTGCAGGTGCCATGTCCTCGATGTCGGCTGTCAATTGCCTTCACCTGGTCCTGTCTCTAAGCCCTGTATAAATTGTCCAGCTGTTACATTCTCCTTTACATATTTCAGTAAGCTGTCTTGAAACTTCTTTCATTGCCGGCCTCGTGCTCTTCCCACCTCCCTCTCTCCTGTAAGGCACAAAATTTCGATCTTTTCTCTTATTACGCCCCCAAAATTCCATATGTCTCCTCCCTATCACTTTTGGAAGTGATCTCTCCTAATTCACTCTTCTCAATACCTACTCATTTGTTACTCTCAGTTCATGGGATCTTCAGCATTCTTCTGTAAATCATAGTTCACCTGCATTTATTTTATTTTTCAAATTCATGTTTAAATGTCCATGTCTCTGAGCCATGAGTAATCGTGGACCAAACATAGGTTTTCAGTGCTCTAAATTTTGTATGAATCCCTATCTTATTTGCCAATAGCCTCCTGGCTAGTACAATGGTAACGTGTTTGCCTAGCATTTGGGACTGTAAGTTTACACTGTTTACTGGGAGGCCACTGCTGTGGTTGGGCACCACAGTGAGGGGCTTCGGCTTGCCCGGCTGACGTTTTGTCGAACATCTAATCTAATGAAACCAGAATAATTCAATTAAAAAAGTATGTAAAACTGTAATTTTGATTGTAATTTAAAATGAATGCCAATTTTTTTATGTGTGAAAAAATTATATAATTATATTCTTTATCCAAAGGAGGTATTCTGGTTAGAGTGGAAGAACAGTCAAAAGGAATATTTTTTTTTTAATACAAACTTGAAACTGTTTGGAGCAAGTTATTTAATATTAAATAACCTCCTATAACTGGCCTATCATCACAATACCTTATTTATTACTTAATTATCTTTAAATGATGAATATACTGTACATATTCTCTTGCTATATTAATTAATGATCAATATCATAGCATCTACAAAGTTTCGTATTACTAAGCAGTAAAGTAACATCACATCCATGAACAGCCACAAAAAGATCTTGAAAAAGATACATTAAATTTGATTTTCATTATACAATTCTACATTGTTCATGTTTTTTCTTTAAATTGAATAGGCAATGTTATGACAATAATCCAATATGTCATCTGTGTCTTCTACTTTAGCAACTGCTCAATTACTTTTGCATGTTTTGACCATGGAGCTAGGGGCTCGTACTCCTTTTTTTCTAACCTTCATAACTTCAAAAGTGCACACAGAAAGCTTCCCATAGAATCTCCTGAACATTGCTATGTGTCTGGAACAGTCACCTATCCCCTCAGTTCAGTAGATTGCTCGTAGCTTTTATCATAGCCCCCAAGATATGTCGGTTATCATGAGTAAGATATTCTCAAAGAGAGTACAGCTTTAGCTTTGCCCTTAGAGCATTCATAGTTTTAGTAAGCTCATCCCAAAGAGCTTTATTAGGTTCGATGCTCAGCCCTAAGAGCACCCAAAACTGGTTCTCATTAGGAACCAAAAGGAAGAATTTTATTAATATGGAATAGTGTTAAAGCAGCATGTCCTGATGAGAAGAAGAGACTGGGAGGATTGGGAGTAGTAGAGAAAGGAGCAGTTATGAATGCAAAAATTTATTTCTGCTTATGGGTTGGTAAGAAAAGAGATTTAGGGGGATGAGAAGGAGAGGTTAGTTTGGGAAGAAAGGAGGATTTGGATAAGGGATTGGAGGTATTCTCTTGAGAGGGTGGCTGCAGGAGCTGTGGCAGTTGCTGATGTGGGTTTGTTAGTGGGGTGTTTTTAATCACAGCAATCCTACAGTTAATCTGGCACCTCCTGTTCTAGGCATGGTGAGGAAGGGCACAGTTTGGATAATCAGGATGGGTTTCCTTGCCTGCATTGTGGGCATCAATACAGACTTTGGGAGGGTGCCTCTGGCTGCTTATGCCGCAAATGATGGGGCCTTTGCAGTCGGCACGGGGTGTCCAAAACGCAGGCAATGGTAGCATCAGGGATTCAGATATGTAGTCATCTATGGGGAAAATTCCATATATTCCAAGATATATGGAGGCTGGGATGAGGCCTATGAAGGTGATGATGACTTTTTTGGACGAAGTCTGGTCTTTTATCTCGTAACACTCAATATTGGATATGTTTGCAAGGTTGATGAAGAAATCTAGAGGTATGGAGACAGGATTATTGCATACTATTGCTTTATGTTGCTTCGTTGCAGGATCGAGGAGTGTTATCGAGGATTCCGACCAAAGTAGGCTGGCACTGGCTTGATACTTGGTGTTATCACACTCTCCCCCTTGAGGTTGGGCCTGGCAGTGATCTTGATGCTCAGCTTGGAGGCTGCAACTGCAGCACAGGCGGAGGTGTTTCCTGTAGGGGAAGACTTGAACTTGGTAAGAGGTTGTCTTGTTTCTGTCTTGATGCAATTTTCTGCTTGGTTAGGTGCAGGAGGCGAGGGAGGAATCAGGGCCAAAGCTTGGTGCAGTTGAATATTGATGCAGTTTGTGCAGTTGCAGTCGTCTAGGTAATTCTCTTCTGGGTAGTTTTGGACGTCTTTGGAGGTGGCTTCTACTGCCATGGCAGTAGGGGTCAGGTTGTCGGCTGTTGTTGGTGATGATATAGAGGAGGATGGTAAGGACTTTGCCGCAAGGAGATTGGGTGATGACAGGATAGGAATGGTGGCAGTTGGGTCTGAGGATGGCAAGATTTGACAGGTGCTGTGGGGGGGGGTCTTGAGAAGGTAAGACTTAGGTTGTCAATGATGAATAGGTGGCAAGCGGGTCTTGAGCAGGCAGGTTTGAGGCTGGCAAGGCTGGGCAGGAAATCTATTGTTAGCAAGCAGGTAAGTCCTAAGGCAGGGTTTTGTTGGTGGCATAGAGAGCCTTTAGGACTTGCTCTTTTCTTTTTTGGTAAACTAAGTGTTCTTAAGTTAGAGAAGTAATGCTTGATCAATTTTACTTGCATAGGTGGCCTTACTGTCCTTGTGACGTAGGAATGGTGAAAGGTTATGGTAAGCTCATAGGTCCAGTTGCTGAATTATCAGCAACCCTGTGTGATCTCCTTGGTCTTAGCTTGGACGAAGAGCATCCTTGGGTGCTGATCATATGAATATGTGTTCAGTCTTTAGGACATTGTCTTGAGACCAGTATCTTGCCTCTGGGGTTCAGAGTGACCTTTAGACATATTTCACCAGGTACCAGCTCAATTGGGGGAATTAACCCTCTAGTTGCTGTAGCCTTAACAAGTCAAATGATACTCTTTAGTGACTCCAATTAACGTGATATGTGCACAGACCCATAAAGAAATGCTTGTTGTACCCTTGTCACGCATCTCTAAGCATTTTAAATTTAAATTTCTTTTAAGCAACCTTACGATCACAATTTCTTAGCCTTCCCTTTAAAGTTATCGACCATAATTCACCATGCCTGCCTATTCATCAAATTTCCCTGATCTGTATTTCTTTCTTTCCCCCATAGTCAGAGCATGTGCCTTAGTCTATTTTAAAGGTATTGGAAACGTGTAACTTTAGTTGGATTTTCTCGATTAATTGTAATAAGATTACCAAATACCACTTCAGGGTCAATTCCTGTTCTTTTCATCTCCTAGTACGGTGATTTATGAATACACCCAACCAATTATTTCCCAGCTCAGTGTCGTGCAGTTCCCACTTGAAAGTCAAACTGGAGCATTCTATCATAGCTTTCAGATATACCAAGTTAATCTGTCTTCTTCCTTAACCATGCCTGTAGCCATTCTGTTCTCATCATGACATATGACCACATTTTTGCTTTTGACATATACCAGCCCCTCACTCTAGAAGTCTACACCTTTGAACCTCGTTATTTTATCACCTTACATCAATGCGATTAACCCTTCTCCAACCATGTCATCCAATTTCACTCATTCACATCAATGCAATTGATCTTTCTTCAACTATGTCCTCCAATTTTTCCCATTCTCCTCTCTTCTCTACATGCTGTCCACAGCCAAACGGGAATAAAATTATTACTGACTTTCAATGGCAGCGTGCAGACAGGAAACAGAGTAATAGTTGTGCCATAGATTTAGTGAGGTGAACCTGATGAAGGTCAAGTTCCTGCAGTGATACTTTGATCACCATTTGATTGATGACACTGCATCTGGAGCGAAGGCGGTAAGAGCCCAAGTACTCTGTATTCAGTATTTGTTCGGGTGGAGCAATTATCGGCAGTTAAATCAAGGCAAATTGTTTGCAAAATCACATAAATAGCAAGAATGGTGAATAACCTCTCTGCCCCACTGGTGGTATACATTGTCCAAATTCCATGCTTGCATTCGATTTTCTCTTCAACTCCTAAGTTGTGGGTAAATTACTTTAGAAGGTGGCTAATGTTGATGCCCGTGGAGATATCTTTATTGATGTGGGGTGATAATCTATTCTACTGCACTTTTCTTATTAAATAAATTTTGATTTCCAATAATTTTATTTATAACTTTGTTACTTACTCTTCAAGTTTTGTTGTGCATTCAGAAATTATTTCAAGAACCTGAACCAGGAAGTGGGTGATTATGCAAAAGCGCGTGAAATTTGTAATATATATACTCCATTTATTTTTTACTGCTATGTATACTTTACGCTTTTGTAACAGGACAGCACTTTATAAACTAAATATTTGGATGGGAACTATTTTCATCTGAATCGACATTAGTGCTATTCAGTATTCTCGTCATATATCCGTAAACATTAGAATCAAAAGAATAATTACTTATTAAATAATACACAAAAATCTAAAACTTTAATCATTTTGAAGACAGAAGCAAGTAAGTATAATTGACATTTCTTGATGCGTTTTTCTGGAGAATAGTTATATAGATTATTGAAATCCACATATTTGAAATATACCTTTTGATCGGATGAAAAGAATGTGGTTACAACCCCGTTTCATACAAACCATTTATTTATTCCAGTTTTTGAACCGGGTTATACCCGCCCATATAACTACTTATCAGAAAAACAATGACAACTTAAATTCTGATAAGAGTCTGACATTGCAGATTTGCATTGCAAAATCCTTTAAAAGTCATTTGTGAAATTGTGACAACTCTCATTTCTCATAAGCCTTTTCAATAATCGAATCCTACTCGAGCTAAACAAAATATATAGAACCAGGAAAAGTGGACTACTAATGTTTCTTACTATTATTTTGGTATTTGCAAAATGATAAATGTTAGTGCCAGCCAACTTATTTCAAAAACATTGTGCAGCCATTCTTATTTAGCTTTCTGTTTGGTACACTTGTAGAGGATGAAAATGTTGAAAAGCTAGACATGTTATGATTATACTAAATAAACTGGCGAAAGTTACTTGATACACAATGCATAGAAATACCTACAAGATATGCTAGATCCCCAAGCTTTGATTTCACCTACATTTAAAAGGTCTCTGGTGAAGAATTTCCTTCACTTTTTCCACTTCTTCATATTTTCTTATGTCTAACCTGAGCATAATGTAGCTTAGTTACCCCTAAAATTCTCGAAAGTGAATGTGAAACATTGATTAAGCTACCCATTTCCGTTTTCTATCCACCAAAATTGTAGACTTCTGTTTCCAAAATACACTGTGTATGTTGGTTTTTTTTTTTGTGTATGTGTGTTATTCCTTGAGCTAAGCATTTCTAATTAGATTACTTCCCCAGGTTTTGCATTTGACTTGAATATTTTTAATTCATAAGTGTTTCTTCTTTGTGTCGGATTCTAACATGTTTGTTAGTCTAGGAAATATATTTTTTCTACTGCACACGGTTCTTTGCAGCAAGTCAAAGGAGAAATCCCAATGGCTGAAAGTAGCAGCAGTACAGAAAGTCAGCGTATTAACTAAATGAGATCACCCTTCGCAAAGGGGAGCTCCGAAATACTGCGTATACCTAACCTGGGAAATCACAAATGATTGCAGCACGACGGCCAAGAGCCTAAACGGTCTAAAATACTGAAAAATCGAAGACAAGTGGGCAAAATAACTCTGTAAACTAGTATAACTGAGGTAAAAACCCCGTAAGGGAAAAAGCCACTTTCAACGAGTCCGGTAAGGGAGACCTAAACTGACACGCACCAACAAAAAACATAAAATACATTAATACAATGTAAATGCATACATAAAATAGACCCCAAGGCATCACAATGCTAAATAGATACTAGCTAACGTGAAACTTGAATCATAAAGTAAATGAACACAAAAAATAAGGGCGATCAGGTACGTAATAAGACGCCCAAGCTACTGTAGTTGGATTCGGAGCGCTCCGGCTCCCTCATCGTAAAAGCTAAATAACTTTCTCCGAAGGGATTCAAATCATTTACAGCTAAAACAGACTAGTGAGCCCTCGTTTATCGCGGTAGATAGGTTCCAGACCCGACTGCGATAGGTGAAAATCCGCGAAGTAGTGACACCATATTTATGTATTTATTTAACATGCATATTCAGACTTTTAAAACCTTCCCTTGTACGTAGTACTGTTAACAAACTACCCTTTAATGTACAGAACACTTAATGCATGTACTACAGTACCCTAAACTAAAACAGGCACAAATAATAAAGGTGATTTTATATCATGCGTTTCCTAAACACGCCAAAAAGCACGATAAAAAATGGCAACCAATGTTTTGTTTACGTTTATCTCTGATCATAATGAAGAAACAAACGCATTTACACATCTGTGTATAGGTTAGTTTTTGCATTGATTATATTGATTATTCAGTACAGTATGTTGATTTTGTTATTACCAGTGTTTTACTAAATTTTTTCTTAGGACTTCCAAATGAAATGTTTTTCTTTATGACGCCGCCTGAAACGACGGTGTCATAAAGTACGCTCAGTAAACAAACGAAGGCATTTAACGTGCATGATGAAAGTGATAAATAATGATATTACAGTAAAAGCTTTTAGAAAATATGTTATTGTATTACAAATATTATTTACCGTATCTATATAAAATCATACATACGTAGTAAAGAAGGAAATCAATTTACGAGAGAGAGAGAGAGAGAGAGAGAGAGAGAGAGAGAGAGAGAGAGAGAGAGAGAGAGAGAGAGAGAGAGAGAGTTGTTTTACGTAGGTAAATGTAAATTTAAAAAAAAATATAGCCCCATTTCATATAAAATAGGTTATTACAAATATTTTACTTTATCATATTACAGTAGTCTGTATAATACTGTAAAGTTCAGTACAGTATGTTGTTGTTATAGTCGTGGCGATGAAATTCTCACGAAACAAAAACACGGCATCCGATTACAACAGCTGATTCATTCTCTCTCTCTCTCTCTCTCTCTCTCTCTCTCTCTCTCTCTCTCTCTCTCTCTCTCTCTCTCTCTCTCTCTCTCTCTCTCTCTCTCTCTCTCTTCGTGTTATACAATACTTACATATAGATGAAGAAACTAAAATTAGTTTTCTTAGTGTCAATTAAATACGAAACGAAAAAATTATGCCGAGTTTACATCCATTTCAGTCGTTGCTAAAAATACGGCATCCGATTTCATCAGCAAACCACTATTTTTTGGGAAACATCATTTTATTCTAGAAAATTACTACTCTTTAAATAGTTAATTGCACATTAAGAATGCGTGTATTTTGTTTTTAAATTTCGGGTGTGTTTTAAAAATCGAGTATTGTTGACTTCTTTTTGTTTTACTTTTGGCTGTGATTAGATCAGCTGACGTCTAGCTGCCGCTCTTGAGAGTGTACGAATACACTAACAAAGTATCGTTTATACCATTTCTTAACTTATTCAAACCATCTACAGTATACAGTTGATATTACATAAGCACCAATGTGTTATAACCTATCAATTTTTTTTTGTTTATTACATTTAAAACAACACACACACTCTCTCTCTCTCTCTCTCTCTCTCTCTCTCTCTCTCTCTCTCTCTCTCTGGGCTACTTTTCACTACCTCCCATTCCTTACCTCTCTTTATCTCTCTAACAAATGATATCTTTGTTGCTCCTCAAAGTTTCATTTATTTTGAAAATCAATCATGATTCAATTTTCCTTACTTTCTCCAATCTCGCACCATCGGTCACATCGCGGTATTTTCGAAATTTCCGGAAAATCCGCGATATATGTATATACATGCGTTATGAAAAAAATCCGCGAAGTGTTGAATCCGCGATGGTCGAATCGCGAAGTAGTGAGGGATCACTGTATAAAGAAAGGTTGGTACTCAACTTAGACAATGAAGAAAAAGCCATCATACGAAGAAAATCTTCAAAAAAACTGATAAAGAGCGCACAACGAAACCACAACAACCGTTGATCTAAGCTGCGAACAAAGGAATGGAGCGCCAAACGTACGAGGGCACCGTAAGGTGAGAGGATATGTAACGGCTCCTCACTTAGCCTTCCCCTTAGTTGATTAGACTGGGTAAAGTCTATTGGAAGTGTAGATATCTATGGTTATCTTCGGATATGTCCCTGATTATGCACGATATCTTCGGATAGTCGTTCCAGGGGTTAGAACCCCATGATATCTGACGGTAATTCTCTTGTAATATCACTCGCAGAAATATTATACAGTTGGAAGCTGCTGAAGGGAACTTCCATTAGGACGACATGGCTATCTCACTCAAAAAAAGATTTGTCTTATGTCAAAAGCCGTTTTAATGGTCTTTATTTTGTATGCCAGACAGTTAATGTTATTCTTATATATTTCCCTGGAGCCTCAAGATTACTGTTGCATAAAACTCGCTTCTACAAGCCCATTAAGTCCTGTGTTGTAATCTCGATATAGCCCCTCAAGTTGCTTAAGGCCATACGTACTCAAGTCGAACTTCTGTTCGGGGTGAACAGGCAAGGGTATCACCCCTGAAGTGATCTGTCCATTCATTTATGAGATGTTTTCTAGATCAGGTAAATCTCACCTGCCATGTTGGTGGAAAATCTGTGGTCTAACTAACACATTGCCCTCTGTTTGGCCCCTTCATTGTCCAGAAGATGACGAAGGAGTCCCAGTGAACCCAAAATTTTTGGACCGGTGACATTAGGGAGCGGTCAGAAGTTTATACCCAATCCAGTGACCCTAGCTGGCTAATAAACAGGGGCTTAGGGATGGGTCAGTTGGAAAAGTGCTACATCGAAGACAACGCCATAAATCAGAATACAAGTCTTGGATTGCATGACGGAATTCATGTGAGTTAGAGAAATGTGTGGCCACACAATGTCCCTGTATTTTAGATTGTGGATTTTTAGATATTATTTCAAGTGAGAGTGGGGAAAGCTCTATCTGTGAGGAAATGTAGGGAAGAAGGAGTTCCCCAAGGTAGTGTACTAAGTGTAACCCTATTTGTACTAGCCATTAATGGAATATCCTCTGATATTCCCCCAAGATATTTTCTCAACACTACTGTATTTGTTGATGATCTCTCTATATCATTTGTTGGAGCCAGAATGGCAATGGTTGGAAACTACAACTCTCAATTGACAAAATTATCTAGCAGGCTGATAAGAATGGGTTTAAGTTTTCAATAAGCAAAACTGTTGTTGTCCATGTCTGTTGTATTCAGGGAATACATCCAGACCCTGATATGTACATTAAAGGTGAACGGATCCCATGTGTAAGTAAAGCTAAATTTTCAGGCTTGATGTTCGATTGTAGGCTTACATGGGTTTCTCACTTAAAAGTGTTGAAAGGTAAATGTCTATTTTAAAGTTATACAAATCCCTGATTTTTTCAAAAATTATTTATGGGTGTGAAATATACTCCTCAGCTACCCCAAGCCGATTAAAGATATTAGATTCAATACATCATGCTGGTATTAGATTGTCCACTGGAGCGTTTACTTCCTAATTCTTTAGCCTATCAGACTGCAAGCCTTGTAAAGCACACATTGTACTTTGAGTTGCACCCAAAATCTCCGTAATCTTATGGTTTTCAGGTTAATCAATTATTATACAGTCTTGATAGAATTAGAAGTAAGGTGCTTCCATACCCTTCTTCTCCAACGCTATTTTCTCAATAGCAGTTACTATACCATATAGTTCGGTAGTATATATGGAAGCTGTTTGAGGAAGTACACCTCTACAATTAAAACCATTACTATGTGCTCCAAATCCAATGCCAGCATCAGATTTAGAGCCATCAGTATATATAAAAGTCGATCCCTTATGTTCTGCAACATGTACCATAAAAAGAGACCTGGATTCTAAGTCAGTCATATAGTCCATGGAAATTACCAGAGGTATCTTTTTGTAAATACTTTAATTATTAGAATTATAAAGAATATGCCTGACTTAGAATCCAGGTCGTTTTATGGAGCATGTTGCAGAACATAAGGGATCTAATTTTATATATGTTGCGACCCATCTCAGAATCTGCACCGTGCGCAATGTGAAGATTCCCAGATCGTGCGACCAAGTTGGAATCGTATTTTGGTTGCTGTGGAGTGAAACAGATTCACGTAAATACGCCGACTGACTCGTTTACCTTATATGGCAATAGGTGTGTTAACAGTATTAGGTTCTATGGGGTGATCTCCTCGTCGTATATGCAGTGATCAGGCCATTATATAAAGTCAGGTCATTATGTGTGTTTAATTTGTTTCCAAGGCGTGTTAGTTATTGTAGTATGGAATTGCCACCCCTATCTGTCACTGTGTTTAGGCCTCTTAAAATTGTTGAATGTCAGCCTCTAATTCACAAACAATGGGGAGGGTGTTGTAGTTAATTAACTAATATCATTTTTTATGCATTTGATATTTTTTAAACAGTGTGTATGTTAATTTTATAATGATTCAGAGCACCTTTAACACCCTATCAATTGTCATAAATTACAAATAATTTTTTGTTGCAATAATAACCACATCTTGATGTTGGGAAGTCAAGAAAGGATATACAATCAGCAGTCATATGTTCGCGGTGTAGATCCATGTTTGACTTTGCCAGTGAATAATCTATTCTAGTTTTACTTCTTTCAGGGTTTAAATTGTCACCTAGTCAAATCAAAGAATGATTTAGAAAGTTTGGCAAATTACGAAGTTATTATTTATTCCTAGACTAGATGATAATAAGTACTTAACTGGCAATTGAACACTTGTTAGCAGTTTGGCAGAAGGTCGTGACAGCACACTGACTGACAAGCACTTGACGTTAATGTCGTCTGGTTGTGCTTTATATAGGTGTCAACACCCACGGGAACCCAACACTGCATTCCAACTTTGCCGCACAAAGTAAGAATTCTAACATCGCGCAACCCGATTCGGAATCGGCGCAGATTCCAACATAGCGCGGAACATATATACTGATGTTGTACAGATTGATATAGGGAGAAAATACACAATCTGTTCTCTTTACTTGCCTCCAAATGATAACATCTCATATGATGATATAGTAGAGGTGATTAAACAACTCCTTCATCCTTTTCTCTTACTAGGAGATCTTAATAGTAGACATCCTTTATGGGGTGATGTTTTGGCAAATGCAAGGGATAATATTATATCATCAATTTTACAGAATGAAGATGTAGGACTCCTTGATACAGGAGAGCCCTCACACTTTCATGTTCAGACAGGTACCTTGTCCTTCATTGACCTATCAGTTGCAAGCTCTAACTGTCGTCTTGATTTTAATTGAAGAACATTAGATGATATGCATATTAGTGATCATGCACCAATTATTATAAACACCAACAATGGTGTACCTTTACAGAGATTGCCCCAATGGAATCCTGATAAGGCAGACTGGGATAAATTTCGGGAGCTAGGTGAAATTGAAGGAAATGCTTACTTAATGGAACTCTTCACACAGCAGGAGTCAATTCCATTCCCAAAACAACAGGGATATTCAGGAGACGACCAGTCCCCTGATGGTCATCAGAACTAACTGCCCTGCACAGAGCTACAAGAAAGTCTTTAACTCGATTGTGCATGCGCCTTACTGAGGAGAATTTAGTCATATTCAAGAAATGTAGAGCACAGTTCCGTCATGCCATGAAAGAAGCTAGGCGCCAGTCTTGGATGTCATTTGTTTCCTCCATTACCAGTAGAACACCAACATCATCTGTGTGGAGGAAAGTGAAAAATATAGCAGGCAAATTCACCCCAAACCCACCACCAGTGTTAAGGGTAAAGGGCCATTATATAACTGTAGCAACTGAAGGTAGCGATGCCCTGGCTGACCATTTTTCAAATGTATCGTGCAAGTGCGAAGCAGCTCCTGGTCACCGGTATAGGAGCATTGAAGAAAAGAAAGTTTTAAATTTCGCAACAGGAAAGCAAGAGTCATACAATTCTCCTTTTACTGGAAGAGAATTTGATTCTGCTCTTGCTATGTGTAACGATATAGCCCCAGGACCCGATGGAATTCCATATGCAATGATTAAACATGTACCTTTTAATACAAAGTTATTTATTTTAAGCATTTTTAATAGAAAATGGCATGACCATAGTTATCCAAGTGTTTGGGAACTAGCCATTATTTTAGCCTTTTTAAAACCTGGTAAGGACAAGTTTTTAGCAGCAAATTATTGGCCAATTGCATTGACATCTTGTGTATGCAAAATTATGGAGAAGATGGTCAATGTAAGACTGATGTGGTACCTTTAAAAGAATGGTATTTTATCACCCATTCAATGTGGATTCAGAAAAATGCACTCAACGACTGATGTGCTGACTTGAGTCCTCCATTTGTGAAGCCTTTGCTTCCAAACAGCACCATGTGACAGTCTTTTTTTTTTTTTTATCTTGAAAAGGCATATGATACCACATGGAGATATGGTATACTCAAAAGAATCCATGAGTTTGTATTAAGAGGAGAGCTACCACTATTTATTCAGTCATTTCTTTCACATAGAGTTTTCCAAGTGAGAGTTGGGGAAGCTCTATCAGAGACTAAAGGCCAGGAAGAAGTTCCTTAGGGTAGTGTGCTGAGTGTAACCCCTTTTGCACTAGCAATTAATGGGATATCCTCAGTCATTCCCCAGGATGTTCTCGCAACATTATTTGTGGATGATCTCCATATTATTTGCTGGAGCTAGAATGGCAATGGTTGAGAGAAAAATACAACTCTAGTGATAAAATTATCCAGTGGGCCGATATGAATGGATTTAAGTTCCCGACTAGTAAAACTACAATTGTCCATTTCTGTCGTATCTGGGGAGTACATCCAGACCCGGATATATACATCAAAGGTCAACGGATCCCATGTGCAAGTGAAGCTAAATTTTTTGGGTTGATATTTGATTGTAGGCTTACATGGGTTTCTCACTTAAAAGGATTGAAAGCTAAATGTCTTGAGGCTCTGAATATTTTAAAAGTATTGTCCCATACATCATGGGAGCAGACTGCAATACTATTTCAAAATTATACAAGGCCTTGATTTTTTCCAAAATTAGTTATGGATGCGAAATATACTCCTCAGCCACCCCAAGCCGGTTAAAAATATTAGATTCTATACATCATGCTGGTATTAGATTGTCCACAGGAGCGTTAGAACCTCACCTATCACAAGTCTCCTTGTTGATGCTGGGGAGTTACTTCTAGACCTTTACCGAATGTCCTCTATTATTCGGTATTGGTTTAGATTGCAAAGACTCCCAAATTCTTTAGCCTTTTAGACTGCAAGCCTTGTAAGGCACTCAACATACTTTGAGTTGCGCCCAAAATCTCCTCAACCTTATGGGTATCGGGTGAAACAATTACTAAACAATCTGGATATAATAAGAATCAAGGTGCTTCCATTCAAGGTATCATCATGGATACCTTGGAAATTACCTGACGTATCTTTATGTAAATACTTTATGGGAGTTAAGAAGAATATGACTGAGTTAGAATCCAGGTCTATTTTTATTGAATATGTTGCAGAACATAGGAGATCGACTTTTCTATGTACTGATGGCTCCAAATCTGATGCTGGCATTGGAATTGGAGTACATAGTAATGATTTTAATTGTAGAGGTGCATTTCCTCTAACAGCTTCCATATTTACCAGGGCTGGGGAGTTGGAGTCGGAGTCGAGGATTCGGAGTCGGAATCGAGTCCAATTTATGGACTAGAGGATTCAGAGTCGAGGCCAATTTATGGACTAGAGGAGTCGGAGTCGGTAAAATTGCACCGACTCCGACTCCTCAAAAATGAAATTTTTGCGTTGGAGAAATATTCTCTTTTGGTATCCTAAGTCACATTTTTTCAAAGTCGCTCAAAAAACGTTTCATATTACCCGCCGTTTTCTTTAAAACCCTCTCGAATAAAGGCAGTCACTGCGAAACACATATAGCTCCTGCCATCTCTTGTCCATAAGCCAAACCAAAACAATAATATTATATGTGCGATCAGCTGTTCTCTCCACGCACGAGTCTCTGGACATTAAAGTTTATTTCATGATTAACTCTTCATTTAATCACCATTAGCCATTTAAAAGGTAGGAGTTGTTACTGATTCATAGTTTTATGCAGCACGTATATGAATAATCTTAGAATTAAGTCATTACAGTATTTATATGTAAACATCTCGAAATGACGGGTGTTTTGATTACAGTTTCGTGTAACCTAGGGAAAGCTGAATCCAAGATATTACGTGAAATGTTTTCAATAAAACAATTACTTACTAGGCGAGTAGGCTAGTAATGATGAAATGCTATTTTGACTAATAGGCAACATAAAATAAGAAAATTATATAAAAATATTTAATTATTCTTATTTTTTTTTTAAATTGGAGTCTGAGTCTGAGTCGGTTCTAAAAAATTATAGGAGTCGGAGTCGGAGTCGGATGTTCAGAGTCCCGACTCTCCAGCCCTGATATTTACTGCCGAACTGTATGGCATACTAACCGCTATTGAGAAAATAGCTTTGGAAAAGGAGGGTAATTTTACAATTTTTAGTGATGCAAGGAGTGTTCTTCAAGCTTTAGAAGTTTTTAATTCTAGTAATAGTTTTAAAGATTTTAGAATGGCTTTTTATTATTGGAAGGAAAGGTATAATAGTTTGATTTTGTTGAGTTCCAGCACATGTAGGTGTGTCTGGGAATGAGAAGGCAGATTCATTGGCGAAGAATGCTGCATCCGAGTTGCTGTCAAGAAGGTAGCCCATTCCCTGTAATGATTTCCTACCTAACATGAAGAAATTGTTATGTAATAAATGGCAACAGCACTGGGATAGTCTAGATGGCAATAAGATGAGAGAGATAACAAATGTCATATCTCCTTGGAGGCATGACATGATGCCCGAAAATGGGAGCCAACTGTTTAGTACCTCTTACAGTGAGGCATTTGTTGACCGAATGCCCTAATTATATTAACTTGAGAAATAGAAATAAAACTTTTTAAGTTCTTCACTGACATTCAACTTTTATGGTTTTAATTGAATCTTCTATTAATTTTTATATAAAATAAATAATATTGGCGTCAATCACCGTAGATGTCAGGATGCCTGAAAACTTTAAATCAATCAATCAATCTTCAGAATACATTGGTCACCAAAAATATTAAAACACTTTCTTAATAAGCCAATATTTTGTATAATTGAAGAAACAGACTGAATGTGTTTCTCAGAAGTAAATTACCAATCAAGAATCACACCTAAAGTTTAAATGAGTCGTATAGAGTTAAAGAAACATTATCAATGCAGAGATGTGGATATTGAGGAGCCACTCTCCTTACCATACTTTTGAATTTTGTTAGGGTTCAACTTCATGGTCTATAATTTGCACCTTGCACTAATCTTAGCTAGATCTTTATTAAGGGATTTGGCAATTCAGGCGATAGAATGGATGCAAAGAGAGTAGCGTCATCTGCATACACAACGAGGTTGTTTTCTAAGCCATACCACGGTCATGTGTATATAGTATAAAAAGTAATGGGCTAAGAACACTACCCTGAGGAACACCCGATATCGCATTCCTATATTCACTATGGTGCCCATGAACAACTCCTCTTTGCTATCAATTACTGACAAATTCAATAATGGTGCTAAGAAAAGACCAACCTACTTCCAACTGTTTGAGTTTGAAAACAAGGTCCTCATGATTAACACCCTCTTAATGAGAGAATGCCTTGATGAAGTCATTGAGCTTCAGCACGGCATATCATTCCTGTATTGAAACTTGGTGACGGGCAAGAGGGCTCTTGAACTTGGCGAAATTGCTCCCCCAGTTATAATCTAAATTTCTCTCTCTCTCATCTTTTTCTTCCTCTTAATATTGCTTTGACCCTCTCCTAATTTTATAAACTTTCTTTCCTGTTGCTGCCCCAACTCTATGAGAAAAATTTCCCTCATTATTTATGTGTATATATTATGTACATATATATATTTATTTATTTTTTTCCTATGGCTTGGATGTTTCTACATATATTTTAGCCCCGGCGTGGATGTTTCTAATTCGTTATTGTTGCTGGCTTTGATGAATGGGAGGTGTCGCGGTTGGGAGGTATTTGCATTCAAAACTATGTGAGAGTATTGGATGATGTCAGCCATCCTGAAGATGGTTTGGACCTTTTTGGTGGAACTACTCTCGGGTGTTTGGTCTTCAGAATCCAGGGGGGTCCAATGCCTGGGGTAGGACTCCCGGCGTTTGGCCGGAAGCCCATTATTACACATATGGGGAGGATGATTCCATAGTTTCTTGGTCTCAGTCCTAACAGGCGGGTTCAGCTTACACCTGTGCCTCTATATCAGTTTTGGTACTATCCTTTGTGTAGGGTATGGAGTGGACCATCTGGGAAATATACTCTTATTGTGCCAATAGTGGAGAGTCCAAATTTCCTTTCCAACATGTGACTCCTTAGTGTTTTCGAGCAGGTGAATCAAACTCATCTTTTTTCTTTCTCAACACATGGATTCTTCAAACAACGGACCCCCATCCCCTGGATACGCTGACTCTTCCCCGGCACTGTTGACAACCTCTGGCACGTCTATTAATGAAAATTCTTTTGATGACCTCGGAACTGGAAAGGACCATTCTACCGATATTCCAAAATTGAGTAATTTGGGTAACACGAGGAAACTTTGAATCCTTCATATTATCCAAATTCCAATAGACAATTATGATAACCAATATTAAGCATTGAGTGCTATGGGTGTATGAAAGAAATAAGGATAAAACTTTAAGAAGATAAATGGGACTCATGGATATCGTACAGTAGTCATGATGAAGCATTTTAAGCAATAAGTAACATGAATAATATTAAAATTGATAACTTGAATGTAGCGGCTGCTCTTTGCAATAAGGTACCAAAAGATTTAGATGTATATAGGCCTGCCAACTGGTTGGAAAAAGACGCTAATTTAGTTACGCATTCCCAGAGAAAGCCAAAACCAGCAATGTGGCTTGTAGCTGGATCAAAGGGGGTTACAGGGAATTATTTTAAAATATGCAAATTAATTCAGAAAAAAGTAGGAACTATTGCTTCAGGAGATATATCTTGTTTTGGAAAAAATAGTTTCCTTATCCATGCCAAATCAAGTACACAATCTGTAATACTGTCCAACCTAAATACAACTAACGATGATAAGTTAGATGTCAAACCCCACCTACCTTTTAGTTACGGAAGGGGAGTAGTTTTAACATAGATGTGTTTGAATTTACAGAGGAGGAGATACTAGCCATGTGTCCACTAAATGTATGGAAAGTACATAAGATTCTTGGAGCATCAATGATTATACTTTGCAGGATGCTGATGTACCTTTCCATATTACTATTGAAAACGAAATGATTAAAATATGACCATTCAAGTAGAAGCCACTGCAGTGTTTTAATTGTTTTAAATTTTTGACACCCGTCTAAGGTTTGCAAAAATTAGAAAATATGTGGCCTTTCCTCCAAATCTTACCATGGAGAATGTGCACTGGGAGAGAGGTGTTCAAATTGCAACTTATATCATAAATCCACAGACAAGAGTTGCAAGCTGTATAAGTTGGAAGAAGCTGCCCATAACAAATCTAGTTTGGAACATATAAGTGTGGGACATGCCAAAAGACTAATAAATCAATCAAATAGTTATGCTAAGGCATTAAAATCAAACCCACCTAGTACTGCCAATAGCTCTAGAAAAAGAAAAACACCATCTGATAAAATGTCAAATGACAAGGTAAGCATATTACATCCTGAGGCTTTATCACGGTGTATTAACTCTAGGGCATTGCCCATATCTGTATAGCCTTCGTCCCTCATCACAAAAACTGGCACAAACCTCTTTCAGGCCATGTCTTTGCCTGATTTGATGGAGGTTCCACTAAAAACAACTTACCTGATGCACCTGTAGTGGGAAAGGTGCAAAAACTTAGAGTCCCACCAACTATTAATCGTAAAAGAGAGATACCTACATCTCTCTTACCCCCCTCCATTAGATACAAAGTTATGACATCAAATAAATTTGATGTTTTGTCTTGATGTTTCTGATGAATCAGAAGATAAACTGAATAAATCAGAAATTCAAGTCGAGGTCCACCATCCGCCTCAACAAATAGATAAAAAAAAAAGACACAAAGAAAAACACAAACGTAAAACCCAATATATCAAGACCATATCTGAAGAAACCTACCGGTAATAATGTTAGATTAAAAAATGCTAATGGGAATACCTCATCCAAGATGTCTTCCAGAAATAATCCATAGTTTTCTCCTCCATTTTGCAATGGAATTGCCAGGGTTTAAGGGCCAAATATGAAGAACTTAAGATCCTAATTCATGAACATTCCCCCATATTGGTAAGTCTACAGGAAAGTAAGCTTGATGCTAACACTCCTAGTCCTCGAGATTATGTTAACTATAAAACACCATATAATCAACAAGCAGGGAGCCATGGCAGAAGTCTCCTGTACGTTCATAGACATGTCCCCCAAATACCTTTGTCTGTTCGTACACCCCTGCAGGCAGTGGTTGTACAAATCGTATAGGGAGAAAATATACAATATGCTCTCTGTACTTGCCTCAAAATGATGATATTTTATATGATGATTTAGTAAAGGTCATTCAACGACTCCCTCAACCTTTTCTCTTACTGGGCGATATGAATGGTAGACATCCTTTATGGGGTGATGTTTTGGCAAACACGAGGCAATATTATCTCATCAATTGTGGAAAATGAGGATGTCGGACTCCTTAATACAGGAGAGCCCACTCACCTCCATGTTCAGAGAGGTACCTTGTTATGCAATGACCTTTCAATTGCAAGCTCTAACTGTCTTCTTGATTTCGATTGGAGGACATTAGACACCAACAAGGGTCCGCCTTTACAAAGATCGCCACAATGGAATCTTGACAAGGCAGATTGGGTTAAATTTCGTGAGCTAAGTGTAATCGAGGGGAGTACAGAACAGTTTGAAAGTATTGATGATGCCATAGACCTACTGAATGAAACTCTCCATACAGCAGGAATCAATTCGATTCCAAAAACCAAGGATTATTCTAACGATGTCCAGTCCCGTGGTGGTCTTCAGAACTAACAGAGCCACCAGAAAATCGCTCAACTAGATTGCGTAGACGCCGTACTGATGAAAATATGATAACATACAAAAAGTGTAGAGCACAGTTCTGTCGTGTCATGAAAGAAGCTAGACACCAGTCTTGGGTGTCTTTTGTTTCCTCCATTAACAGTAGAACACCACCATCTTCTGTATGTAGGAAAATAAAAAGGAGTGTAGGCAAATTTACCCCAAACCCACCACCAGTGTTGAAAGTGAACGGTCAATGTGTGACAGTTGCAAATGATGTTAGCAATGCCCTGGCTTATAATTTTTCAAATGTATCATGCAAGTGTATCACAGTCCCTGGTCACCAGTATAGGTGCATTGAAGAAAAGAAAATTTTAAATTTTGCAACAGGAAGGGAAGAACCGTATAATTCTCCTTTTACTGAAAGAGAACTTGATTCCGCACCTGGTCCTTATAGAATTCCATATGCAATGATTAAACATGTACATTTTGATACAAAGTTATTTATTTTAAGCATTATTAATAGAATGTGGCATGATCATAGTTACCTAAGTGTTTGGGAACTAGCCATTATTTTAGCCATTTTAAAACCCTGTAATGACAAGTTTTTAGCTGCAAACCACCGACCTATTGCATTGACATCTTGTCTATGTAAAATCATGGAGAAGATGGTCAATGCAAGGTTGATGTGGTACCTTGAAAAGAAGGATATTTTATCACCCATTCAATGTTGATTCAGGAAAATGCACTCAACGACGGGTGTGTTGATACAACTTGAGTCCTCTATTATTGAAGCCTTTGCTTCCAAGCAGCACCATGTGACAGTCTTTTTCTTTACCTTGAAAAGGCACATGATACCACATGGAGATATGGTATACTTAAAACAATTCATGAATTAGGATTAAAAGTAGAGTTATCACTATTGATTCAGTCATTTTTTTCACAAAGTTTTTCAAGTGAGAGTGGGGGAAACTATCAGAGCGTAAATGTCATGAAGAAGTTCCTCAGGGTAGTGTGCTGAGTGTAACCCTGTTTGCATTAGCAATTAATGAGATATCCTCAGTCATTCCCCGGGATGCTCTCTCAACATTATTTGTGGATGATCTCTCCATATCATTTGCTGGAGCTAGAATGGCAATGGTTGAGAGAAAAATACAACTCTCTATTGACAAAATTATCTAGTGGGCCAATACAAATGGATTTAAGTTCTCGACAAGTAAAACTACTATTGTCCATTTTTGTTGTATCTGCGGAGTACATCCAGACCTGGATATATACATTAAAGGTCAACAGATCCCATGTGTAAGTGAAGCTAAATTTTCAGGTTTGATATTTGATTGTAACCTTACACAGGTTTCTCACTTAAAAGCATTATAAGGAAACCAGTTGCTCTTCGGCCGCTGTCTCATTGAACGATTGAAGCTTGTCCAGAACCTTCATTAGGAGATTGAATGGTGGAAACGGGTAAATCCTCGTCCAATTATTCCAATCCAGGGTCATAGCATCCATGCTCACTGCTGCTAGATCCATATTTGGTGCTACACAGCAGGGAAGTTTCTTGTTGAAACTTGTCGCAAACAGATCCACTTGAAGTCCAGGGACTTGATCCTGCACGAAAGAGAATGATTTTTTGTCTAGAAACCACTCCTTCTCTAGAGGTTATGTCCGAGATAGGGAGTCCGCCATCACATTTCTTACTCCGTGAAGGTGGGATGCTGACAGATGCCAACCTTTCCTCTGAGCCATCGTAAAGATGGCTAACATTACGTGATTCATTTTAGGAGACTTTGACCCTTGTCAGTTGATGCAATGGACTATTACTTTGCTGTCGAGGACTAGACGAATGTGAATGTTCTTCTTTAAGTGTAACTTTTTGAGGGACAAGAAGACTGCCATAGCCTCCAGAATATTGATGTGGAATTGTTGAAATTTCTGGGACTAACTGCCTTGCGCTTTCTTGAGTGGGGTATGACCCCCCCCCCCAACCATCCGAGGCGTCTGTATGAAGAATCACTACCGGAGGAGGAAAGCGCAATGGTATCGTCTGTGACAGACTTTTGGCAGTGGACCACGGTCGAAGTTTGTTTTCGGAGTAACACCGGGGTCGTCTTCTGATGGTCGCGAAGAGCTTTGGAAGCTCTCCGATTCCAAACTCTGCTTGCATCCTTGAGCTGTACTTTAAAGACAAGGTTCGCTACTGAGGCAAATTGCAAAGATCCTAGAACCCTCTCCTGGCGTTGCCTGGTGGCCGTCCCCGACTTGATCAGAGTCCTGACTGACTTTCTTTCCTCTTGAAGGGAGGTATAGAAAGGGAATGAGAATGTAGGTTCCAATGAATCTCCAACCACTGGTAAACTTGAGCTGGGATCAGTCTTGACCTCTTGAAGTTGATCTGAAATCCTAGAGATCGAAGGAACCTTACAACTTGGAGAGGTTGCTTCCGAGCACTCCAGTGCCGAAAGAGCCCACACTAGCCAGTAGTCCAGGTACGCCGCTACTTGGAGACCTTTTTCCCAAAGTTGTTGAACGACTGCGTCGATAACCTTCGTGAAAATCCTCGGAGCTATGTTGAGTCCGAATGGCATAGCTCTGAATACATAACCGTTTTGCTCCAGGCTGAAACCAAGGTAGGGGGAGAAGCGTCAACCTATCGGAAGATGCCAATAAGTGTCGGTAAGATCTATGGAGACGCTGTAAGCCTCCCAGGGTAGTAAGGTCTGTATCTGCGAAATAGTCAGCATCCGGAACTTGTCACACTGATCGAACAGGTTTAGACAGGACAAGTCGCGAATAGCTCGAGGTATATTCGAATCTTTCTTTGGCACGCAAAATAGACAACCTTGAAATCTCATAGATCTCTTGCAACGGATAATTCTTTTCTTCAGAAGGTCTTGTACATATTGTTCCAGATGAGGTGTTGACTTCTGGAAAAATCTCCTGAGCTTTGGATGCCGTCGCTTCCACTTCCAACCCAACCCGTTGGAAATGATGCTCTGTGCCCAAGGACTGAATGACCACCGGTCCTTGAACAAGGTCAGCCGTCCTCCTACCGGAATATCCTCATTGTTTGAGCTGAGGATATGCACCCCTTCCTCCTCTGCCGCCTCGATGTCCACTACCCCTGGATCTGCCTCCTCTGTCAGAACGGCATCTGCCGCCTCTTTCTCTCTTTTGGGATTGAAAGGATGATGACCCCTGCTCATACACCGGGTTGAAAACTGGGGACTGTGTCGTCATGGGATGAGGAACAGCAAAAACAGTCTGAGGGATGTTGGTGGGGGAAGGAGCAAACGACCTCCTAAGATAAGTTGGTTTGCGGGACCTCTTAGGCTGTGGCCCTACAACGGGTGAATTTTCTCTTCAGAGATATCCCCCACTTCTGGAACAGGCTCTTATTCTCAGCTGCAGCTTTATTTATAACCTCTTTCACTATTTTCTGGGAAAAAGGTCTTTTCCCCATATGCAAGAGTCGATGAGACGTTTTGGCTCATGGCGTATAGTGGCTGAAGCAAGAACATGTTCTCTACAGACACTACGAGCCTGAAAGAAAGCATAGAGATCCATCATAAAGTAGCAAGATGAGTTTTTGCTAACAGGGAAAAGACTGGGGCATCTGTAAAATTCCCAATCATCATTTCCATGAAGCACTGGAGAGACATTGAAGCTGATAGTCTCTCTCTAGTGTCCAGTTCAGCTTTAAGGAAGTGTTCAGGAATCCTGGGTAGTTTCTCATTAAATTGGCGACTGACTACATCCTTTTACAGTTTACCTTCGGTGAAAGTAAACTGGACATCCATCCAGTGGTCAGCATCATGTGGAAGAATGAGTGATACAGGTCTACACTCTTCCAACACCGGGAGAGACGTGAATGGCCTTCTCTACAGTCACGAAGCCCTTCGAAGCAAAAGGGAAGACCATCGTGTCCAGAGCCACAAAGGGGGCTAACCTTTTACCAAAGGCACCAAGCTGTGTATTAATACACCCTTTCATCTATTTCCTTCACTGCCAGGTATTGAGTCTTTGTATGTTCCAGAAGGATCGTTTCTTTAGGGGTGGTATCATCCCTCAATGGAACCCTTTCAGCTAACCTCACATATCTAAAGGGATAGGCCTCAATATTTGGATAAAAATCCAGATCAGCTACCGGTCTGGAGCCTAGCCCTTCGCCAATGTGGAGGATACCCTCAGAAAGTACCGTGTGACCTGCATACCTCCAGGGATTCTGCTGCATACAGTAAGGTAGCCGAGAGGGCAAGAATTTATCCGTGCCTGGTTCCTCTTGCAAGGCTTTAAACATCATATGTTGGTATCACTGGGTCCCCTCCATGAAAGCCTTCATGTTAGCCAATAGTGACAAATCCCTCGAATTCCCCAATGTACTCTGGAATTGAGGGGTTTGGGTTCCAAAGGCTCCACAGGGTATGGAGGAGGAAAAGTAGCAAGAACTGCTCCTGTTACAGAAGATGTAGTCGTCGTCGTAGACAGGGAGGCCACTGTCGTAATAGAAGCTGATATAGTAGATACCACTGAGTCCCCAACAGACGCCACACTATCATCATCCAACTCAGGCAGGTAAGAATCATCCACCGGAGGGAGAGGTTCTTCATCTGACTCCACAGTAGAAAGTAGAGCCGACTCTTTACCCAGACAGATAAAGGAAACCGTGGACATGTTTTTTAGGTTTAAACTCATAACACCTAATGCCTCATCCACATGTAGCTGGACGGTTAGGATGGGTTTATGCTGAAAATAACCCAAAACCGAGTCAGGAGCCGCCTTGGGGAAGAGAATATCCTTCCACTCAGTAGATGGAAGGTAAGGAGCCTTTGGATCCGTGTTTTTCTTGAATCCCCTTACCCAGGTGCGAAGGGATCTCTGGAAGAACATCCGGTCATCCTCGGAGATATCCTTCGAGATCCAACCCAAATGATGCATATCCTTGCATACACTGCAATTCTGTGGATCCCAGAAAGAGACTGGACCCTTCATCTTCTGACACTTGGTATGGGCCTGACAAGTATCGTAACCGCAAGAATGTCTCACGGTCCTGGCACAAATCTGCACTTTACAGTGCATCTCCTTCGTAGACACCGCCTGTAAAGAGAAAAAATAAATGTTATGAGTATGTGTCTCTAACAGTCACCAAAGGCTGAACAGAATGGATTAGTAACATTCTATGCTAACAGTGAAGGGAATAGTAATCCCCAAAGAACAAAATATCCAAACCCCAAATAAGGGCGTTAGATTGGAATAGTTAGCCTTTAAAAGATAGTTGCTACGTGTAAAAGGTAATAATTGTTGGGAGGGGGGTGTATGCTCATGAAAAGAACCATAGCTCCTATATCTCCATAGAGAAATAGCCAATCAGAAGGCAACGGAGCTGGTATCCAAATAGAATACAGTACTGATGCATCGATAACTGACCAAACGTCTGTAGCAACAAAAAGACTAAAATTCAAATTGATAATTAATCTCACAAGAGAGAACCCAATATAGGGATCTGACCTGTAGAGTTATCAATCAATTATCCAATTCACACCCTCAAAGGGAAGTGGACAAATTGATAGAAAACACGTAACCATATGTAGTGGTTATCTATATGCCGGGACACGGAAGACCTTTCGTTAAAGAGACCTCCATGGTCAGCATACATAAAGAAGCCTCAAAAGTAGAAGAAATAAGGCCTTTATGTTAATATGTAGCTGTACTCATCTACAGATAGTAGAAAACTCACCTTACAGTAGATACATAAAGCAATCTCAAAAGGAAAAAAAGACATGTGCCTTAAAGGTACAAATGTTGCCGTGAGTACTGGCACACTTTAGTAACGGCATTGTCGTCAACATGTAAACCTCCCTAAGGCGCAGGCACAGTGATCATTCCCATATACTAATGCTAGTCCCCCCGCCAGTAACGACAATGTCGGTAAATGTATGGTAGCGGAGACAAGCGGTAATAGTTTCCGCAGAAACATCATGCTGTATGGGAAGGCAGTGATGCTAAAAGCGGCACCGCCGTAAATAGCGACGCATCACTATTACAGGTATAAAAGTAAAGTATGCCGTAGGAGACGACAAGGCCATAAGTACCGGCACCGCCGTCAGTCTAACAATTCACTCGGGATGGAGAAGAAGGCTGATGTCTCTGGAGGGCCAGAACCCAGAGGGAACTAGCCCTCACTAACAACAATTGCAAAAACGCAGCATCATGAAACGCAATTTTGACGTCAATGGCAGTGCCAGAAAGACCAACCACAGAGAGAGGTAACGACATGGGGTAGAATGCCCGTATTCTATTTAAGTATCTAAGATTGATTACTAAGTAAATGATGCTACTCGATCTATAAATCCCAGAGGCTACGAAACGGCAGAACAATAATGTCAGTGCACCGACCTTTTGAGCTCACCCTTTGCGAAGGGGAAATTCGAAAGAACTGCAAGTACCCAGCATGAGAAATCTCGAACGCATGTAGCATGGCGGACCAACCGATACGCTGTCGAAAGATAGACTAGGCCTGGATGCAGCAAGTCAAAAGAGAAATCCCAACGGCAGTACAGGAAGTCAACGTACCAACTGAGATCACCTTTCGCAAAGGGGAGCTCCAAAAAACAGCGCATACCTAGCCTGGGAAATCACAGGTGATTGCAGCAGGATGGCCAAGAGCCTAAACAGTCTAGAATACCAAAAATCAAAAACAAGTGGGCAAAATACCTCGGTAAACTAGTATAACTGAGGTAAAAAAAAAAAAAACCCTGAGGGAAAAAGCCACTGTCAACGAATCCGGTAAGACAGACCTTAACGACATCGGCGTGACCGTCTTCAACTGAAAAGTTACCGCTCTCTAGGCTAGGCTACCTGAATCTGACATGTACCAACAAAAACATAAAATACAATACAGTAATGCAATGTAAATGCAAACATAAAATAGAGCCCAAAGCATCGCAATGCTAAATAATACTAGCTTACGTGAAACTTACACAAACTAAGTGAACACGAAAAATAAGGGCGATCAGATACGTAACAAGACGCCCAAGCTACCTGGACTCGGAGTGCTCCGGCTTCCTCATCGTAAAAGCTAAATAACTTTCCTCGAAGGGATCCAAAACATTTACAGCTAAAGCAAACTGCAAAGAAAGGTTGGTTCTCAACTTAGACGATGAAGAGGAAACCATCATACAAAGAAAATCTTCAAATAAAAGCTGATAAAGAGCGCACAACAAAACAACATGGCAGTAGATCTAAGCTGCGACAAAGGAATGAGGCGCCAGAGACGTACGAGAGCACCATAAGGTGAGAGGATATATAATGGCTACTCACTTATCCTTCCCCTTAGTGGATTAGACTGGGTCAAGTCTATTGGAGATGCAGATATATTTGGTTATCTTCGGATATGTCCCTGATTATTCACGATACAGTATCTTCGGATTGTCGTTCCGGGGATTAGAACCCCGTGATACCTGACGGTAATTCTCTTGTAATATCATTCGCAAAAATATTATACAGTAGGGAGCTGCCGAAGGGAACTTCCATCAGGACGACATGGCTTGAGCCCAAAGTTAGATTTTTCCTACGTCAAAATCCGTTTAAAAGTATTGTCCCATATATCATAGGGGCCAGACTGCAATACTATTTTAAAATTATAAAAGGCCTTGATTTTTTCCAAAATTAGTTATGGATGTGAAATATGCTCCTCAACCACCCCAAGCCGATTAAAGATATTAAATTCAATACATCATGCGGGTATTAGATTGTCCACAGGAGCGTTCAGAACCTCACCTATCCCAAGTCTCCTTGTTGAAGCTGGAGAGCTACCTCCCGACCTTTATTGAATTTCTTCTATTATTTGTTATTGGTTTAGATTGCAAAGACTCCCTAATTCTTTAGCCTTTCAGACAGCAAGTCTTGTAAGGCACTCAACATACTCTGAGATGCACCCAAAATCTCCTCAACCTTATGGCTTTCGGGTGAAACAATTATTAACCCTGGATAGGTACGGTGGGTCGTTTGCGACCCCGAGCGTCAAAAAAAAACAGGTTTTTCTCACGTGACTCACCCCTGTGACTGAATTTGTGGGTGATCGACCTGCAGGAGGTGTCTCCCCTACACGCTCTAGTAGTGTCCAGATGGGCATTGCTGTAGCTGTACTCCTTCCCCGATTTCTGAGACGCGTCGGGGTCGTTCGCGTCCGAGTTTACCCTTCTGAGGTAGTTTGCATAATTATCAAAGTTATTACGTATTATGAAATTGTCGTAGAATGGTGCAACTTGTATAGGTTATCAGTTGTGGAAAGTCTTGGTGGATTGTTTGGCTACCATGTGCATGTTTTTTTTTTTAGTTAAAATGTCGTTCATCTCCACGAGGACCATTTTACCGCGAGTGCCCCTTTTTCATTTTTTTTCATTTTTTTGCCAAGTCATTTTTCCGTAAGATATTGCCAAATAGTGTCGTAAAACTTTCGCTTGTTTAGTGTTGGAAAGTGTGTCTAGATGATCTGGCTACCCATGCATGACTTTGTTTTTGTCAGATACGACGTAGTTATTGGTATATTGGGTATTTAACTGCGGTTACCAATTTCTGTTTTTTTTTCAATATTTGTAAAAATTACTACGTAGTAAGGAATTGCCGTATATTATTCATTTTTTTTTCATGTTTATGTGTTAGAAAGTGTGCCTTGATGGTTGGGCTAACACGTGCATGTCTTTTTTTTTATCTGAGATGTCGTATATTAGAATGTCGGGCATTTTACCGCGAGTGTCCCTTTTTAATTTTTTTTAATTTTTTTGCCAAGTCATTTTTCCGTAAGATATTGCGAAATAGTGTCGTAAAACTTTTGCTTTTTTAATGTTGGAAAGTGTGTCTAGATGATCTGGCTACCCATGCGTGATTTTGTTTTTGTCAGATACGACGTAGTTATTGGTATATTGGGTATTTAACTGCGGTTGCCAATTTCTGTTTTTTTTCAATATTTGTAAAAATTTACTACGTAGTAAGGAATTGCCGTATATTATTGATTTTTTTTTCATGTTTATGTGTTAGAAAGTGTGCCTTGATGGTTGGGCTAACACGTGCATGTCTTTTTTTTTTATCTGAGATGCCGTATATTAGAATGTTGGGCATTTTTCCGCGAGTGCCCCTTTTTATTTGTTTTGCATTTTTTTGCTTAGTCATGTTACCGTAAGGAATTGGCAAGTAGTGTCGCAAAACTTATATTTTTATAGTGTTGGAAAGTGTTTCTAGATGATCTGGCTACCCATGCCTATTTTTTTTTTAGCCAGATATGGCGTATATATAAGTATGTGTTCGATTTTCCTGTGATTGCCATTTTTTCGTTTTTTCCCATTTCTTTCAAAATTACTACGTACTAAGGAACTATCACAGAGTAATATTTCATTTATCTGTTTATTTGTCGGAAAATATGCCTTGATGGTTTGCCTAGCACGTGGCTGAAATTTTTTTTTTCTGAAATGCCGTATATTAGAATGGCCATTTTTCCACGAGTGCCCCTTTTTATTTGTTTTGCATTTTTTTGCTTAGTCATGTTACCGTAAGGAATTGGCAAGTAGTGTCGCAAAACTTATATTTTTATAGTGTTGGAAAGTGTTTCTAGATGATCTGGCTACCCATGCCTATCTTTTTTTTAGCCAGATATGGCGTATATATAGGTATGTGTTCGATTTTCCGGTGATTGCCATTTTTTCGTTTTTTCCCAATTCTTTCAAAATTACTACGTACTAAGGAACTATCACAGAGTAATGATTCCTCTAGATGTTTATTTGTCGGAAAATTTTGTTTACTTTTTTTTTGATTGAATATCATCAAATTTTTTTAGCTAAAATATTGTTTTACATTTTTTTTTTCGATTTTATTTCCCTTCAAAAAAAATTTTTTGAGTCAGAATTTTAATTTTATAGTCGTAAAATAATCGACAATTATCCAGCAACCCACCATACAATTTTTATGCATATCCAATAATAATTAGATTAGTAAATAACACCTTGAAATTGACATACCCTTCCTACATTTCAAGTGGCAGATTAGGGAGTCTGAGTCAGTGTGGTTGGCGGCCATTTTGTGGACATATCCGAAGCGTAAGCTGCCCTATCTATATATATTCTTGTTCCCTATAGAATTTGTGATATTTTGGTATATTTTTACCTGCATAAATATCATATTATATATTAAATATATGTATTTTTTTACGAAATTTCCAAGTACTCAAAAAATTACCTTTAGATATGGCCCCTGATATAAATGTAATTTACAAAATAATGAAGATTTTTTTACATATTTCTATTTTAGGATAACATATGTTTATTCCCTAAAAAAATTAGCCACTTCCTATTTCATTTGGGTACCCAAAAAAATTCATGAAATTTGGACAATTTTTTTTGGCCAAAAAAAGTTACCCTTTTTTTCTCATTTCATATCTTCACCTCCATGGGTCTGACTTCATCCAAAATATATCAAGATGTGTCCTAAACATTCAAGAATCAATTCCTAAAAGGATTTGTGTATATATGTATAAACTTTTTTTTTATGAATTTTTATGTCAGGTCTTTTTTTTTTCTACTTAATTTTTTAAAATATTTATAATAAATAGTTTTTCTGCAGATGAGTAGTATTTATCTTTACAGTTGTTTTAAGCATTCATTGAAGTTTTTTTGGCAAAAGAAAAAAGGAGGTTACTGCAAAAACTGATTTTTCAAGAATATTTTTTGGCGTCGGGGTCGTTCGCGTCCGAGTATACCCTTAAAGGGGTGTCCGAGGACCGTACCTATCCAGGGTTAAACAGTCTTGATATAATTAGAATTAAGGTGCTTCCATTTAAGGTATCATCAACTACTCCATGAAAATTACCTGAGGTATCTTTTTGTGAATACTTTATTGGAATTAAGAAAAATATGACTGACTTAGAATCCAGGTCTCTTTTTATGGAACATGTAAAATATTTGGGATCAACTTTTATATATACTGATGGCTCCAAATCTGATGCTGGTGTTGGA
The DNA here is from genome assembly GCF_036898095.1 of Palaemon carinicauda. NCBI lineage: Eukaryota > Metazoa > Arthropoda > Malacostraca > Decapoda > Palaemonidae > Palaemon > Palaemon carinicauda. Next base: position 167,058,127 of record NC_090729.1, on the reverse strand, counting down.
TTTGGAGTACATAGTAATGGTTTTAATTGTAGAGGTGCTCTTCCTCTAACAGCTTCCATATTTACTGCCGAACTGTATGGCATAATAACCTCTATTGAGAAAAAAGCGTTGGAGAAGAAGGGTAATTATACAACTTTTAGTGATGCAAGGAGTGTTCTTCAAGCTTTAGAAGTTTTTAATTCTAGTTTTAAAGATTTTAGAATGGCTTTTAATTATTGGACGCAGAGGTATAATGGATCGATTTTGTTGGGTTCCAGCACATGTAGATGTGTCTGGGAGTGAGAAGGCAGAATTATTGGTGAAGAATGCTGCATCCGAGTTGCTACTAAGAAGGTATCCCATTCCCTGTAATGATTTCCTACCTAACATCAAGAAATTGTATTGTAATAAATGGCAACAGCACTTGGATTGTCTAGATCACAGTAAAATGAGAGAAGTAACAAATCTCATATCTCCTTGGAGGTATAACATGATGCCCCGAAAATGGGAGACGACTCCTTTATTGTCTCTGTATTGGTCACATTCGCTTGACACAAGTTTTTTCTGAAGGGCCAACACCAACCATAATTATAATAACTTAAGAAATAGATATCTGTTTGAGGCTCGAGGTTAGGATGGCAGGTTCATCCTTGCCAAGATTCTAGGACAAGATGTGTCCTACTATACGAGCGGCGTTTTATATTTATTTCAGAAGCGGGTCTTCTGTAAACTATTTAACTTATATAATGACATTTAACTTTTATGGTTTTGATTGAATATTCTATTAATTTTTATATAAAATAAATGGTATTGGCGTCAATGACTGTAGATGTCAGGATGCCTGAAAACTTTAAATCAATCATTCAATTAGTCTGGGAAGAAAGGAGGATTTGAATAAGGAATTGGGGGTTATTCTCTTGATAGGGTGGCTGCAGGAGCTGTGGCAGTTGCTGAGGTGGGTTTGCTAGTGAGGTGATTTTAATCACTGCAATCCTTTACAGTTAATCTGGCACCTCCTGCTCTAGGCATGATGGGGAAGGGCACAGTTTGGATATTTAGGATGGGTTTCCTTGCCTGTATTTTGGGCATTGATATAGACTTGGGGAGGGTGCCTCTGGCTGCATATGTCGCAGATGATGGGGCTTTTGCAGTCTGCACGGTGATGTCCAAAACACAGGCAATGGTAGCAGTAGAGATTCAGATATGTAGTCATATACAGTATAGGGAAAACTCCATATATTCCAAGATCTAAGGTATGTGGAATGGGCCCTATGAAGGTGATGATGTCTTTTTTTGGTCGGAGTCTGGTCTTTTATCTCGTAATACTCAACATTGGAGATATTTGCAAGGTTGGTGAGAAAGTCTAGAGGTATGGAGACAGGGTTATTGCATACTATTGCTTTACGTTGCTTCGTTGCAGGATCGAGGAGTGTTATTGAGGATTCCGACCAAAATAGGCTGGCACTGGCTTGATCCTTGGGTGTTATCACACTCTTCTCCTTGAGGTTGGGCCTGGCATTGATCTTGATTCCCAGCTTGGAGGCTGCAATAGCAGCAACTGCAGCACTGGCAGATGTGTTCCCTGTAGGGGAAAACTTGAACTTGGGAAGAGGCTGTCTTGTTTCTGTCTTGATGCAATTTTCTGCTTGGTTAGGTGCAGGAGGCAAGGGAGGAATCAGGGCCAAAGCTTGGTGCAGTAGAATAGTGATGCAGTTTGTGCAGTTGCAGTCGTCTAGGTAATTCTCTTCTGGGTTGTTTTGGACGCCTTTGGAGGTGGCTTCTACTGCCATGGCAGTAGGGGCCAGGTTGTCGGCTGTTGTTGGTGGTGATGTAGAGGATGATGGTGAGCACTTTGCCGCAAGGAGATTGGGTGATGACAGGATAGGAAGGGTGGCAGTTGGGTGTTAGGATGGCAGGGTTTGACATCTGCCAGGGGGGTGTTGAGAGGGTAGGTTTTAGGTTGGCAATGATGAATAGGTGGCAGGTGCATCTTGAGCAGGCAGGTTTGAGGCTGGCAAGGCTGGGCAGGAAATCTGTTGCTAGCAAGCAGGTAGGTCCTAAGGCAGGGTTTTGCTGGTGGCCTGGAGAGCCTTGGAGGACTTGCTCTTTAAAACTAAGTGTTCCTAAGTTAGAGAAGTAATGCTTGATCAATTTTACTTGCATAGGTGGCCTTACTGTCCTTGTGAGGTAGGAATGATGAAAAGGTTAGGGTAAGCTCATAGGTCCAGTTGCTGAATTATCAGCAACCCTGTGTGATCTCCTTGGTCTTAGCTTAGATGAAGAGCATCCTTGGGTGCTGATCATATGAGTATGTGTTCAGTCTTTAGGACATTAAATCTTGAGACCAGTATCTTGCCTCTGTTGTTCAGAGTGACATTTAGACATATTTCACGAGGTACCAGCTCAATAGAGGGAATTAATCCCCTAGTTGCTATATCCTTGACAAGTCAAATGATACTCCTTGGTGACTCCAATTAACGTGATATGTGCACAGACCCATAAAGAAATGCTTGTTGTACCCTTGTCAAGCATCTCTAAGCATTTTAGATTTAAATTTCTTTTAAGCAACCTTACGATCAGAATTTCTTAGCCTTCCCTATAAACTTATTGACCATAATTCACCATGCCCTCCTATTCATCAAATTTCCCTGATCTGTATCTCTTTCTTTCCCCCATAGTCAGAGCATGTGCCTAAGTCTATTTTAAAGGTATTAGAAACGTGTAACTTTAATTGGATTTTCTTGATTAATTGTAATAAAATTACCAAATACCACTTCAGGGTCAATTCCTGTTCTTTTTAACTCCTAGTACGGTGATTTAAGAATACACCCAACCAATTATTTTCCAGCTCATTGTCGTACAGTTCCCACTTGAAAGTCAAGCTGGAGCATTCTATCATAGCTTTCAGATATACCAAGTTAGTCTGGCTTCTTCCTTAACCATGCCTGTAGCCATTCTGTTCTTATCACGCCATATGACCACATTTTTGCTTTTGACATGTACCAGCCCCTCACAATAGAAGTCTACACCTTTCAACCTCTTATTTTATCACCTTACATCAACGCAATTAACCCTTCTCCAACCATGTCATCCAATTTCACTCATTCACATCAACGCGGTTGATCTTTCTTCAACTATATCCTCCAATTTTTCCCATTCTCCTCTCTTCTCTACATGCTGTCCACAGCCAAACGGGAATAAAATTATTACTGACAATATTTCCATATATTTAGAGTAATTCTACCTAACCATGGTTTTTTTTTTTTTTTTTTTATGGCAACGTGTGGACAGGGAACAGAGTAATAGTTATGCCATAGATTTAGTGAGGTGAACCTGATGAAGGTCAAGTTCCTGCAGTGATACTTTGATCACCATGTGATCGATGACACCGCATCTGGAGCGAAGGCGGTAATAGCCCAACCACTTCTCTGTAATCAGTATTTGTTCGGGTGGAGCAATTATCGGCAGTTAAATCAAGGCAAATTGTTTGCAAAATCAGATAAATAGCAAGAATGGTGAATAACCTATCTGCCCCACTGGTGGTATACATGGTCCAAATTCCATACTTGCATTCGATTTTCCTCTTCAACTCTTAAGTTGTTGGCAAATTACTTTGGAAGGTGGCTAATGTTGATATCTTTATTGATGTGGAGCAATAATATATTCTACTGCACTTTTTTCTTATTAAATAAATTTTGATTTCCAATAATTTTATTTATAACTTTGTTACTCTTTTGTTTTGCATTCAGAAATTATTTCAAGAACCCGAACCAAGAAGTGGGTGATTATGCAAAAGCGCGTGAAATGTTTAATAAATTTACTAGATTATCGATCTATTCCATTTATCTTTTACTGCTATGTGTACTTTACGATTTTGTAACAGGACAGCACTTTATAAACTAAATATTTGGATGCGAACTATTTTTATCTGAATCGAAATTAGTCTTATTCGGTATTCTCGTCATATATCCGTAAACATTAGAATTAAAAGAATAATTACTTATTAAATAATACACAAAAATCTAAAACTTTAAGCATTTTAAAGACAGAAGCAAATAAAAGTAATTGACATTTCCTAATGCGTTTTTCTGGAGAATAATTATATAGATTATTGAAATCCACATATTTGAAATATACCTTTTGATCGGATGAAAAGAATGTTGTTCCAACCTAATTTTTTCATACAAACCATAATTTATACTTTTTGGAACGGGTTATACCCGCCCATATAACTAGTAATCAGAAAAACAATAGCCGAATCCTACTCGAGCCAAACAAAATATATAGAACCAGGAAAAGTGGACTACTAATATTTCTTACTATTATTTTGGTATTTGTAAAATGAAAAATGTTAGTGCCAGACAAGAACTTATTTCAAAAACATTGTGCAGCCATTCTTATTTAGCTTTCTGTTTGGTACACCTGTAGGGGATTGAAATGTTGAAAAGCTAGACATGTTATGATTATACTTCATAAACGGGCGAAAGTTACTTGATACACAATGCATAGAAATACCTACAAGATATGCTAGATCCCCAAGCTATGATTTCACCTACATTTATAAGGTCTCTTGTGAAGAATTTCCTTCACTTTTTCCACTTCTTCATATTTTCTTATGTCTAACCTGAGCATAATGTAGCTTAGTTACCTCTAAAATTCTCGAAAGTGGACGTGAAACATTGATTAAGCTACCCCTTCCCGTTTTCTATCCACCAAAATTGTAGACTGTTTCCAAAATACACTGTGTATGTTGGTTTTTTGTGTTATCCCTTGAGCTGTGCATTTCTAAACAGATTACTTCCCCAGGTTTTGATTTTGATTTTAATATATTTAGTTCATAAGTATTTCTTCTTTGTGTTGGATTCTAACAGGTTTGTTAGTCTAGGAAATATATTTTGTATACTGCACACCGTTCTTTGCTGAATACCTTTTTAATTGTCTTATTTTGTAACCCAGACAGTTAATGTTATTCTTATATGTTTCCCTGGAGTCTCAAGATTACTCTTGCATAAAACTCGCTTCTACAAGCCCATTAAGTCCTGTGTTGTAATATCAATATAGCCCCTCAAGATTTTTAAGGCCAAACTTACGCAAGTCGATCTTCTGTTCGGGGTGAACCGGCTAGGTTATCAACCCCCGAAGAGATCTGTCCATTCATTTGTGAGATTTTCTCGAGATCAGGTGAATCTCACCTGCCATGTTGGTGGAAAATCCGTGGTCTAACTCACACATTGCCCTGTTTGGCCCCTTCATTGTCCAGAAGATGACGAAGGAGTCCCAGTGAACCCAAAATCTTTGGACCGGTGACCTTAGGGAGAGGTCAGAAGTTTATTCCAGATCCAGTGACCCTGGCTGGCTAATAGACAGGGGCATAGGGGTGGGTCAGTTTGAAAAGTGCTACATCGAAGACAACGCTAGCAATCAGAATACAAGTCTTGAATTGCAGGGCAGGATTCATGTGGATTACAGAAATGTGTGGCCACACAATCTCCCTGTATATTAGATCATGCAGTTTTAGGTATTTTTTCTGGCTTTGTCTCTCAGGCTTTGGTTAATGTAATTGCATTATATTTTATGTCGAGTATTGATATTTGATACCCAGGTCTTTGACTGTGTGTCGGATCTCATGTTTTACTTTTGGTTCTGTCAAAACTTCAGCAGTAAAGAAAGCACTTCAAAGAAAAGGAATAGTTGAATCTTATCTTCAAACACTTATAGATATCTATACGGGAAGCACAAAATACAAATCTTGAATTGCAGGACGGAATTCATGTGAGTTAGAGAAATGTGTGGCCACACAATCTCACTGTATATTAGATCGTGAATTTTTAGATATTATTTCAAGTGAAAGTGAGGGAAGCTCTATCTGTGAGGAAATGTCGGGAAGGAGGAGTTCCCAGGGTAGTGTGCTAAGTGTAACCCTATTTGTACTAGCCATCAATGGGATATCCTCTGTCATTCCTCAAGATATTCTCTCAACACTACTGAATTTGTTTATGATTTCTCCATATCATTTGTTGGAGCTAGAATGACAATGGTTGAGAGAAAACTACAACTCTCAATTAACAAAATTATTCAGTGGGCTGACATGAATGGGTTTAAGTTTTTGGCAAGCAAAACTGTTGTTGTCCATGGATTTAAGTTTTTGACAAGCAAAACTGTTGTTGACCATTTCTGTCATATTCAGGGAATACATCCAGACCCAGATATATACATTAATGGTCAATGGATCCCTTGTGTAAGTAAAGCTAAATTTTCAGGCTTGATATTTGATTGTAGTCTTACATGGGTTTCTCACTTGAAAGTATTGAAAGCTAAATGTCATGAGGCTCTTAATCTTTTGAATGTATTGTCCCATACATCATGAAGGGCAGACCGCAATACTATTTTAAAGTTATACAAGGCCCTGTTTTTTTCCAAAATTATTTATGGGTGTGAAATATACTCCTCAGCCACCCCAAGCTGATTAAAGATATTAGATTCAATACATCATGCTGGTATTAGATTGTCCACTGGAGCGTTTAGAACTTCGCCTATCCCAAGTCTCCTCGTTGACGCTGGAGAATTACCTTTAGACCTTTACCGAAAGTCTTTTATTGTTCGGTATTGGTTTAGCTTGCAAAGACTTTCTAATTCTTTAGCGTATCAGACTGCAAGCCTTCTAAAGCACACATCATACTTTGAGTTGCACCCAAAATTTCCGTAAACTTATGGTTTTCAGGTTAAACAATTAATATTCAGTCAGGTTAAACAATCAATATACAGTCTTGATAGAATTAGAAGTAAGGTGCTTCCATTCAAGGTATCATGAGCGCCTCCATGGGAATTACGAGAGGTATCGTGTTGTAAATACTTTATTAGAGTTAAAAAGAATATGTCTGACTTACAAGCCAGGTCTCTTTTTATGGAACATGCTGGAGAACATAAGGGATCGACTTTTATATATACTGATGGCTACAATCTGATGCTGGCGTTGGTTTTGGAGTACATAGTAATGATTGTAATTGTAGAGGTGTACTTACTCTGACAGCTTTCATATTTACTGCCAAACTATAGGGCATACTAACCGCTATTGAGAAAATAGCGTTGGAGAAGGAGGGTAATTTTACCATTTTTAGTGATTCAAGGAGTGTCCTTCAAGCTTTAGAAGTTTTTAATTCCAGTAACCTTGTAGTTTTAAAGATTTTAGAATGGATTTTTATTATTGGATTGAGAGGTATAATAGTTTGATTTTGCTGGGTTCCAGTACATGTAGGTGTGTCTGGGAATGAGAAGGCAGATTTACTGGCTAAGAGTGTTGCATCCGAGTTGCTACCTAGAAGGTATCCCATTCCCTATAATGATTTCTTACCTAACATCAGTAAATTTTTTTAAAATAATTGGCAACAGCACTGGTATAGTCTAGATGGCAATAAAATGAGAGAAATTACAAATGTCATATCTCCTTGGAGGTATAACATGATGCCCCGAAAGTGGGAGAAGTCTCTTTGTCGTCTCCGCTTTGGTCACACTCGGTTGACATGTGATATCCAATGCCCCACTTATAGTACCGAAAGAAGTACTCATATGTTTGAGGCTCAAGTTGAGGATGGCAGGTTCATCCTTGCCAAGATTCTAGGACATGATGTGTCGTACAATGATAGTGGTATTCTTAAATTTATTTCAGAAGCAGGTCTTCTGAAAGCTATCTAACTGTTATAATGATGTATTTGCTTCTATTGTTTTAAACTGAATTAATGTTTATTTATTTATTTATAATAAATAATATCGGCGCCAATGACCTTAGATGTCAGGAGGCCTGATAACTCATAATCAATCAATCGATCAATCTAGAATATTGTGTAGTACTGAGCTTTATGATGGAAAAGTCACGACTATTAGAATTGACTGCATACCTAACATTATGAGCAGGATGGCATTGTCTAGGAAGATCTGAAAGTAAAGGAGGGTCAGAGTTATGAAAAATCTTATGCAACATGTATAAAGATTTAACTGAATGACATTACCAGAGATTAATATATAGATCAGGAATAAGAAGTTTCATAGTCTTCAAATTCTTGTCCAACAAACTGAGAGGAGATTCAGCAGCTGAAGACAAGACAGGAGAACAAAACTCCAAACGTATCAAATTGAAAATATATTAAAACACTTTCTTAATAAGCCAATATTTTGCGCAATTGAAGAAACAAACTGAATGTGTTTCTCAAAAGTAAATTAGCAATCAAGAATCACACACGAATTTTAAATGAGTCGTATAGAGCTAAAAAAACATTATCAATGCAGAGGTGTGGATATTGAGGAGCCACTCTCCCTGACCTACTCACAGTCATATTTTTCAATTTTGTTAGGGTTGAACTTCATGGTCCATAATTTGCACCATGCACTGATCTTAACTAGATCTCTATTAAGGGATTTGGCAATTCAGGCGATAGAATGGATCCAAAGAGAATAGCATCATCTGCATACACAACGAGTTTGTTTTCTAAGCCATATAATACCAGTCATATGTATATAGTATGAAAAGTAATGGCTCAAGAGCACTACCCAGAGGAATACTAGATATTACATTCCTATATTCACTATGGTGCCCTTGAACAACTCTTTGCTATCAATTACTGACAAATTCAATAATGATGTTAAGAAAAGACCCACCTACTTCTAACTGTTTGCGTTTGAAAACAAGGTCCTCATGATTAACATGGTCAAAGGCAGCACTAAATTCAAGACCAATCACACCATCATCCTGACCACAATCAAGGGATTTTTGTACCTATCCCAAATCGCCTTGTTGATGCTGGAGAGTTACCTCTAGACCGAATGTCTTCCATTATTCGGTATTGGTTTAGCTTACAAAGACTCCCTAACTCTTTAGCCTTTTAGACTGCAAGCCTGGTAAGGCATTCAACATACTTTGAATTACACCCAAAATATCCTTAACCTTATGGCTTTCGGGTAAAACAATTAATAAACAGTCTTGATATAATTAGAGGTAAGGTTCTTCCATTTAAGATATCATTAACCCGTCCGTGGAACTTACCAGAGATATCTTTTTGTAAATATTTTATTAGTGTTAAAAAAAAAACATGACTCAATTTAGAAGCTAGGTCTCTTTTTATGGAACATGTTGAACATAAGGAATCAAATTTTATATACACCGATGGCTCCAAATCTGATGATATTGTTGGATTTGGTGTATATAGTAATTCTTTTAACTGTAGAGGTGCACTTCCCCCAATATCTTCCATATTTACTGCTGAATTATATGGCATACTAACGGCTATTAAGAAAATAGCGTAAAATGAGGAAGGCAATTTTACCATTTACATTGATCCAAGAAGTGCCCTTCAAGCTTTAGAAGGTTTTAATTCTAGTAACCCTTTAGTTTTAAATATTTTAAGAGTGGCTTTTGATTATTGGCCTAAAAGGTATAACAGATCGATTTTGCTGGGTTCTTGCACACGTAGGTGTGTGTAGATATGAAGAGGCAGATTCACTGGCAAAGAGTGCTGCAGCCGAGTTTCTACCAAGAAGGTATTCCATTCTCTGTAATGATTTTTTACCAGCAATGAAGAATTCTATTTATAACAGTTGGCAACAGCATTGGGATAGTTTAACCGAAAATAAGATGAGAGAAATTGGGATTATTATATCCCCCTGAAGGTATAATGGGATGCCCTGAAAATGGGAGACTACGCTTGGTTGCCCCCGCATTGGTCACACTCGGATGACACATGAGTTTCTGCTGGCTGGCCAACACCAACCATATTGCAACGACTGTTTGATACCCTTGACAGTGAGACATATGTTGACTGAATGCCCCACTTATAGCACAGAAAGAAATAGATATCTGTTTGAGGGGCTCGGGGTGAGGATGGCAGGTTCATCCTTGCCAAGATCCTTGGACATGATTTGTCGTACAGTACTAGTGGAATTTTTAAGTTCATATCAAAAGCAAGTCTTTTTAATGCTATTGAACTTTTATAACATATTCACTTTTGTAGTTTTAATTTAATATTTTATTCAATCTTTATAATAAACGATATCGGCGTCGATGACCCGTGATGTCAGGATACCAGAGAACTTCAAATCATTCAAACCCCCCCCCCCAATGCTGAGGCCTTGACGAGGATGGGGGCCTTAGGGATTAGCAGCTGAGCTCTAATAAACAGTAGGAACTGCTTTCCTACTGGACCTCGGTGCCCAATTGTTGATCCAACTAAATTAGTCCGCACTTTCTCTCCGTTCTTTTGATTACTTCTTTTATTTTCCCATCTCTTCCTCTTGGGCATGAACTTGTTGACGACTTTGGCTTGTATGACTTTGGTTTTGACTGCTTCTTTGGATTTGGCACAGAGTTGGATGAATATCTTACCATCTCACCCTATACAAATTTAGATGCCATCAAAGACCCCATTGGGTGCAGACCAAGTTTGTTAAGAGTCAGGCTCTAGTGATCCGGTTTTAAGTCGCCCATATTTGTGGATAATGGGTGACGCCAGGCATTGAAGTCGTCGGTGGGAGGGGCTAACAACCCCCGCTGACCAGTGTACGCCCACCTGAAGAGAGGCAGCCCCTCTCTAATAGAGGACTGGTCCCCGCTGAAGCCTCTCCTCATGTTGGGCCACATGAGATAGGAGGACTGACATCCTCCGATAAGAGGTGGATAACCCGGCTTGCTGCTACTTTAAAAACTAACCCCTCTGTTGACCACCTGGAAACTCTAAAGGACCTTTCTACTAATGCTCTAAAACAAAGTAATTTGGGTGGCATACAGAATTTGCGAATCCTTCATGTCACTCAGACTCCCATAGAAACCAATTATGATGTGCTGTATAAATCATTTCAATGTTATGGTCACATCAGGGAAATTAGAATGAAGCTTGAAGGTGACAAATGGGATTCATGGATATCATTTGATAACCATGATAAAGGATTCAATGCAGTCAATAATATCACAAATATTAAAATCAATAATTTGAACTTCAAAGGTGCTTTTTGCGATCGGGTACCTAAGGATCTAGATGTATACAAACCTGCAGATTGAATTGATAAAGGTATAGAGATAGTTGTAACCTCCCAGAGAAAGCCAAAACCATCAAAGTGGCTTGTTGCTCAGTCAAAAGGGGGTGCTGGAAATTATTTTAAGATATGTAAATTTCTCGAAAAGAAAGTAGGTACCATTGCGCCAGGAGATATATCTCGGTCTGGAAAGAACAGTTTCCTCATAAGTGCCAAATCAGAAACCCAATCTGTTATACTTTGCAATTTAAATACAGAGAATGATGACATAAAGCTGGATGTGAAATCCCATCTAAACTTCAGTTATGGAAGTGGAGTAGGCCTAGTTTTTATTAGAGACGTATGAGTTTACAGAAGAGGAGATATTGGCCATGTGTCCTGTAACTGTGTGGAAAGTGCATAAAGTCCCTAGAACGTCAATGATTATCCTGACTTAACAGGATGATGATGTGCCTTTCCACATTTACATAGAAAATTAACGGATTAAAGTTCGAACTTTTAAGCAGAAGCCGCTGCAATTGGCTTCAGTTTTGATATGATGTGCAAGAAAGTCCTCATACTGGGAAATAAGTTCAAGAATACCTAGAAAGTTTCCTTTTCTAGGTGAACCAACCAATCTGTTGTCCCCTCTAAATGCTAAGCCCTGCTCAGCAATGAAATGAATAACGCTAATTACTCTTTTCAATACTGATCACTAATACTGCTCAAGATGTTAAACCTGATTTGCCAGTTCTGTATCCACATGCCCAATTGCTTTTAACCTCCTGTTGAAAGCAGCTGTAGTCTTCAGATATCCTGCTGACTGCTCATGATTATGTGCACTTTTGTGAGAATGTTTCCAATCACAGAATCCGGTAGACAAGAGCAGAGAAGACTCAGATTTTTCTGTATTTAAGCTCATCAATCAGCAAGTAAAGCAGTAAATACTGTACATCCCTTTGAGAGAGAGAGAAGTATAACCAGTTCCTTGTTATGATTTCCCCATTATGATAATGAGAGAATGCCTTGATGAAGTCATTGAGCTTCAGCACGGCATTTCATCCCTGTGCTGAAACTTAGTGACAGGCAAGGGGGCTCTCGAACTTGGGAAAATTGCTCCCCTAGTTCAATCTAAATTTCTTTCCCTTTCCTCTATTTCTTCTGCTCAATATTACTTCGACCTTCTAGTTTTATCAACCTTCTTTTGTCTTGCTGTCCTATCTCTATGAGTATTGTCTCTCAAGTTATATATATATATATATATATATATATATATATATATATATATAAAGTTATATATATATATATATATATATATATATATATATATATATATACACACACATATATATATGTATATATATATGTGTGTGTGTGTGTAGATGTATGCATATATATACTGTATATATTTATTTTATTTGTTCATTTATTTATCTATTTATTTTTATTTTATTTAAATGGCATGGATATTTCCACATTCGTTATTACTGCCTGCTTAGATGAATGGGAGAAGGGATCACGGTTGGGAGGTATTTGCATTCAAAGCTGTATATGAAAGTATTGGATGATCTCAGCCATCCCAAAGATGGTTTGGACCTTTTTGGCAGAACTACTCTCAAGGGTTGGGTCATCGGAATCCAGGGGGATCCAATCCTTGAGGTGGGACTCTTGGCTTTTGGCCGGAAGCCCCATATGGGAAGGATGATTCCATATATCCTTGGTCTCAGTCCTAACAGGCGGGTTTAGCTTACACTTGTGTTTCTATATCTGTTTTGATGCTATCCTTCGGGTAGGGTATGGAGTGGACTATCTGGGAAGTATACTCTCATTATGCCGATAGTGGAGAATGCAAATTTCCTTTCCAACGTATTGTACTTTCTTAAAATTCTCAAGCAGGTAAACCAACAAAACAACCAACTAAAAACAAAGAAAATCCCACCCGTAACTATGGACCCTTCAAATACTGACTCCCCATCCCCTGGATTTTCTGACTTCCCTCCCCCCCACCTCGGGCACTGTTGACAACCTCTGATAATGTGAATAGGGAAAGTTCTGTTGATGACCTCGGAACGGGAAAGGACCATTCTAATGATATTTCAAAATCGAGTAATTTGAGTAACACGAGGAAACTTTAAATCCTTCATGTTACCCAAATTTCAATAGAGACAAATGATGATGATCTATATAAAGCATTTGATTGCTATGGATGCATAAAAGAAATAAGGATGAAACTTGAAGCTGAAATATGGGATTCATGGATATCTTACAGTAGTTATGACGAAGCATTTAGTGCAATAAGTAACTTGAATAATATTAAGATTAATAAACTTGAATGTTGCGGCTGCTCTCTGCAATAAGGTACCAAAGGACTTGGATGTGTATAGGCCTGCCGATTGGTTGGAAAAAGATGCAGATTTAGTTATATGCCCTCCCAGAGAAAGCCAAAACCACCGATGTGGCTTATAGCTGAATCAAAGGGGGTTAAAGGGAGTTATTTGAAAGTATGCAAATTGATTCAGAAAAAAAGTAGGAACTATTGCACCAGGCGATATATCTCGTTTTGGAAAAAATAGTTTCCTTATCCATGCCAAATTAAGTACACTGTCTGTAATATTGTCCAACATGAAAACAAGTAATGAAGACATTAAGTTAGATGTCAAACCCCACCTAAATTTTAGCCACAGAAGGGGGTTAGTTTTTAACAGAGATATATATGAATTTACAGAGGAGGAGATACTGGCCATGTGTCCACTAAACTTATGGAAAGTTCACAAAGTCCCAGGTACATCAATGAAAATTCTTACGTTCCAGGATGTTGATGTACCATTCCATTTTACTATTGAAAACGAAATAATTAAAGTACGACCATTCAAGCAAAAGCCACTGCAGTGTTTTAATTGTTTTAAATTTGGACATCCGTCTAAGGTTTGCAAAAATGAGAAAATATGTGGTATTTGCTCCAAATCTTACCATGGAGAATGTGCACTTAGAGAGAGGTGTTTAAATTGCAACTCAAGTCATAAATCCACTGACAAGAGCTGCGAGCAATATAAGTTGGAAGAAGCTGCCCTTAACAAAGCTAGTTTAGAACATATAAGTGTGGGACATGCCAAAAGACTATTAAATAAATCAAATAGCTATGCCAAAGAATTAAAATCAAACCCACCTAGTACTGCCAATAGCTCTAGAAAAAGAAATATACCATATGATAAAATATCAAGTGACGAGGTAAGCCTATTACGTCCAGAGGCTTTACCATGGCGTATTAGCACTAAGGCATTGCCCATTTCTGTACAACCCTCGTCCCCCATTACAGAAACTAGTACAAACCTCTCACAGGCCAAGTCCTAGCCTGATTTGATGGAGGTTCCACTTAAAACCAGTTTACCTGATGCACATGTAGTAGGAAAGGTGCAAAAAGCTAGAAACTCACCATCTATTAATCGTAAGAGAGACCTCCATCTCTCTCACCCCCTCCATTAGAAACATGAAAGTTATGACACCAAATAAATTTGATGTTTTTTCTGTTGATGTTTCTAATGAACCAGAAGATAAACTGAATAAATCAGAAATTCAAGTTGAGGTCCACCATCCGCCTCAACAAATAGATCAGAAGGACACAAATGTAAAACCCAACATATCGAGACCATCTCTGAAGAAACCTACAGGTAATAATATTAAATTAAAAACTGCTAATGGGAAGACCTCATCCAAGATGTCTTCCAGAAGTAATCCATAGTTTTCTCCTCCATTTTGCAGTGGAATTGTCACGGTTTAAGGGCCAAATATGAAGAACTTAAGATCCTAATTCATGAACATTCCCCAATAATTGTATGTCTACCGGAAAGTAAGCTTGATGCTAACACTCCTAGTCCTCGAGAGTATGTTAGTTATAGAACATAATCAACAAGTAGGGAGCCATAGCGGAAGTCTCATGTACGTTTGTCGAGACGTTCCCCAAATACCTTTGTCTATTCGTACACCCCTGCAGGCAGTGGTTGTACAAATCGATATAGGGAGAAAATATACAATATGCTCTTTGTACTTACCTCCAAATGATAGCATTTTGTATAATAATTTACTAGAGGTCATTCAACAACTCCCTCAACCTTTCCTCTTACTGGGAGATATGAACGGTAGACATCCTTTATGGGGTGATGTTTTGGCAAACACAAGGGGCAATATTATCTCATCAATTGTGGAGAATGAGGATGTGGGACTCCTTAATACAGGAGAGCCCACACACTTTCATGTTCAGACAGGAACCTTGTCATGCATTGACCTTTCAGTTGCAAGCTCTAACAGCTTTCTTGATTTTGATTGGAGGACATTAGATGATTGGCATACTAGTGATCATGCTCCAATCCTTATAAACACCAACAAGGGTCCGCCTTTACAAAGATCACCACGATGGAATCTAGACAAGGCAGACTGGGTTATATTTCGTGAGCTAAGTGAAATTGAGGATAGTGCAGAGCAGTTTGAGAGTATTGATGATGCCATAGACCTACTGAATGGAACTCTCCATACAGCAGGAATCAATTCGATTTCCAAAACCACAGGACTATTCAAAAGACGACCAGTCCCATGGTGGTCTTCAGAATTAACAGCCTTGCACAGAGCCACCAGAAAATCTCTTGACTAGATTGCGTAGACGTCGTACTGATGAAAATTTGATAACATACAAAAAGTGTAGAGCACAGTTCCGTCGTGCCATGAAAGAAGCTAGACGCCGATCTTGGGTGTCTTTTGTTTCCTCCATTAATTGTAGAACACCAACATCTGTATGGAGGAAAATAAAAAAGATTGCCGGCAAATTTACCCCAAACCCACCACCAGTGTTGAAAGTGAACGGTCAGTAAGTGACTGAACCAAATGAAGTTAGCAATGCCTTGGCTGACCATTTTTCAAATGTATCACGCAATAGTGTAGCAGCTCCTGGTCACCAGTACAGGAGCATTGAAGAACAGAAAATTTTAAATTTTGCAACAGGAAAGGAAGAATCTTATAATTCTCCTTTTACTGAAAGAGAACTTGATTCCGCACTTGCTACATGTGACGATACAGCCCCTGGACCCGATGGAATTCCATATGCAATGGTTAAACATGTACATTTTAATACAAAGTTATTTATTTTAAGCATTATTAATAGAATATGGCATGATCATAGTTACCCAAGTGTTTGGGAACTAGCCATTATTTTAGCCTTTTTAAAACCCGGTAAGGACTAGTTTTAAGCAGCAAACTATCGACCTATTGCATTGACATCTTTTTTATGTAAAATCATGGAGAAGATGGTCAATGCAAGGTTGATGTGTTACCTTGAAAAGAAGGGTATTATCACCGATTCAATGTGGATTCAGAAAAATGCTCTCAGCAATTTATGTGTTGATATGACTCTAGTCCTCTATTTGTGAAGCCTTTGCTTCCAAACAGCATCATGTGACAGTCTTTTTTGACCTTGAAAAGGCATATATCACATGGAGATATGGTATTCTTAAAACAATTCATGAATTAGGATTAAGAGGAGAACTACCAATTTTTATTCAGTCATTTCTTTCACATAGAGTTTTTCATAGAGTAAATGTCAGGAAGAAGGAGTTCCTCAGGGGAGTGTGCTGAGTGTAACCCTGTTTGCACTAGTAATTAATGGGATATCCTCAGTCATTCCCTGGGATGTTCTCTCAACATTATTTGTGGATGATCTCTCAATATCATTTGCTGGAGCTAGAATGGCAATGGTTGAGAGAAAAATACAACACTCTATTGACAAAATTATCCAGTGGGCCGATATGAATGGATTTAAGTTCTCAACAAGTAAAACTACTATTGTCCCGGATATATACATTAAAGGTCAACGGACACCTTGTGCAAGTGAAGCTAAATTTTTAGGTTTGACATTTGATTGTAGGCTTACATGGGTTTCTCACTTGAAAGCGTTAAAAGCTAAATGTCTTGAGGCTCTGAATATTTTAAAAGTATTGTCCCATACATCATGGGGGCAGACCGCAATATTATTTTGAAATTATACGAGACCTTGATTTTTTCCAAAATTAGTTATGGATGTGAAATATACTCCTCAGCCACCCCAAGCCAGTTAGAGATATTTGATTCAATACATCATGCTGGTATTAGAGTGTCCACATAAGCGTTTAGAACCTCACCTATCCCAAGTCTCCTTGTTGATGCTGGAGAGTTACCTCTAGACCTTTACCGAATGTCCTCTATTATTCGGTATTGGTTTAGATTGCGGAGACTCCCTAATTCTTTAGCCTTTCAGACTGCAAGCCTTGTAAGTCACTTAACATACTTTGAGTTGCACCCAAAATCTCTTCAACCTTATGGGTTTGAGGTGAAATAATTTTTAAACAGTCTTGACATAATTTGAATTAAGGTGCTTCCATTTAAGGTACCATCAATGCCTCCATGGAATTTACCAGAGATATCTTTTTGTAAGTATTTTTTTGGAGTTAAGGAGAATATGATGGACTTAGAATCCAGGTCTCTTTTTATGGAACATGTTGAAGAACATAGGGGATCGACTTTTATATATACTGATGGCCCCAAATCTGATACTGGCGTTGGATTTGGAGTACATAGTAATGGTTTTAATTGTAGAGGTGCACTTCCTCTAACAACTTCAATATTTACACATACTAACCACTGTTGAGAAAATAGCATTGGAAAATTAGGGTAATTTTACCATTTTTAGTGATGCAAGAAGTGTTCTTCAAGCTTTAGAAGTTTTTAATTCTAGTAACCCTTTAGTTTTAAAGATTTTAGAATGGCTTTTTATTATTGGTCGGAGAGGTATAATGGTTCGATTTTGTTGGGTTCCAGCACATGTAGGTGTGTGTGGGAATTAGAAGGCAGATTCATTGGCGAAGAATGCAGCATATAAGTTGCTGCCAAGAAGGTATCCCATTCCCTGTAATGACTTCCTACCTAACATCAAGAAATTGCTTCGCAATAAATGGCAACAGCACTGGGATAGTCTAGATGACAATAAAATGAGAGAAGTAACAAATGTCATATCCTTGGAGGTATGACATGGTGCCCCGAAAATGGGAGACGTCTTTTTGTCGTCTCCGTATTGGTCACACTCGGTTGACACACGAGTTTCTGCTGAAGGGCCAACACCAACCGTGTTGCGACGACTGTTTGGTACCTCAACAGTGAGGCATTTGTTGACCGAATGCCCTAATTATAATAACTTAAGGAATAGATATTTGTTTGAGACTCGAGGTGAGGGTGGCAGGTTCATCCTTGCCAAGATTCTTGGACATGATGTGTTCTACTATGCATGTGGCATTTTTAGATTTATTTCAGAAGCAGGTCTTCTGATAACTATTTAACTTTTATAATGACATTCATCTTTAATGGTTTTAATTGAATATTCTTTTATTTTTTTTATATATAGACTAAATGGTATCGGCATCAATGACCTTAGATGTCAGGATGCCTGAAAACTTTAAATCAATCAATCCCCATTATGATTTGGTTAGGTAATAGGTTGGCCAGGGCACCAGCCACCCGTTGAGATACTACTGCTAGAGAGTTGTGGGGTCCTTTGACTGGCCAGACAATACTACATTGGATCCTTCTCTCTGGTTACGGTTCATTTTCCCCTTGCCTACACATACACCGAATAGTCTGGCCTATTTTTTACATATTCTCCTCTGTCCTCATACACCTGACAATACGATTACCAAACAATTTTACTTCTCTCAAGGGGTTAACTACTGCACTGTAATCGGTCAGTGGCTACTTTCCTCTTGGTAAGGGGAGAAGGGACTCTTTAGCTATGGTAAGCAGCTCTTCTAGGAGAAGGACACTCTAAAATCAAACCATTGTTCTCTAGTCTTGGGTAGTGCTATAACCTCTGTACCATGGTCTTCCACTGCCTTGGGTTAGAGTTCTCTTGCTTGAGGGTACACTCGGGCACACTTTCCTCTCTTGTTTCTCCTTCTCTTGTTTTGTTAAAGTTTTTATAGTTTATATAGGAAATATTTATTTTAATAGTGTTGCTGTTCTTAAAACAATTAATTTTTTCCTCGTTTCCTTTCCTAACTGGGCTGTTTTCCCTGTTGGAGCCCCTAGACTTATAGCATCCTGCTTTTCCAACTTGGGTTGCAGCTTAGCAAATAATGATAATAATAATAATAATAATAATAATAATAATAATAATAATAATAATAATAATAATACAAAGACTACTGAGGTATGTTATTTTGCAGCCACAAATCATTACAATTTGAAGCACAACTTACAACCATAGTGACACAAAGATTCGTATGTACGAGCATCATGTTATTGTCAAACTTAATAAATAAAATTTTTCAATTTGGCTAATAATCTCTCCGTGTATTATGTTTTTAAAATGCAGTAACATGTGTTAGAAGAATATGGTTTCTATAAATCATTGCAATATCGATGGAAAATAATTGCACTCCTATTACAGTAGGCCTACATATGTTTTTTCGCCTATATTTCTATATTATAAGGCTCCTCGGAGTATTTGATTGAGTGTAAATCCCGTAGATTAATTTTGCAAGTCTAAGTACCTCTTAATGAGTCTTGACAGATGTTTTATTGCCTTTGCCCCTTTTATCTGGATTCGAAACAGATTATTCTCAAGCAATCATGAAGAAATCAACAATACTAACATTATTATTATTATTATTATTATTTGCTAAGCCACAACCCTAGATGGAAAAGCAGGATGCTTTAAGCACAGGGACTCAGTGAGGAAAGGAAACAAGGAAAAGTAAAATATTTTAAGAAGAGCAACAATATTGAAATAAATATCACTTTTATTGAATTAAATGTATTGTTTTGATTGGTGGGAGCCCCCTCTTGGCGGGTGGCCCGAGGCCTAGGCCACTGAGTCACCGCCCCCCATAATCTGTATGTAAGCCCACCTCTCATGTACCTGGGTTGTACCAGAAAGGCTTTCTTTTATAGTTAAATTGTATTAATTTTCAGTTAAAGCATAAACTCTCTTAAGTGAGTATAGTTATTCCAAGTCACTTCTGATCTGTTACCGTTTCAATGATGATAGGCATCTTGCTTCTCCAAATAAGTACATCTGTGATTATCATTAAACCAGGGTTTATCTTTCATTTTATATTTCAGTACATGAGAAGGGATATGCCTATCATTTATGGTGACCAGATTCTCATTCAAGAGAATAACAGGCTGAATACATATACAATTGTGACCAATTTAAATTCAAAAGATCACTCAAAATACAATTCCAATCTACTTTATATTTTATGTATATCTTATATGAGTATGACACATCAGGTACAGGTTGTTCAGTCTTAATTATGAACGAAATTAAGGCATGATCAGACGTCGCTACTATAGAACCATCCTTACTTGTTATAACACCAGGAGAGTTGGTGTATACTAGGTCCAAGCAGTTACCAGACTTGAGCAGCCTCACTTATGATTTGCTCACAGCCTAATTCCGAGGCAAAGGCCAAAGCTCTTAATCCATAGCGATCAATAAGAGAAACAGAATTTAACCAACAAGAAGAAAAGATGCCTTTCTATCATCTTTTTGTATCTTAACCTTAATGTTAAGAAGACAATAGAAGATAGAATCTTTCAAGTCTAGATTCTGGTTGACTGAATACAAACAAAAGTATTTATGCGTGCCACAAAATTTTATTACCTCAATTTAATGACATCCACAATTATAGCTGGACTTATGAGAAGCACACACGTTTCCCTTGCCTCAAGAATGACATCCCGTTTCAAAACTATTGGTCTCTTAAATACTGTTATAAGGAGCTCGAATGGTTGCATCATTTGTGAGCATAAGAGAATGTCACGCTGTTTGGAGGCAATTGTATGGTCTTCAATATTGTCATGCAGTCCACAAATATTGCAATACAATAATATTACAACATTGGCGGTCTAAAATGTACCAGTTAGGTAAGGCCAGCCCTTACCTCGAGTTACCATTAGTTCCTAGATGTCGACTTGGTGGGCGGGAGGAATGATATCTTAAAGGGAAGAATGCAAAATTTTCAGTTTTGATGGGGGTAACATTGCTGTTAAGTTGGCTTCCGGGACAAAGAAATATGAATATCAGGGAAGTTTCTTAAAAATTATGTTGTATTAACTTTCTCTTTGCTAATACAGTACAGTACTGTAATTATGTAAAGAGAGAAACACATTTGGTAGGTGTTTTGTCTTGGTCTTAGAATTTCAGCAGGGGATGTGTTGAAGTTGCCTACAGTAAGTATATTTCAGTTAGATTAGTAAATTAAGGTAGAAATTTTCTTTACATAACAATAGCATAGAAAAGAATGGTTAGGGGGGGGGGGGCAGCCGGCTAATGCTGTTTCTAAGGTAGTAGGTTGGCCAGGGCACCAGCCGCCCGTTGAGATACTACCACTAGAGTGGTATTGGATCCTTTGACTGGCCAGACAGTAATGCATTGGATCCCTCTCTCTGGTCACGACTTATTTTTTCTTTGCCTACACTTACACAGAATAGTCTGGCCTATTCTTTACATATTCTCGTCTTTCCTCATACACCTGATAACAATGAGATACTTAACACTTCTTCACCCAAGGGGTTAATTACTGTACTGCAATTTGTTCAGTGTATTTTCCTCTTGGTAAGGGTAGAAGAGACTCTTTAGCTATGGTAAGCAGCTCTTCTAGGAGGAGGACACTCCAAAATTAAACCATTGTTCTCTAGTCTTGGGTAGTGCCATAGTCTCTGTACCATGGTCTTCCACTGTCTTGGGTTAGAGTTCTCTTGCTTAAGGGTACACTCAGGCACACTATTCTATCTTATTATTATTTTTTTTTCTTCCTCTTGTTTTTTTGAAATGGTGTGTTGGGCAGGCCTAATAGAAGGGCCATGGATGTCTGGTGGTTTATCAAGAGGTTGTCTTTTCCTTTTTCTGACTTTTTCTTCTCAAAACCATCCTTACTGTCCTCCCTTCAGTTGAAGTGGCTATCCTGGAGGGTATTTAGCCTTGCATGGTGTATCGGCTCCTCCATGTTGACCAGTTTTTCCAACTTTTTACTATAGTCTATGGGTATCATCAATCACTTTATTTATAATTCTGTACATATTGTTTTTGTTATAATTCTAGTTAATCTAGTTTTTAAGTATGATTTGTCTTTTTTATTTCTATTAATTCTTATACTGTCTGGAGACATTGAGCGAAATCCGGGACCAGTACGTCCTAGATTTCGTCAATGTCGTCTTCTGTATTGCAATATTCGTGGTCTTCATGCAAATATCCAGGACCTTACAGTTGCGTCCAGACAGTATGATATTCTTTTGTGCTCAGAAACTTTGGTTTCTAATATGAGGCACTCATCTGAGCTCCTTATAACTGGTTTTAAGAAGCCAATAATGTTGAAACGTGATGCCATCCCTAGGGCCAGGGGAATGGCGGTGTATATTAGGACCGAGTACCCTGCTTCTCATAAGTCCTGCTATCAATGTGGATGTCATGAGATTCAGGTAATAAAAGTTTGTGGCAGGCATAACAAATTTTATTTGTGTTCGATCTACCGGAATCCAGACATGGATGATTCTATCTTCGATTGTCTTCTTACCATTATGGCTAAGATACAAGATGATAGAAAGGCTTCTTTTGTCTTTGTTGGTGATTTTAATGCTCACCATAGGGAGTGGTTAAGTTCTATCTCTCCTACTGATCGCCATGGCTTTAGACTTTGCCTCTGAATCAGGCTGTGAGCAAATCATAAATGAAGCTACTCACAGGTCTGGTAATTGCTTGGACCTCGTATACACTGACTCCCCTGGCGTTATAACTTGTAAGGTTGGTTCTCCAGTCGGGACATCTGATCATGCCTTGATTTGATTATTAGTGAAGACTGAGCAGCCTGTCCCTGATATATCATATTCTTGTAAAATTTATATGAAATCCCAAGCTGACTGGAATGGGATTTTGCATGATCTTTTGTGCTTGAATTGGTCACAATTATATAATAGTGTAGATCCTGTTGTCCCTTTGAATGAGAATCTAGTCAACATAATTGATAGGCGTATCCCTTCTCGTGTGCTAAGGTACCGAGTGAAGGACAAACCGTGGTTCAATGATGATTGTAGATGTGCTTATTTGGAGAAGCAGGAGGCCTATCACCTTTGGAAGGGTAACAGATCAGATTTGACCTGGAACAACTATACTCAGCTTCGAGCTTTTGATCAGAGAGTTTATGCCTCAACTGAAAATGAGTACAATTTAACCATGAAAGAAACACTTTTTGGTACAACTCAGGAACATAAATGGTGGTCTACCCTTAAATCTGCACTCTTTGGTGTAGATGCAACCAGATGGCTCAGTTACTCACTGTCCAAAGGAAAAGGCAACCCTTTTGGCTGATGTTTTTGACAGTAAACAGAGTAATGAAAAACTTGAACTTCCTTATTCCTGTTTTCCTGGGGCTAAACTAACTAGTTTAGCTTTTCGATCTCGTGAGATTAAAGCTCTGTTGGTGGACCTTGATGCTTATGGAGGTGTAGACCCAAATGGTATTTTTCCTTTATTTTTTATAAAGACAGCAGATTTCTTAGCTCCAAAGTTATCTGTTATTTTGCGCAAGTTAGCAAGAAGAGGAGCTGTTAGCACTTGTTGGAGAATTGGTAATGTTACTCCTCTATGTAAATGTGTTTGTGGTAGCTCAAGTCCCACTGATTACCGCCCAATTTCCATAACTCCCATATTATCTAAAGTTTTTGAACGTCTTCTGGCAAAACGTCTTAATAGGTTTGCTGAAGGTAATCATCTACTCCCTAGTTTGCAATTTGGTTTTCGTAAAGGCCTTGGAACATGTGATGCCCTTCTTACAATCTCCAATGCTGTACAGAAATCCCTTGACTGTGGTCGGGAATTTCGTATGATTGGCCTTGATTTTAGTGCTGCCTTTGACCGTGTTAATCATGAGGCCCTTGTTTTCAAACTGAAACAGTTGGGAGTGGGTGGGTCGTTTCTTAGCATTATTATTGATTTTTTAAGTAATAGATCTCAAAGAGTTGTTGTTGATGGGCACCATAGTGATTATAGGAATGTGATATCTGGTGTTCCACAGGGTAGTGTTCTTGGCCCATTACTTTTCATACTATATACACATGACATGTGGTTTGGCCTAGAAAACAAGCTTGTTGCATATGCAGATGATGCTACTCTCTTTGCATCAATTCCATCCCCTAGGGTTGGTGAATCCCTTAATAGAGATTTAGCTAGAATTAGTGCATGGTGCAAATTATGGGGTATGAATTTGAATCCTAACAAAGCTCAAAGTATGATTGTAAGTAGGTCAAGGACAGTGGCTACTCAACATCTGGATCTCAGTATTGATAGTTTCTTTAAATTTGTATGACTCTTTCAAAATTTTAGGTGTGATTCTCGACAGCAAATTTACTTTTGAGAAACATATAAGGTCTGTGTCTTCTTCAATTGCACAAAAAAAAGGCTTATTGAGAAAGTCTTTCAAGATTTTCGGTGATCAATCTATTCTGAAGAAGTGTTTTAATTCTTTCATTCTACCTTGTTTTGAGTATTGTTCTCTTGTCTGGTGTTCAGCTGCTGATTCTCATCTTAATTTGTTGGACAGAAACTTACGGCCTATTAAATTTCTTATTCCTGATCTAGATATTAATCTCTGGCACCGTCGTTCAATTAGTTCATTATGCATGTTGCATAAGATTTTTCATAACTCTGACCATCCTTTACATTCAGATCTCCCTGGACAATTCTATTCTGTTCGTAATACTAGGCAGGCAGTTAATTCTAATAGCCAGGCCTTCTCCATCATGAGGCTCAATACTACGCAGTACTTTAGAAGTTTTATTCCAGCTGTTACCAAGTTGTGGAATGATCTTCCTAATCGGGTAGTTGAATCAATAGAACTTCAAAAGTTCAAAGTTGGAGCAAATGCTTTTTTGTTAACCAGGCGGACATGAGTCTTTTTATAGTTTATTTATGACATATTTGTTTTTGATGTTGTTAATAGTTTATATATGACATGTCTGTTTTGACGTTGTTACCTTTTTTAGAATGATTTATTGTTAATTTGTTCTCTTCATTTATTTATCTCCTTATTTCCTTTCCTCACTGGGCTATTTTTCCCTGTTGGAGCCCCTGGGCTTATACTATCTTGCTTTTCCAACTAGGGTTGTAGCTTGGATAGTAATAATAATAATAATAATATAAGGCCAGGACTTTGACATTCATACCACTTGATAAGGTGACTTAGGAAATCTCCAAACTGCATAGGATTTTTGCCTGTGACCTTTGGTTTGATCCTAAAAATTAGTGGGTTTTTTTTTCAAATTCTATCTCCTCCCTTGATACTTAACATTAAGATCTGGGATTACTACTTTATATAGACCTGATGTAGACTGTAGACCTCCAATAATTTTTTTTTTTCCCTAAAAGTAATTTTTTGCTAGATATGAATTTCTTCATTATGGTAAAAAAAATAAATCCTATAAATCAGGGAAAAAACTAAGAAAAATTATGAAACAATAATTGGAAAAAAGGCTCTATTTAATTGTTTTATAATGTCTTAAGTTATGTAAAAAATTTCAATGCTATATCTTTGAAACTAAGGGAGAAGATAGAATTTGAAAGTCAATAAGTATAGTTTTAGATATGGGCGTTCAAAGTTTTTCTTTGTATTTTTACAAAGACAATTTTAATAAATCTTGATTATTATAAATTGTATGATCCTCTTTGGATATTAATAAACCAAAACAATATTATTTATCATAATCATAAATTAAGATCTCTTTGTGCAATATCTTGCTTCTTTAGGGGAGACGGTCGCTCCATCTTCTCTCTCACTAACTCTGCTGATATCACTGATATTACCCACTTCTGCACTCTTATAAGAGTGAATTTTCTTCTTCCTTATGTTAGCGAGATGTTGAAATTGTCTTTTCCTCTTTGGCATATCTTTAAAACTAAGGGAGAATATAGAATTTGAAGGTCAATAAGTATAGTTTTGAGATACAGACGTTCAAAGTTTTTTTTGTGTTTTTACAAAGACAATATTAATAAATCATGATTTATGAATTTTATGTTCCTTTTTGGATATTAATAAACCAAAATAACCTTATTTATCATAATTCAATTATAAATAAAGATCCCTTTCCTCAATATCTTGCTTCTTTAGGCAAACCGGTCGCTCCATCAACTCCTCACTACGCTAATATCGCTGGCATTACCCACTTCTCAACTCTTATTAGAGCAAATTTTTTTCTTCCTATGTTAGCGAGATGTTGAAATTGTCTTTTCCTCTTTGGCATAATGAAATTCTTGCCAAAACCAAGGAAAACAGACGTAAAAACGAGTGAATGACAGAGGTCAAACTCAACCGTACGCTCTCTCTCTTAGGTTTATGCTAGCACTGAAGGAGTGAGGGGTATTATCATAAAACTTCCTGTCTTGTGACTTATGGAATATATGAATATACCATTGCTCACAATTTGTTTTTATCAAAATATAATGATTATCAAAATTTATCATAAGAAATACTGCATTTTTTTAGAGATCAATGTTTTTGGTTTATTGAGTTACTTTTACTAATTACCCTATAACTATGAAAGTAAGAGGAATTTTGACAAAATATTTCGTTAAGGCATCCTCCATTGCCATACGAAGCTCACTGAATTTTTTCAGGATTTTGTGTATTTCGTCCTATACCCCCATATAATGGCATACTGGCCGGACCCCTCAAGTAAAGAAAGTAAAAGAGAGAAAAGAATGTTGAATGGTTTGTAAGATAGGTTTAGTTGAATGGAAAAGTTGATTACTGTATATGGGAAGATCTGACAATCTGCGTTTCTTCTTAATTTATTTTGTAGTTTGTTATTAAGGGTTATAACTATTTTGGGTATCACCTTCCCTCCACAATTTTACTTTTCATAGGTAAGATCTTATATAGATAAACAGGATTTTACACTAAAACCTATATTTTGTATGGAAATATAGATTTAACCTTTGAAAATTAATACAGTAGTTTTCTATTGAAATGTAATGCAATAGTTTCCTACTCTCCTTCCCATTTTAGGTATTGAAACAAATTAGGTTAGATATAACTTTCACTAATCTAAATCACTTTTTGTTATGGTACTTACTCCACATTGTTTGTCCTCCACTGTCTAATCTTGTTATTACAAGTGGGTGGCTCTACAGTTCTCCTCCAGAAGTAGTTACATGGCAGTAAGAGTAATTATTTTTATTTATTTTGATGTTATGAAATTGGTACTTCTAAAATACAGGTGCAATAGCCTTATATTCTTCAAAGGTAAGAATGGAAATAACACTATTGACTTCAGCAGTAAGGAATGGCCAAAAGGTAAAACCAGTTTATCTACATGTGGGTATATGATTTTCAATAAATACAGTAAAGTGCCGTACCAATATTTAAAACACTAAAAATGTATTAATAAAATTTCATTTTATTTCTACTCATCACTTTATAAATATTAAGCAGGGTAGAGCCACAATAAGAATGGTGTTAAGTGGCTATGCCTTGATGTGACCTCATACACTAAACAGGTAAATTATAATTCCCATATCCTCTGTTTATTTAATGTAAAGCCATACACATTACATAAAATATTGCATAAATATTTTTTGTTCAAAGCTACCAATCATCTTCATCGCTGTCATTTTCATCATCACTGTCCTTGTTATACCCTCGGAGTGAACTCATCATGACATCTTTAACTTTCGGGCCACGAGGGTCAGACTCCAGATCCGTTTTGATGCCTCCAGTCCGAGAGAGAATCCATTCTAGTTCTATAAAAAAAGTGGAAGGCATTAAAATACAAAAACTTTTAGTGACACAGCTGTAATTATCTATATATTTATTTATTTTTTATTTTCTGGTGTATTCTACAACATACAAATATAAGCAACAACTGTAACATGTTGTATAGGGGAGCATATCATTATATAAAATGTATTTGTATGTAGAAAACTAACATTGCCATTCTTCACCTGTAATCTAAATTTACAGTATGCTATCAAAATAGAATTTCAACTAGTTCATGATAATTTTATGAGAAGAATGTTTAATAGTCCTACCTTTCCTTACTCTATATACAAGATGTGTACACTGTATCTTTCTTATAAGTCAAGTATTATAAAATAAAACCATGTTCTCAGTATTGAAGTAGCATTCTAATTTCTCTCAGTATTAAGATAGTAAAGTATTCCAATTTCTATGTACAGAAATAGTTAATCAATAGTCATGCATAACATGTCCCATCACATTTATCTTCAACTAAATTCCTTTAATCCTTTTCTGAACTAAGGATTGCTTTGTTTTATTCCAAAATTTTACATTCATCATCACAAGTATTATTATTTAGATAATATTCAATGCTCAGCAGTTTACTCAATATGGACTGGCAGTAGAAAAATCTTTCCTCTGAAAAAATAAAAAAATATTTCCATCAATGTTTTAAGGAAACACTTTTCTCAAAAACTTTTTTTTTTTTTTCATCCAAATAACAAGCAAACCATTACCAAATTTAAAATGCCCTGTTAATTAGTATTGGAAATGTCTGATATATTGAGAAGAATTAATCCTTTCTACATTCCAGCTCATCCACGTCACACCACAAAACTGAATAACTGCAAGAACTTATCTTAAGGATGGGAATCAAGAGCTTTTGAAATCAAGTGAAGTAAGGATGAAGGACACACGAGAGCACAGCAAATATTTGTCATCCTTCTATTACAAACTTGCCCTAAGGCTTTACAGCCTTCCCTTAGCCTCAGCTTTAGCAAATAACAGCTGAAATCTGGCCAGAGATGTACGGTAAGTAGCTCTTTACATACAGACTATCACAAAGGAAGGTTTTTTCATGGTGGATTAGTATGACAGGAAAGCAGTTTATCTCATTTTGGGCATACCCTATGTAGTAAGAATAACCATGGAAGTATAACAGCCTTCTTAGTCACTTACATCTCTGTTTAAAGTCTACTAAACATAAAGTGCTCACACTGAATATTTTTAACCTCATAAACAATAGTATACAAAAACTTGGTTTGGTACATACATACATATACCAAGGCACTTTCCCCAGTTTTTGGGGGTAGCCGACATCAAACAAATGAAACAAAAAGGGGACGTCTCCTCTCTATATTCCTCCCAGCCTGACAAGGGACTCAACCGAGTTCGGCTGGTACAGCTAGGGTGGCACAGCCCACCCTCCCACATTATCCACCACAGATGAAGCTTCATAATGCTGAATCCCCCACTGCTGCTACCTCTGTGGTCATCCAAGGCGCCGGAGGAAGCAGCAGGGCCTACCAGAACTGCGTCACAATTGCTCGCCATTCATTCCTATTTCTAGCACGCTCTCTTGCCTCTCTCACATCTATCCTCCTATCACCCAGAGCTTCCTTCACTCCATCCATCCACCCAAACCTTGGCCCTCCTCTTGTACTTCTCCCATCAACTCTTGCATTCATCACCTTCTTTAACTGACAGCCATTTTCCATTCTCTCAACATGGCCATACCACCACAACACATTCATATCCACTCTAGCTGCCAACTCATTTCTTACACCCGTTCATAACCTCACTACTTCGTTCCTAACCCTATCTACTCGAGATACACCAGCCATACCTCCTTAGACACTTCTCTCAAATACATTCAATTTCTGTCTCTCCGTCACTTTAATTCCCCACAACTCCAATCCGTACATCACAGTTGGTACAATCACTTTCTCAAACAGAACTCTCTTTACATTCATGCCCAACCCTCTATTTTTTACTAATCCCTTAACTGCCCCCAAACACTTTGCACCCTTCATTCACTCTCTGACATACATCTGCTTCCACTCCACCATTTGCTGCAACAACAGACCCCAAGTACTTAAACTGATCCACCTCCTCAAGTAACTCTTCAATCAACATGACATTCAACTTTGCACCACCTTCCCTTCTCGTACATCTCATAACCTTACTCTTACCCACATTAACTCTCAACTTACCTTCTCTCACACACCCTTCCAAATTCTGTCACTAATCGGCCAAGCTTCTCTTCCGCGTCTGCAACCAGTACAGTATCATCCGCAAATAACAACTGATTTACCTCCCATTCATGGTCATTCTCGTCTACCAGTTTTAATCCTCGTCCAAGCACTCGAGCATTCACCTCTCTCACCACTCCATCAACATACAAGTTAAACAACCACGGCGACATCACACATCCCTGTCTCAGCCCCACTCTCACCGGAAACCAATCACTCACTTCATTTCCTATTCTAACACATGCTTTACTACCTTTGTAGAAACTTTTCACTGCTTGCAACAACCTTCCACCAACTCCATATAACCTCATCACATTCCACATTGCTTCCCTATCAACTCTATCATATGCTTTCTCCAGATCCATAAACGCAACATACACCTCCTTACCTTTTGCTAAATATTTCTCGCATATCTGCCTAACTGTAAAAATCTGATTCATACAACCCCTACCTCTTCTAAAACCACCCTGTACTTCTAAGATTGCATTCTCTGTTTTATCTTTAATCATATTAATCAGTACTCTACCATACACTTTTCCAAGTACACTCAACAAACTAATACCCCTTGAATTACAACACTCATGCACATCTCCCTTACCCTTGATTTGGTAAGATATCCAATTAAGTTAATTGAGGTAAGTTTTAATTTCTTTTTATTTTAATTCGTCTCCAAGTGTTCTCTCAGGTGAATGATTTATTTTGCATTTTTTGTGGTTTAATAGACAAATTAGTTTGATTTTGTCTTGAGTGCAAGAAAATTTTCCCTCTTAAAAAATTCTACAGAACAGTCAATGGTATAACCTCGTCAATAAATAGTTTAATTTCTTTAACATTATTGAGTGCAAACAAAATGAAGATATGAAGAAAGGAGATTTAAAGAGAAACTTACTTGAACTTAACTCATTTGCAGAGTTTTAGAAGGAAATTTATGGCCATGTTCTTGATTTGTATTTGTTTTGACATGAATAATTTAGCAAGGTAATTACAACTTCTGAGAAAGGACGAAGGTTGCATCAGTCTAGTTTCCTTGATGAATTCTGTTCAGATACTTTGTATTATTGTATATTTTTAAACAAAGTAACTTAACATTTATGCAAGATAGAATTTACTATTTAATTCCCAGTTATTTAAAAATTAGGTTAATGACATCA
Organism: Palaemon carinicauda; assembly: GCF_036898095.1. NCBI lineage: Eukaryota > Metazoa > Arthropoda > Malacostraca > Decapoda > Palaemonidae > Palaemon > Palaemon carinicauda. Next base: position 167,026,945 of record NC_090729.1, on the reverse strand, counting down.
TATTAAGAAAAAATATTTTGGGAATCTAATTTTGCTGGTCCCAGTACTAGGTCCAATGTCCCAAATCTGATATCGCTCATAGCGATTGGTCATAGTTAGTAACTTATATAATTGGCTATTTAACGTACTTTATTGTTGCCTGTTTAGAAATGGTCAGATTTTCATGGACTACCACACTAATAAGGGTATAAATAAGAACTTTTAAACAATGTTGAGGTAATGAGTCTGCTTGAATTTTTTCCTAGGACTTTACTACCAATGACATACCGATTCTAAAATCCCTGTCAAACCTTAAGTGTTACTAGTTTGAAAATCTCCAATTTACTTTCATGAAGGTCCATTACAAGTGGCTCTTAGATTATGAAATTAATGTTTAAGACTTTTAGCAGTAATTAGCCAAAATAGTAAAAAAAATGTATGTATGACAAATAAATAAAGTGCAAAGAAGTTTTCCCGTAAATTGTAATTTAATTTTAATGATTACTTGGTCACTAAGACTAAATTTAGTTCACACCTAAAGATAATATAGGCCCTAAGGTCTGGAGGATGGAATAGTAGTCAACTGGAACCCAAAAGAGAAGGGTTTGTTCAACACATTACTTGCTTTCAATTAATTTATTAAAAAAAATACCTTTAGAGGTTGGTGAAACAAATACAATTAATGGAACAACTCACCATCAAGCTTAAGCTTTTCTCCAACTAATTCAGCAGGACCAATGAACTGTCTCTTCATCTGGCCCTCAAAGTATACAAATATGGCTGGCAAGTTGCGATCAGGAAAGTTGGGGATACAAGTCGTCGATATAGACTTCAGGAACTTTGCCTGAGGAGGAAATAAATTTTGAATTTCGCTAAGAAAAAAAAAGGTTAGTAAAATGCTCGTAAGACCTTACGTGTTCATATACACATAATTTTAAAGCTAAACTTTCAATGCCTATGTTATTAAAGCTCATTGTCTGTTACAATATGTAGCCTGTACTGCCTTCACTGCATAATAGTTTTAGTTGCATAAAAAAAAAATTAATAATAAAATTTCTTATTTCTAAACTCACCTCATGTTTGTATTGTTTCTTCAGAAACTCGGTTTATTTGACACTTGCCCATAAAATTTTAAGGCAAGGATCAATGAGTAACTTATGATTTGGGCTGAATATGCTAACAGATTGGGATACCATTTGCCTTGTGGCCATTTGGGACTAACCAGTCTTATTTGAAACTTGGCGAAATCAACCAACAGACTGGAAGGGGTAAAGGTGTAGGCATCACGATGATCTCATGGGTATTCCTCTAACACTTCCCATGGAATTGGGACGAGGAACAGAACACAAGGCGCTTCTTGTTTAGCCGTGTGATAAACAGATTGGTTCCCGTTAAGCCCCACAAAGCAAAAAGTGTCTTTGTACGCAAAGATATAGGGACCACTCCTACCTACAACTTGCCCCTGGCAACTAAGCATATCTGCTAGAGTCAATTCTTTTTTAGTAATGCAAATTTACACCAAATTGCAGGGGTGACCTTTTAGCTCGGAAAATTTTCCGAATAGCCGATTGGTTGAAAGTAATTTTTTTCCGAATACCATCAATGTTTTTAATTATTTACCGAGTACTGTAATATGAATCAAAACTTATTTACTAACCTAGGAAATCTAAGATATATGTTCTGTAAATAAATAATGTTAACGAATAAATATATTATAAGGTATCGTGATGGTAAGACTAAATTTAATAAAAACACTTGTCGAAGTCAAAGACAGGAGCTTGTTATCTGTATTATTTTGTAACTGTTCACACATTTTAACACAAATTGGGATAAATTACGCTAAGTATAAGAAAATCATGTCCCTTGACGCAGACTCGTTCTCCTTCATCTCTGAAAAAGTCACGGAACTGCAGATCGACCTCTTCGCAACGAGCGACAACAAGAAACTACCTCGTTATGTAGCCCTTACAATGACCCTCAAGCAGAAGCGATAGACGCCATGTCTCTCGACTGGAATAAATGGAACCGCATTTACCCGTTTCCACCAACCAATCTCATGCTAAAAGTCCTCAACAAACTAAGATCCTTCAGAGGAACAACTGCAGTAGTGGCCCCCAAATGGCCCAAAAGCAATTGGTTCCCTCTAGTTCTAGAATTGAAACTGAAGCTGTTTCCTCTGCCGAACCCAGTTTTATCCCAACTGGTTCAGAAGTCGTCTGTTTACGCTTCATCCTTGAGAACCAACAACCTACATCTCGCCCTAGCAGCGAAGAAAAGGTTTGGGATCTTAAAGGACAAAATCGACTTTATCGAAGAGTACAAGTCAAGTTCAACTAGGAGACAATATGTCGTCTTGGAAGAAGTGGGTTTCCTTTGTGAAAGCAAGGATATCAACAGAAATATCAACAGATTTCTCTTTCTTTCTTCATCCACTTACACGAACGAGGCCTGGCTTCCACCACAATAACTGCGTGTAAGTCAGCTTTGACTTGACCTCTTCTGTACGCCTTTCAGGTGGACCTCACAAGTGAAATCTTCAATAAGATATCAAAAGCATGCGCTAGACTCAAGCCGGCAACACCTCCAAGGCCCATAACGTGGTCGTTGGACAAAGTCTTGCACTATGCTTTGAATCTGAACAATGAGGATTGCACCCTAAAGTATCTAACACAGAAAGTTATCTTTGTTTGCAATAGCCTCAGGGGCTAGAGTTAGTGAAATAGTGGCCCTATCCAGAAGTGAAGGCCATATTCAGTTCCTAGACACAGGAGAACTGAATCTCTTCTCTGATCCTGCCTTTCTCGCCAAGAACGAGCTGCCCACCAAAAGGTGGGGTCCTTGGAAAATCTGCCCACTGAAGGAAGATGTCTCTCTATGCCCAGTAGTGTCTCAAGGTCTATCTTCGAAGAACTTCAGACTTCAAGGAGGGACAGCTCTTCCGAGGTGAAACCTCAGGATCAAACTTATCCCTAAGACAACTGAGAGCGAAACTCACCTACTTAATTCGCAGAGCGGTTCCTGACAGCTCACCCTCAGGTCATGATCCAAGGAAAGTTGCTTCTTCGTTGAATTTCTTTCAACACATGGACTTTGAGAGACTCCGCTCATATATGGGGCGGAAATCATCCAGAGTCTTCTATAAACATTATGCGAAGCAAGTGCACGAGATAAAACATTTTGTGGTGGCGGCAGGTAGTATCATAAAACCTGTCGTCTAGTGCTGCGATGAACAGTGGACTGTTTTGGGACTTAACAGTGTATCAGGTGAATAGGTATTAATACCTTCGAGTGAAAATCACTACGGTGATTAATAGACTGTTCTATACAGGTGCAGAATTTAAACAATAACACCAGTGCCGTGTGAACATAGTGTTGATGCATATCCAACATCTGAGTGAAACCAGACATGTTTAGCTCCACATTCATCTGAGTGGATTTTTATTATGAATTCATATACTGTATGTATATTCTTCCCTTTCAGGTCAGAAATATATAAAACCATGATGTTTATCTATGCAAGGTTAGACTTCTACTTTATGATGTATACATTTACAATTTATTTTGCTCATGAAAATAGATATAAAAAATTTATCTGCGTCTTCTTTTAACCCTCAGTAAATGAAATTGAGTCCAGAGTTTTATTCTATTCCTCTAAATAGAATCTTGAACGTACCGATGTCCAAAGCACGAAAAGGTAATCTCTACAAAGTTTCCCTTTCATTGTTACGGACATACAAACTTTGAATCCTTGTAGTCGAAGTCAACACTTTCCCTGCAGGGGGCAGGAAGCCCTAGGCTTGGTGGATATGACAAATAACGGTAATGTCATGTATACGGGTCTAGCAGACCATATAAGGAACTCATTCAAAGTAAGTGCACTTATACAAACCCACAGATATAGTACTTTCAAGTTAATTCTCTCCTAAGCTTCCATCAGATCGACATGGCCAAGCCCAAAAAACGGATTTTGAGCAAAGCGAAAAATCTATTTTTGGGTGAGATAGCCATGTCGTCCTGATGGACCCACCCTTCTTTCTTAAATGACCCCACCCGAAACTACTCTATCTGCGGCTATTCCAGCTTAAATACAAGATAGGAATGATGGCCCGTAGTAGTACGGAGAGGAGGTCCACCGGATACCTTGATAACGGCTCCCCTTTCGTTCACCACTCTTCCCCCTCAAAGAGTTAAATCTATTCGGGGTGAAGATTGCTGTGTTATCTAAAAATACGTCCCCTGATATTATGCGATATCCTTAAAGCTATATTAAGGATACTTGCGCCAGGAGTTAGAATTCTGGAGACCTATGGTTAATTCTCTGGGAGTATCACTGTAGCAAATATCCCTTAGAAAGCTACCTAAAGGAACCTTCCATCAGGACGACATGGCTATCTCACCCAAAAATAGATTTTTCGCTTTGCTCAAAATTCGTTTTAACAAAACAAGAGAAAGAGAAATTAGATAATGTGCCTGAGTGTACCCTGGAGCAAGAGAACTCTAACCCAAGATAGTGGAAGACCATTGTGGCGGGATGTTGCAAAACAACCCCCACACCCTTGATCACACTAACTGACAAATGACTCCTCAATACAACTTTTCCCCTTACGTTATCAGCAGCGGGACTCTTGGACAAAAGGACAACCAACAAAACAAAACATAACCTTACAACTATATTTCTTAATACTACAATACTTAACATCCACAAACCATCCACAACCAAAATAAGCACTTAAAACTAATTGTAAACTTGAACACTAACGATAAATAAAACGTAATACCATCCAAATAAACAAAAAAAAAACCTAGCAAACTTAAATCACACCGCACACCAACACCAAAAATAAATATATATAAATTATCTTCCACATTAAATAGTATGGGTCACCAACACTGTCGCCACCCACAAGCCGGACTGTCTTTACGGCACACTCCCACTATCACCGCTTTGTGGTCAACAATCCACTGGGTGGCAATTTGCCACAACTGTCTCGGTGATTAGGATGGTACTTATACTCCTCATCATCATCATCATCATCAATCGAAAGTAAACGGGCCGGTCATCAACAATCGTCAATCCAAAGAACAGTCTTAATACAACATCAATCACAGCCCAGGTCATCAACTATATATCAGCATTCGGAAAATAACTCTCCAAAGGAGTTAGCCTCACCAAGGAGGAATCACGGCCTGCCAAAATAAAAAAAGAAAACCACTTACGAACACTCCTAACTAACTGAACTATCGCACTATAATCAAAGATAAATAATAAATTGTTCCTATCATTCACGATCACGACAAGCAAAAATAAACTAAACTGTACTTACTTAGAAAATCAAAAAAACACTTCCACGCTGGTCGAAAAATAATGGTAAAATAGTTATCCAGCACTCACTACTGCCTCTTGCTGCAGTCAAATAAAAAAAGCATTCGCTCCGAAACATTCACCACTGTCGTAACCTAACTAAAAACATAAACAAACAATCTCATTTGTACCAACAGTCTTTCCCACTACAAACAATCATTCGCTAACTACCACTTGTTCTTCGGCGCGCACTGCGGACACACAAACACACACACACACACACACTCGCGCGATTTAGCAAAACTAAAGCAAATGAAATTCTCTCTCTCTCTCTCTCTCTCTCTGGATTTGGCAAAAGAAAATAAACAAAAAAATAAAACAAAAATTAATCCTCCACACCATGGTACAGAGGCTATGGCACTACCCAAGACTAGAGAACAATGGTTTTGAATTTGGAGTGTCCTCCTAGAAGAACTGCTTACCATAGCAAAAGAGTCTTCTTTTACCCTTACCAAGAGGAAAGTAGCCACTGAACAATTAGAGTATAGTAGTTAACCCCTTGGGTGAAGAAGAAATGTTTGGTAATCTCAGTGTTGTCAGGTGTATGAGGACAGAGGAGAATCTGTAAAGAATAGGCCAGACTATTCGGTGTATGTGTAGGCAAAGGGAAAGTGAACCGTAACCAGAGAGAAGGATCCAATGTAGTACTGTCTGGCCAGTCAAAGGACCCCATAACTCTCTAGCAGTAGTATCTCAATGGGTGGCTGTTGCCCTGGCCAACCTGGCCATTGGTTGACTTCTCCTCCAGGAAGAATTGTCTGATTGACTGATTATCAGTTATCTGGCATCCTGAGTAGAATTGCATGAAGAAGCACAGATGCCCGTCAACGTCTAGAGTCCAATCTTCGCCAACATCAATTTCACTTGTGCAATGAGGGTAAGGATTTCAGTGATACTGGAAGATAGTTACAAATGCTATCAGTCTGCAAGATATGAGAGGGCCACCAGTGTACCCATCGTGAAGGACATTCGCTACCTAAAGCTTAGCCTTAATTCTCTGCCAGATTGCCCAATGGCATGGCAGACATCCCCTACTAGCAGCAGCAGGAGAAAGGAAGTCCAACATACGTGTCACCCCTCCACCTCTTCTCTACCTCCATAGTGAACTGGTCAGGTTGGGACCTAAAAAGGGCTGTATATGCACAGAAGAAGTTACAGGTGGTCCATGGTCTGGATCGCAGTCTAGAAAAGGTCGAGGTGACCTTTTTCCCCTACCGATTCCACAAGCATAGCTAGAATACCAAAGGTTGTCTACAAATGCCCTAAAAAGCCAGGCCTATTGAAGGAGAATGAGAAGTAGTTAGTCCTGTAAAAGACTGCATGCCACATCAAGGAGCCTGCAAAGCAGATACAGTGGAACCTCTACATACGATCTTAATTCGTTCTGGGACCTGCTTCGTATGTTAAAACAATCGTATGTTGGAGTGAATATTCCCATAAGAATACACCGTAATTTGTATAATTCGTTCTTCAGCCCAAAATCCTAAACTCCTTAATAAAATACTACACATAATTACACATAACAATAATACAATTGCATTATATAAGAGATGTAAAAAAGAATAATTATAAAGAAATAATAAATAAAAAAGGGGTTTTTATTGTCACTTTACCTTAGAGACAGGCCAACGCAGGTGTAGGCTTTGTTATGCAGGAGGAGACGGACGGTGAGCGAGGAGGTAGAGATGGTGACTGCAATAACGTACCGTAACTTACTTTAACCTAACTTAGCTTATTTATTTTTTTTTCTATTTTCATCACTTTCACTCAATTCAATCTTTCTCTTCATCACGATTACTAGACCGCTTCATAGATTTTTTAAAGAAACTATCGAAAGTTGCTGGGTACGGCTTTTCAGAATTTTCCTGAAATGGGTTAAGCAGACATCATCGAATTGCGAAACTACATGGCAAACCTTTAGTTTCTGTGGGTGGTACTTATCAATGAAATCAACAACGTGTTGATGTGCTAACATCTCTTTTATTTGAGGCGAACTTAAGATGTGCTCTACCTCCTCGATGTCCTCCGACTCACTCAACTGCGCTTGGAACTCATCATTCTGCATGGCATGCAGCTCCTTGAGTTCCTCGGTGGTGAGCTCTTCATGATGCTCCTAGACGAGTTTGGTGATGTCATTTTCATCTACCTCCAGACCCATGGACTTGTCAAGGGATAAAATCTCTTCTACGTCTTTCTCTACAGCAAGCACAGGTTCAGGCTCGGGGCCAAAACCTTCAAAATCTCTGGGAGAAACAGCATCAGGCCAAAACTTATTCCAAGCTGAATTCAGTGTCCGTCGAGTTACTTCCTCCCAAGCCTGATCTATGATCTTCAAGCAGTGCACAATATTGAAATGGCTCCTCCAAAATTTTGTTTTGGGGTTTTGCCAAAAAAAAGAGAGAGAGAGAGAGAGAGAGAGAGAGAGAGAGAGAGAGAGAGAGAGAGAGAGAGAGAGAGAGAGAGAGAGAGAGAGAGAGAGAGAGAGAGTGTGTGTGTTTTACCATAATGGTAGTTTTTAGAGAGAAAGACTGTTGGTATAATTAAGGTTGTTTGCATACTTTTTAGCTAAGTTAGGGCGGTGATGAATGTCCTAGGAAAATGCATTTTCTATTTGACTGTAGCAGGAGTCAGTTGTGTCTCAAATGCTGGATTATTTGCTGGATTATTATTTTTCTTTTGTTCATCGACCAGCCAGCGTGGAAGTGATTTTTTTGTATAAGCGTAAGTACAGTTTTCATTTATCTTTATTAGGCGTGATTGTGAATGATAGAAAGTTTGTTATTTATCTTCGATTATAGTGTGATAGTTTAGTTAGCTAGGAGTGTTCGCAAGTTTTTTTTTTTTTTTTTTTTTTTTTATCTATTGTTGATGACCAGGCCTGATATGTTTTGATTGATGAGGATGATAACCACGACCACTATCAGGGAGGCAGTTGTGGCAAATTGCCACCTAGTGTAGGCTATTGTTAACCACAGAGCTGTGGTAGAGTTTCTTGAAAGAGACAGTTCGGCTTTGTGTGAACTACGGTGTCCACACGCGACATATTTAAGTTTAAGAGTTTTAGGTACTTCGTGCGAATGCGTTTGTCTTGGTTTTAACGAGTGCTTACTCTAATATTGTTTCTATGATTATTGGAGACAGTTTCTGTGTAGCCTACGTACACGTGCCATTATATATATATTGTGTTTCTCTGATTATTGGAGACAGTTGCTGTGTACGTCCACGTGTTATTATATATATATACAATATTGTGGTTTATGCAATTGTTAATTTTGTCTGATTTAGTTTCAAGTTGATTAGTATCAAGTGCGAGTATTTTGATTGGTGATTCGTTTTAGTTGTAGGAATTATAATATTAAGGATTAATAATAACCAATATTTGAATGTTGGATTTCAGTGTTAAGTGATTGTTAAAGTTGTAAGGAAATATAGTGTTAAGTGATTGTTAAAGTTGTAAGGAAATATAGTTTTAAGGTTATGTTTTATTTTACTGTTCCCTTTGTGCAAGTCTAGTGGTAAGATTACGTTAGTAGAAAGTTTGTTTTGAGGGGAGTTGCTTTTGTTTACATCCCATCACAATATTTCATGCATTCTGGTAAACAAGCATTGCAGATCTTGTGGTGTTCTGCTAACAAGGAGTATCATCAGCATACTCTAGGTATGCTAAATTCCTATCGCCAATCCTTCTCCACCATCTCCGACTGTTCTACGCATTACAAAATCCATGAGGAGGATAAACATCATAGGTGACAACACATTCCCTTAGAGTACTCCACTGTTCACTGGAAATTCATTTGTTAAGACTTCATTCACATTAACTTTACACTAGCTATGCTCATGAACAGATTAATCAAATTTACATATTTAAAAGGAATTCCATAACAACCAGCATAGTCCACAAATATCATCAAAAAGGGATTTCTATATTCTATGTATTGCTATACTAGTCTCAAAACGAAAATTTGGTCAGTGCAACTTCTACCTTTTCTAAATGCTGCTTGTTCATCTCAGCTTTTCATTAATATTTCTCTCCAGTCTCTTTAGAATAAGCATACAATATATTTTCATATCTGACATTCATCAGGTTTTGCCTCTCCATGCCACAATCTACAAAATAATCTTGTGAGTAGTCTGGGAGTCACTTAATTTTCGGTCGGTATCATCTCTATAGTTATTCCATCGTATCCCTGGGCTTTCTGTCTCTAGTTTTTTTGGATAGCTTCGACTTCAAACATACTGAATTCATTCCTGGGCACATCAAGGTCTTCATCAACTTCAGGTATATAAATCAAATTATTCCCTTCATATCTCCTATTCATAACCTCACTAAAGTGCTCCATCTAAGGTTGTCTTTCTTCATCTTTTGTTGCGATAACAGAACCATCTCTTTTTGATGGGTATAAGCTGCTTCTTTGCCCCAGTCGAGATTTCATTAATAATTCTATGAGCAATTCTTACACCATGGCCACTTCCGAACTCATATCTTTGTCAGCCTCATTAGCTTTACTGTCTAAATATTCTCTCCAGTCATTCCTGGTTTTTTTTTTTTACCTTATTGTCAATACTGGAATACTTAGCATGCTCTACCTAGTAATTTTCATTACTTCCTCGAAAACTTTCAACAATTAATTGCAGTCTTTGTCTCCTTTTTATAGTATCCCAAGTATCATTTGATATCCATGGCTTTATCCTTGTAACTGCATGTCCCAAGACTTCACTACCAACTGACTGATATGTTCTTAATATCACACCATTCTCAGTGAATAGGGATCTATTTATTGCCAGTTAGCTATAAACAGTACCGATATTCAATCTTAATTTGCATGCAAATTCCAGCTTTGTTTCACCATCAACACTAAGCTAAAATCAACCATTTAAGTTAGAACATATAAGAAAAAGCCTTAGTAAGAATACAACAGTACGTCTGTACTTGTTAAGGCTGATGACAAATATTAAGTCATTGACCGGAGTGTGAGCGGGACTATCTTTCTACAATAAAATAATCCCGTACATGACAAACTGACCAACGGAGAATACCATGCTAATGAGTAATAAACCTCAGGTAATGATTACACTCTCTTTCCCATCCTAACAAATTTCTCTGGAGTTTCCTATTCCTAATATTCATATATAATCATTTTTCTCCTACAGTTTTGCAGTAATGTAATTCATTTTGCTGTATGAAGTTGGGAGTCATGCACAGGGTACTATCTGCCCTCATTTGCATTGCAGACATTCTTCCTCAATTCATGAGCTCTACAGCTTCATTAATTCTTTTTTTCTTGGATTTCCTAAGACTTTCCAAAGGTTTCTGTCTTCTTCTTTGACTTTGTTATTCCTGCCTTCTCATTATAGACCCATGGCGTCTCATATGAATTTGTAACATCATACTCTGGCCAAGAGTCTTAACATTTAAAGGCTGAATCTTTTCAAATTTTCTTCATTCAAGTTCCTGTTGAATACATATACAGGGCCTTTTATGATAATGTAAGTCTCCTTTTTCTACTAATGGAATATCTTTCACTTACTAGTCTTCTTCTCCTTTGTCTGCATTTTTTCCCACCTTTATGTGGGGTCTGTTTCTGGCCAGCTTTCTCCATCCACTTACTAGTCTATCTCTCCTTTTCACGCAGGCTACAATTATATTTCATGCTGCCCTTTTAAGTCTCTCCTTGGATTTATTTCCTTCAGTGGCAGCTCCAGTTTTAGACCTCAGAATTAAGAGACCCAAACCCTGACTTCCCTCGTGTGGATGATTTTTCTTGGCAGCTCCAGTTTAGACCTCAGAACTAAGGAGTCTGCAAGGATCAGCCTGTCAGCCCAAGATGATACCAGTTTGAAGACCCTCGTAAAGACCTGAGGGCTGTTGTCAGGCTGAAGCAGAAGACCTGAACTGGTACACATGCAGGAGATCCCTGGATACTGGATGAATTTGGATTTGAAAGTAGACTTCTTTCTTTCAGATTCAAAGTAACGATGAAGTCCCCCGTTCTGACAGCTTGAACGACTGTAGATGCTGTCTCCTTCTTGAACTTGGTGTGCCTGATGAACAAGTTCAGAGCTGAGAAGTCGGTGAAGGGTTTCCAGCTTCAAGACGGTTTCTTGACACGAAAGAGTCAAGTGAAGAAACAGAGGCTCTCATCGTCTATCTTCTGGAGAATTTGTTTCGATCATCTTTTGGAGAGAACGATGTTTCTCCGAGCGCACTATGTATGATATGTCATCGAAGGAGGAATTAAAGCTTATGAATGGGAGGTGGTACTCAGACTGCTGAATGTGGATGGGCCTCTACAGACATATCCCTCGTGGGCCTCTACAGACATATCCCTCGTGGTAGTGAGGTAAGGGGATTGGATTACTGATCCTAACAGTGACTTCTTCCTCTAATCTTGCCTCTTACTCTAGGACGACCTTGAGCTTACCTGGATTGAAAGGAATGAGCTGGCTTTTTCTGTATGGACTGGGTGTTCGACACCTTTAACGAAGACCTACTGGAGATAGAGACAAAGCCCTGGTCTGGCTGTGCCCGAGATGGAGGGTAGAGGCTATGAAAAAGAGGCAGCCCTCTTACACCAGTTCTCTGTTGCAAGGGAGATGTCCTGTTGAGGAAAAAGAAAAGGGTGTTCTAGAGAAGCATTACTCAAGATAGACCGTTTGTTTCCAAATTCGTTTGTGAAACCTGGCCATGATCGCATCCCAGCATTTTGGAACCCTATTTGCCCACTGGGAAGTCGGTTGAAACATTAGATACTTCACTGCCTTTGACCCTAAAAATTAATGCTGAAGGCCGCATTCTTTTTGGGATTAGACAAGTCCTCAGTGCTGGTAAGGTAGCCAACTATATCTTCCCAGTTGTCAATCCAAGATGCCGCTTGAAGGGCATTCATGGTGGTTGACTCCATACCTGAAGCTCCAGCTTGGTTAAAGGAAACAGGGATGGAGTATCCAGCGAGCAACCTGGAGTTAACTTGGCTACCGAGGGGTTGAGACACAAAGGTGAAGGGTTGGCATCCGATACTCTGTAATATTTAGGTTGCTTTGGCATCAGAGTAGGAAGCAAGCAAAAGGAGCATGCAGATCTCAGCAACTCCTCTCTGGAGAATAAAGATCTTATCTTTTATAAATCGTCCTTCACCAGCGTGGTCCACGGTAATTCTAAAGTGGGACTGGTACCAGGAGGAGAGCCGCACAAGTAAAAAACTAATCTTCTGCCTTTTGGTGATGAAGGTTGAGCCTCTCCTATCCAGTGACCAAGCTAAAATACCACAGGGAAATTTGACTGTTTCTTCCACCTTAGAGAGGGGGGGGGTCTGTCGGTGGAACATCGTAAAAACCTCAGACTCCTCATCTGACTCGCCCTCTCCCTCATCAAAGCCGTCAACTTAGGACTCTTGATTCTCCTGGGTCTGGGAAGATGGAGCACTCCAGGTGGTGATCTACTACTGAGATGTTTGATCCTAGAAACCTGCTGCTGATCGTGAGATGCAGGTTCTTTGCGAAAAGATGACTTGCAATTCCCCCAAAGATCCTTACTTTCCCTAGTAGCGGGAACCAGTGCTGCAGGGAACAAAATACAGTAGGTTGTATCCTTGGGTCTCTTGGTTATCAGTAAGTGAAAGGAGCATCCACAGCCTACAAACCAGTTCTGGGTGCTCATCTGAAAAGGTAATAGGTATCAACCTTTACGAATCTGAAAAGGAAATCTTCCTTGGGAAAAGGGAGCGCTTATGTGAGTGACGCCTGGCGTCCCCACGAGGTGATGTGGCAGGGACTTGGTGTCTACGTTTCTAGAACCTATCTCTCAAGTTATCTGGCAGATGTAGAGTTAATAGAATCGTAGCGGTAGGTCTAGATGAGCCTGGAGCACCCATCATGCAGCTGCAGGGCACTGCATATTATGAAATTGTCGATAGCCAGCAAAGGTTGACGAGGCCGAAATTTGTTTGTGAAAACAGGAGAAGTAGGATTAGGGGGAAGCTTACCTCTCCTTTCTCTTCCTCTTGCAGGTGAAGGTTCTGATTCCCCCAAACGTTGACGCTTCGATGTAGGGGAAGGTCAACAAGGAAGAAGCTTATTTGCAGTTCTCGCAGACGAAGCGCTGGCTCTAGGCGAGACTATATGAGCGTCGCGAGAAGAGTGGCAAGCGTAGGACGCACGGTGATTGAGCAATTCGCAAAGGAGAGGGGAAGCGCGAGGGTGAGGTGCAGCGATAGCGAGGTGGCGAGGAGTGCCTGGACTAAGAGGGCGAGCTTCGGTAATCCCACGGAGGTAAATCCCATCGAGAGTGTGGTTTGAGGTCGAGGCTTTGGTGTAGAAAGATCTTCTGACTGCAAAGGAGAGCTCTGGTACCGATGGCAAGGTGGGCTATGAATCTTACGATGGGTGGAAGTCCTCAAGTGTGACCTGAAGCGCTGTCGTCTACATGGTGTAGGCGAGGATCTTCGGTAACGTGGGGAGGCATCAGAAGAACACAACGCTGTCCTCTTTGAAGCCTGTAGCAGACTATGAGAGGGAGAGTTTCCCTTGCGCAAGATCCTATGACTCAAAGGTAGACGGGTAAACAGATGAAGGAGTGATTGTTGAGCCTCTCGGGGGCAAGGAAACAGAAAGTCTCTTAGGAGATCGTTTGCTAGAAACCGTTCTCGAGTCTGCCTTCGAAGAGGAGATATCAAGCGCAGATGGCAAGACAACCTTACGAGAAGGCAGAGAAAGGCTTGGGAATCTTCTGAAGAGCGCTGAGAAGGGAGCAGGGGCTACTGACGAGAAGGTAACTTTATCGAGTGAAGACCTGCGGTGAAGCCAGTAGGAGCAAGTGCAGCCTGTAAGGAAGATATCATCAAGTCTGTGTTCCGGAAATATTTCTCTTTCAAAAACCAATTAAATTTCTCATCTGACGGCAAGCCTGAAATACCCAGCAAAGGCCACTGTAGTCAAACAGCATCTGTCTCAGTAAATCAAGAGAAAAGGAAGGAAGAATTGGTGGAACTACTTAAGGGGGAGGCCAACGCAGTTTTGCTAGAGGAAACTATGGAACCTCCCTACCCCAGAAGGTGACCACAAGGGTGGGGGGAGAACAGGCCTGGACTTCGTAGACTTCGAGGCAGACCCAAAGGCAAAGAATTATCCACTGGGAGGATGGTCACTCCCTGCATTCCTTGCTAGGGTAGGCTTCAGAGCACACTTGCCCCTGGCACGCCCGCCATAACCTGTGAGGGCACCTTGACTATGCTCATATACAGTATGTCCCACAGGTCTTAGGCGGCATCTCTGGACACGTCTGCATGATCAAAATTAATTAGCAAGCAAACAGCAGGGGAAAAAAAAAATGCAAAGCATAAACTGCCAAATGTACATCCAGAGGAACAAGCTCTCTCTGTGACAGCTGAAATTCAATTGAGGTTAAAGGGTAACTACCCTGCCAGCTGTTTACACCTTGTTAAAATGTTAAACTGCCGTATTCCAGTCTTTGATTTTATTCTACTCCATATATAGTAAATAAAGAATGATGGTTTGTATGCGTATAGGAACAATTAAATTTTTGTACATGCAGAATTTTATATTTAAATAATTTACTTACTACAGTGCTTGCATAATATTTGTTTTTATCTACTTACTACAGTAATTTGCATAATATTTGTTTTCATTTATTTACAATTTACCTAAATTCTTTGAATCTGTTCTTTTATTTTTTTAACCAGGTATGAATACTGTTGTATGATTTCCAGCACACATCCATCTAGATACACATCGTATTAAGAGAAGCCTTCTCACGCCATTGAATCATGAGTCAAATAACTTTTTTCAATGAAATCATCACTTTAATAAATTGACAAATTCAATACCTGAATAAATCAGATGTACCTTTAAGCCACCATTGTAAGTCATATCAAGTCCTATAAAATACAGTTTCTTGTCTTTGACATGTCTCTTCATTCATTCCATTTTTAATCAAACAAGTGTGCTTATCAGCAGTCACTACTGTACAGTATATAGAAAACTGCTAATATGAAATCCACTGCAAATAGATTCTACTAACAATCTTTTGGCACATTAATTTTGGTAATCAAAGTCTGTCTACCGTAAAAGTGCCGTCTGTCTTCAAACAATAGCATACATGTACTGTACATGAATACACGTCCTAATATTTATGCTCTTTCTTGTATAGGGTGTATGTCTTCCTGAAGGAGTTACCCTGCTACTCTCAGAAGGCTTCCCTAAAGGATTTGCCCTCCAATAGGAAGGGAAAATCCTTACCTTGGTAGGGGTGTAAGAATACAGTACTAACACCGTTAGTCCTGAGTGTCGTAGAAAGTGAATAAAATAAAGTTGCTATCTTGTAGTCTTGCTCTCTAACAAAAGGCTAGGACTACTGTTAATAACTGTAGAAACTGTTGCTTTGCCGTGAGACTATTTCGTCAAAGGCTAGGCCCACCACCAATAACTAAAGTTGATAATTGCAGGGGCATGCGATCATAAAAAGCCTCGGTCAAAATATAAACCATGCCCGATGCTATTAGAAATGAGGATGTGGCTAGGGCATCCCCTGTAAAAGACAGGATCCCCTTACTGATGTAATTAATGGACGAGAGGTACCGCAGGGTTCACGACTGGGGCCAAGGAAGCTGGTGACAAAATGGGACATCAGAACAAGTACAGTACTTGGAATGTCAGCACACTAATGGGAAGATAGTGGAGGTGATGGAGAGGAGGATAGATATCCTGTGTGTACAGGAGACCAGATGAAAAGGAACAAGAGAGACACGAGAGGGAAGAAATGGAGTTGAGGTCATAGTTGGTAATAACTGGAAGGAAAAAGTGATAGAAGTAAAGATTTCGCTGATAACAGGGGATCAGATAGTAAATATAATTTCAGCATATACCCCACAGATGGGTTGCCAAAAACAAGAAGAATTATTTATACAAGAATTTGAGACAGCTATTAGAACAGTGAAAGTGGAGGAGAAGCTAATCATAGGAATATACATGAATGGCAGAGTGACGAAGAAAAGGGATTGACAGGAGTCCACGGAATACACGTAAAGTGGGCATTGAGTAAAATGAAAATGGCAAGGCATCAGGTCCATCAGAATTTCAAATTGAAATGGTTAAGATACTAGGTACAGAGGGGGAAGTATGGATGCTAGATTTATTAAAAGCAATATAGGAAGAGGAAACAATGCCTAAAGACTGGGAGGTGAGTCTAAGGGGATTTATATCTAGCCAGAAAAGTGATATCATGGACTGTGGTAACTACAGAGAAATAAAACCAGCAGAGCATGGCTTGAAAGTTTTTGAGAGGGTACTAGATGTGAGATTGTAAGGATTGAGAACAGAAGTATGGATTCATGAGAGGGAATGGGACTGTGGATGCCATCTTTATAGTAAGACAGCAACAGGAAAATAGGCTACAGAGCAACAGAAGTTCTTCTGTGCTTTTGTAGATCTAGTGAAGGCTTATGATAGAATACCAAGAAAAGTGATGTTTTGGTGCTTGAGGAAGAGGAAAGTCCTAAAGAAGTTGGTTAGAATGGAAGAGATGATGTACAAAAGAACAAGGACTAAAGCAATAATAGCTGTTGGGGAAACAAAACCCTTTGAAGTTAGTGTTGGATTACAGTAGGGGTCAGCATTACGCCGGTTTTTATTTGTGGTGGTCTTCGATGTGTTAAAGTGAAGGGATCAGAAATGAAGAGTTGTGGGAGTTGATATATGCAGATGATTTGGTGATTACTGCTGACAATGAGGAAGACTTACAGAGTCATAGAGTGGCAAGATACTTTGAAGAAAGGTGGCTTGAGATTTCGTAAATGTGGATAAGACTGAAGTTATGGTGAGCAGTAAGTAAGTAAGAGACAGGATAGCTATGCATGAAAATAGAGGCTTGGTTATAAAACAGGTACAGTATAACAATTTAAATACTTGGGATCTACTATAAGTCAGTAGGGAGGATGTAAGGCTGTAGGAGGAGTGGTATAAGATAAGAAAATGCAAATCAA
This sequence comes from Palaemon carinicauda, assembly GCF_036898095.1. Taxonomy (NCBI): domain Eukaryota; kingdom Metazoa; phylum Arthropoda; class Malacostraca; order Decapoda; family Palaemonidae; genus Palaemon; species Palaemon carinicauda. The sequence goes on along the minus strand of NC_090729.1, from coordinate 167,009,608 downwards.
GCTAGAAGTCAACATCTATAGCACAGTAAATAGACCAGTGCTAAAGTATGGACTGGAAATTTGGGCTTAAAAAAAAAAAAAAAAAAAAAAGCAAGCAAGCAAGCTTGCAAGTACAGAAATGAGAATGCTGTGGTGGATTATGGGAATATCACTGCTCGAAAGATTGGAAAATGATGAAAAGAGAAGACTGGCAGACATAGTGAAGATTATAGAGGTGATATAGAGTGTCACGACTGAGAAGGTGCGGGCATGTGTTGAGGGTGAATGGTTGGGAGGGTTTGGAATGAACCTGTTAGGGGGAGAAGATCAAAAGGAAGGCAGAGAATTAGATGGTGAGATAAGGTGAATGATGATATGGAGAGAAGAGGTTTGGTGGAAGAGGATGCCTTTGATAAAAGGTATTGGTGAGGGCCCATCAAGCAACCGACCCCTTAATGTAGGGATAATGCTGGGAAAGAAGAAAATGTAAAATCTTCAAAAGTAGTTAGACTGTTAGGAGAGGAGAGAACAAAGGAAATGCATAAAAATTATAAGCATGAAAGCAGTGCTGGTCAGCAAAAACAGTACTGCAAAGAACTATATGTACAGTTTGTTGTACTTATGGACTAACTCATGTGAATGGAAAAACTATTGGAAACTTACCTTTGGAAATTTGGAGGCTAATCTTGTAAAATGCTGATTGATTAAGGCACATTGTGGAATACCCTGTTTGTACAAATGGAGGAATACCCAAATACCAGGTCCAGCATTGTTAACCTTTTCCACATAATCTTGTGCATTTATCTCCATGACCTGAAAAATGTTATTTTTATTAGTAAAATAAATTTTTGAATATACTTACCCGATAATCATGTAGCTGTCAACTCCGTTGCCCGACAGAATTCTATGGAGGGATACGCCAGCTATCACAATACTAGAAGGGGGTGTACTTACCAGCGCCACCTGTGGCCAGGTACTATAGTACTTCTTGTTGACACCTCCTCAATTTTTCCTCGGTCCACTGGTTTTCTATGGGGAGGAAGGGAGGGTCGATTAAATCATGATTATCGGGTAAGTATATTCAAAAATTTATTTTACTAATAAAAATAACATTTTTCAATATTAAACTTACCCGATAATCATGTAGCTGATTCACACCCAGGGGGGTGGGTGAAAAACCAGTGTACAAGACTAAAGGATAGCTAAGTATCCCGTATTTCATATAATCAGTTATCCACAATAACAATGAAATAATAAGTACCTGGTAAGGAAGTCGACTTGAACCGTTACTCTGCCTTTAATAAGATCGTCTTCCTTACTGAGCGCAGCGTTCCTCTTGGGAGGCTGAATCAACTCAAAGGTGCTAAAGTATACAGGGCTGCAACCCATACTAAAGGACCTCATCACAACCTTTAACCTCGGCGCTTCTCAAGAAAGAATTGACCACCCGCCAAATCAACAAGGATGTGGAAGGCTTCTTAGCCGACCGTACAACCCATAAAAAGTATTCAAGAGAAAGGTTAAAAGGTTATGGGATTATGGGAATGTAGTGGCTGAGCCCTCGCCTACTACTGCATTCGTTGCTACGAATGGTCCCAGGGTGTAGCAGTACTCGTAAAGAGACTGGACATCTTTGAGATAGAATGATGCGAACACTGACTTGCTTCTCCAATAGGTTGCATCCATAACACTCTGCAGAGAATGGTTCTGTTTGAAGGCCACTGAAGTAGCCACAGCTCCCACTTCATGTGTCCTTACCTTCAGCAAAGCAAGGTCTTCTTCCTTCAGATGAGAATGTGTTTCTCTAATCAGAAGCCTGAATAGTAAGAAACTGAGTTCTTAGAACTTGGAAAAGAAGGTTTCTTGATAGCACACTATAAGGCTTCTGATTGTCCTTGTAAAGGTTAAGACCTTTTTAGATAGTACCTAAGAGCTCTAACTGGGCAAAATACTCTCTTCAGATCATTCCCCACCAAGTTGGACAGGCTTGGGATCTCGAACGACTTAGGCCAAGGACGTGAAGGAAGCTCGTTTAGCAAAAACCGAGCTGCAAGGAACATGTAGCCGTTTCAGATGTGAAAACAATGATCCTGCTGAAGGCGTGGATCTCACTTACTCTTTTAGCTGTTGTCAAGCACACGAGGAAAAGAGTTTTTAATGTGAGGTCCTAAAAAGAGGCTGATTGGAGAGGTTCAAATCTTGATGACATAAGGAACCTTAGGACCACGTCTAGATTCCAGCCTGGAGTGGACAACCGACGTTCCTTTGAGGTCTCAAAAGACCTAGGGAGGTCCTGTAGATCTTTGTTGATGGAAAGATCCAAGCCTCTGTGGCGGAAAACCGCTGCCAACATACTTCTGTAACCCTTGATCGTAGGAGCTGAAAGGGATCTTACTTTCCTTAGATATAACAGGAAGTCAGCAATCTGGGTTACAGTGGTACTGGTTGAGGAAACTGCATTGGTCTTGTACCAGCTACGGAAGACTTCCCCTTGAGACTGATAGATTCTGAGAGTGGATGTTCTCCTTGCTTTGGCAATCGCTCTGGCTGCCTCCTTCGAAAAGCCCCTAGCTCTTGAGAGTCTTTCGAAAGTCTGAAGGCAGTCAGACGAAGAGCGTGGAGGATTGGGTGTACCTTCTTTACGTGAGGTAGACTTAGAAGGTTCACTCCTAGAGGAAGAGTCCTGGGAATGTCGACCAGCCATTGCAGTACCTTTAAGAACCATTCTCTCGCGGACCAGAGCGGAGCCAACCAACGTCAGCCGTGTCCCTTTGTGAGAGGAGAACTTCTGAAGTACCCTGTTGACAATCTTGAACGGCGGGAATGCATACAGGTCGAGATGGAACTAATCCAGCAGAAAAGCCTCCACGTGAACTGCTGCTGGGTCTGGAATCGGAGAACAATACAACAGGAGTCTCTAGGTTATCGAGGTAGTGAACAGATCTATGGTTGGCTGACCCCACAGGGCCCAAAGTCTGCTGCAAACATTCTTGAGAAGGGTCCACTCTGTGGGGATGACCTGACCCTTCCGTCTGAGGTGATCTGCCATGACATTCATACCGCCCTGAATGAACCTCGTTACCAGTTAGCTTTCGATCTTTAGACCAGATGAGTAGGTCCCTTGCGATCTAGAACAACTTCCACGAAAGAGTCCCTCCCTGCTTGAAGATGTAAGCCAGGGCTGTGGTGTTGTCAGAGTCCACCTCCACCACTTTGTTAAGCTGGAGGGACTTGAAGTTTATCAAGGCCAGAATAACCGCCAACAACTCCTTGCAATTGATGTGAAGTGTCCTTTGCTCCTGATTCCATGTTCCCGAGCATTCTTGTCCGTCCAAAGTCGCACCCCAGCCCGTGTCTGATGCGTCCGAGAGGAGACGGCGGTCGTGTTTCTGAACAGCCAAAGGTGGACTTCCTTGAGAAGAAAGCTGTTCTTACACCACGCGAGAGAAGACCTCCTCTCTTCGGAAACAGGAACTGAGACCGTCTCTAGCGTCATGTCCTTTATCCAGTGAGCAGCTAGATGATACTGAAGGGGGGGGAGGTGGAGTCTCCCTAACACGATGAACAGGGCCAGCGATGAAAGTGTCCCTGTTAGACTCATCCACTACCTGACTGAGCATCGGTTCCTTCTCAGCATGCTCTGGATGCATTCTAGGGCTTGGAAGATCCTTGGGGCCGACGGAAAAGTCCGAAAAGCTCGACTCTGAAGATCCATACCCAAGGAGACAATGGTCTGGGATGGAACGAGCTGAGACTCCTCAAAATTGACCAGGAGGCCCAGTTCCTTGGTCAGATCCATAGTCCATTGAAAATCTCCAGACAGCGACGACTTGTGGGAGCTCTTAAAAGCCAGTCGTCTGACGGAGCCGGACACAAGATCATGGTACTGCTGCACAGTCTGTGAACTGTCAATCATGGGCAAGCGAGGAAGTACAGTGACAACCCGAATCTGTCTAGACTGTCTGGGTCGTACAGACAACTCCTTATCGGGTTGCTGAGGTTGCCGCACTGCGTCACAACAAGTCACTTCTGTTGGTTGTTGAACGTCTTCCCCGTGACACATTGACTCCGTAAACAAAAAATCCTCTAACAAGGACTAAGCTTGGACTGCATGTCTTGCAACACAGCTCAAGGTCTATGGGAGCAGGTGTGGTAACAGACGGGATTAGCGACTGAAGTGGAACCATTACCTTCCCTGGAAGCATGTTATGCTTAAATAAAAGTCCATAGGAGGCTATGCAGCTAAAGGCTCCCTCCAAATGACAGAGTCCTCAAGGGAATATCAGAAGGAGGGAGAAAAGAACTTTCGCCATCTACAGGGACCATATCCTAGAAAAGCTAAGTTCTCTCAGTGAGGGTTCACTGGTGCAAAAGCAGCAGACTAGAAGGCAACGTTATGAAACTGCTTGACAGTCTAGTGAGTTGGCAACAACCAAAGATGTGTGACTGAGAAGCATGCGGTAAGGTATGCAGAGCATGTTGTATGCAGAGTATGCTGTATGCAGAGCATGCTGTATGTAGAGCATGTTGTATGCAGAGCATGCTGAATGCAGAGCATGCTGTATGCAGAGCATGTTGTATGCAGAGCATGCTGAATGCAGAGCATGCTGTATGCAGAGCATGTTGTATGCAGAGCATGCTGTATGCAGAGCATGCTGTATGCAGAGCATGCTGAATGCAGAGCATGCTGTATGCAGAGCATGTAGTATGCAGAGCATGCTGTAAGCAGAGCATGCTGTATGTAGAGCATGCTGTAAGGTAAGCAGAGCGTGTGCATGGCGTTTAACATTTCTCAGAAATTCCATGACCAGTGCTAGAGTGCTTTATGCATGCTTGCATGGGGTTTTAATATCAACATAATATTTACCTTACATTCATAACTCATGATTCATATTTTTGCCATATTTTGCGATATTGTTAAAAAATATATTGCAAGGAATACAAATATATTTTTATAAGTAATACAAATAACCTCCATTATCATAAGGTTTGAAAATGGAGGTAAGGTATGCTGAACAGCAGAGTCAGAACGAGCTGGAACAACAATAGTTGTGGTTTCCTCTTCAAGACTCTGTTGAGGGAACACCTGAGGCTCAGTCTGCAAAGGCTGATCAAAGGAAGTAGCAGAAGGTAGGCGCATGGGTGGAGGAGGCTGACTCCTGGCATGAGTGGCTGAACTCAAGGGTTGCGCTTGCTGAGTGGTTGGCGGATGCGCAGTAGCAAGTTCCTGAGGAACGAGTTGAGGTTCCTGCGGTGTGAGCTGAGAGCGAAAAGGTAGTGGCTGCGCAGAACGCAGTAAAAATCTCGCAAGTTGAGGCTCCTGAGGCGCAAGGCTAAGGTGTTAAGGTGCTTGCCTTGAGGAGGGTTGAGCTCGCTGCAGCGAGAGCTGAGGAGACTGACTCATGGATGGGAGAGGTTGTACCTCAAGCGAGTGTTGCCTCACTGGTGGAACAGCAAGTGGAAGCGGAGGAAGAGAGGTATAAGCCTCCTGTTCCCATTGCTGAGGTTGCCTTAAGGAAGGCGGAGGGAGCTGCACACCACTGGGATCAGTAAACTCATAACGTGGCTCAACATCGTACGCCTGGCAGGTGGTACTGCGGTCAGGCGGAGCGAGCGCAGGCGGAGGGAGCGCAGGCGGAGCGAGCGCAGGCGGAGGCGCAACCTTCTCAGCCCGACACTCACGCATCAAGACCGAAAGTTGTGACTGCATGGACTGCAGTAGAGTCAACTTGGGGTCGGCAGACACTAAGGTCTGCTGAGGTAAAGCCTTAACAGCAGAGATCTGTTGCGGCAGAACCTTACTCCTCTTAGGCGGAGTGCATTCAACTGATGACTGAGGAGAGTCAGAGCTAACCCAATGACTGCATCCGGGTTGTTGAACTCTAACTTCGTACGTCTGGCATAGGTCTGGACTTTACGTTTAAGAGGTCTTGAGACCTGAGACCAGCGTTTTCTCCCCTAAATTCCTTCTGCAGACGAGCAAAATAAGGGCTCAATCGTCTGCGGGTGGGAGTGACGGTCTCGGTAAGACACGCCCACAACCACCGAGGATACTTCTGTGCGCCGATCAAGGCCTGCTGAACCCTTTTGTCCTTCGACATTGCTTCTCCCCTGGGCTTGGGAGCTTGCAAGAGGTCCCGGACTGGGAGGACGACTGGCGCGCACAGAAGTACCCTCACGCACAACACTGACACACTTTGCGCTAATCACTTATCACTTTGATTTTCTGTTTGCACTTATTTCACTGAACTCGAAACTTTAAGTGGTTTGTACCTGAAACACGCAATTCTATCCTTTCTCAAAAGTTAGTAATTGCGAAAACAGAATTACAATGTAACAGAAAAATCTAATGAAAGATAAATAATTCAGTGGCAGGAAAGAGACTAAACACTAGATCACTCTAGAAACGTTTACCTTCTTCCCCTAAAGAGACTAGGGAGAAGAGCAAAAACGATAACAACGTTACTCGCTTGAATGAAACGTTTATCCTCCTCTTTCTCCCTCCGTCTCTATCTCTCTCTCTCTCTCTCTCTCTCTCTCTCTCTCTTGACTTAGAACCTGAGAGAAGAGCCCAATCAAATATATCGTTAAAACATATTATTGTTAAAGGAAAAAACTGAAATATTTCCCAAAATGAAAAGTTCCTTTATTAGGATTAAAACCATTAAGTTAAGAAAGAATGAACAAAACGCTAGACACGGTTACTCTTACTGCAACGTGAAACCGTGAAAATTCTTTCTCTATCGTAACGATAGAGCGCAAGTTGAACGTTCTGAACGTCAACAACTGCAGAGACAAAACAAAACGTTAGTTCAACTTTGAAAACAGTACTAGACTATCAAAGAAATTCTTTCAAAGACATTAAAATAGCATAATATGTTAACAGGTAAAACCGAAATGACGGGCTCAATGTTAATTAACTTCGGTACCAAGAAAAGACCGCCTACTATTAGGAAGGTCGAATATAAACAAATATAAAAATTAATTTTAATAAGTTTATAATAAAAGGAAGTTAATCGAAGAGGCCTATAAGAGGCGGAGAGATATAAAATAAATCTATAACTTTTGTTAAGCAAAATTAAGAAAGAGATTCTATACTCTCTTAGACACCAACACTTCCGTCTAAGGGAAGGGTCGGCCATTAAAAGGTGAAAGAGAGTTCATACTCTCTTCGTCACCATAATTAATCAAATTAATTCCAAAAGCTAACTAAGCTAATATAGAAGTTTCCAGTAAAGCGACAGCCGAAATCAAAGAGAAATACTTCACCAAAGTCGTGAAAATACTCCAAGAACATAAGCGTATCCCAGAACGTCTTGCCGGAAGCACGACAGAGGAAAAATTGAGGAGGTGTCAACAAGAAGTACTATAGTACCTGGCCACAGGTGGCGCTGGTAAGTACACCCCCTTCTAGTATTGTGATAGCTGGCGTATCCCTCCATAGAATTCTGTCGGGCAACGGAGTTGACAGCTACATGATTATCGGGTAAGTTTAATATTGAAAATTATATTACAGAACCAAAATTTAAACAATGGAATGACATAGTGAAAGCAAAGATTTTATAAGAAATTTCATAAATTGGGTAAAATGCATAAAACTGATTACCGGTAGTTATATTACTGTAATTTTAATGCACTAACAATTCCTGTATGCTTGAATTTCATATCTTTCAGTGCAAAAATAAATTTTCCCTCATAAAATGTAATTTTGATGAATAAAATGACAAATTTAGGTGATTTGTTTTTTTTCCCAATTATATAAACTTGACGTTCTTTACATTGGAGTCAGATACAGTGAGAGCTGGTGTAAATGGCCGTAAAAACTTTTAAATGAGGTAAGCTTTGATTTGCAGCTAAAACTCTCTTCAAAATCAGATTAATACAAAAATTTCAGCAATATAGCTGCAGATCATTTAAAATAAAGCTTTCCTCTGAGTTGGAAGTACTGTAACTCCTTGTAAGCATCTATGATTAATCTTTTAACCAGAAAAAATAAGTCTAGTTTTGACTGATTAATACTTTAAGGGACCCGGCCGGAATGCCAATTTATGGGCGAATAGGAAGAAAAACACAAAATCCTGAAAAAATTCACTGAGCTTCAAATGCAATGGAAAATGCACATAAAAAATATTTTGTCAAAATTCCTCTTACTTTAATAGGACTGTTGCATCAGCAGCAAACCTTTTACTTCACTCAAGCTTGTAAAATGTCAAATTATTAAAAACAATCAAATGAAGCTTTATTGTATGTAGAGTATTGCATTACTGCTGATGTGCAGAATACAACACCTACTCTCATTGTTTCTCATTCTACACTGTACCACCTGGGAATAATTATACATAATTCATAATCTGATCCCAATTTCATCTAGCTATTTACCAAATATTAATAACACACAATAAATTTAATTTATTTGGACCACTCTAGATATTCATTAAAAGTGAAATCCACCAATGCCTAAAATGACAACCTGCTTACATACCATACTCTTTCACACAAAATTAGACTCAAATACAATATTCATTACCTGTATCATTTCAATAATGTTTCTTAAGAGAATTCATTTGGTAAGCTAGAAATGAAAACTTCAAGGTCATTTCTAGGAATACAGGGTATTCCATATTCACCTTGTTCATAAATTCATTTATTCAAATCTCAACAAATCCAAAATAAGATCAAGGAAAAGAAGTCCCATGACAAATTAGAGGATCTTGACTCTGTCATGTGTAGTACATCATCAGAACGTTTACCGACTGATGCACTAGAACCACTAATCAAAATGTGAGAAGTTAGGTAAGAGTTTGAAACTTGGCTGGGATCAAATTTCTTTTGGCTGAATAACCAATGGATTAACTTCTAGCTTGTGAAAAATAGACGAAAGAAGCCAATCTAAACCATCTAAACAATCTTAACCCCTTCGCTACGATGACAATTTCTAAATGTCAAAATATGCCAGATACGACACGTTGGCATACCGGTTACGTCATCTATAAATAGATGCCATATAGAAGTTAAAATCACTCGTATATCCTACAAAAACGTACACCACATGGTCGTATATCACACTTAGGATATTTCACTGTAAAAGCTCCTCCCCTCATGGATATTAGCCGCCCTTCTCCTTTCTTCACCCACCTAACAAAGACTTTGGAATTCTAGCCTTTATTCCTGATTGTGTAACGGCTATTTTAGTGTGATTTTATGTTACAAGGTAGAATCACGCCATTCCCTTTAGCCAGTGGAGACATTCCTACGTGAGTCATTCCTCTAACCCCCTATCCTCAAATCTCACCTCACCACCAACTGAGAAACTTGCGATTCTAGTCTTTATTCATGATTATGTAAGGGCTATTTTTGTATGTCTATATTGGCATATGCATTCAAATCACACACAAAGCATTCTCCAAAGTAAAACATAACTGTGTAGCTTCCCACCCCACCCTAAGTATTTCCCCTCTGACTCCCACCCACCCACCAGTCATGCAAGTTGTCAAAAGATTTGGTCAAATTCCATCACACTTATATTTAAAATAACACTTAAGTCAGATAGGACATCATACACTTATCAATCAATCATATAGTGATGCTTGCCTGTAGAGTAAAACTCCTGTAATGTTACCCATTTTAATTTCCTTTTCTCCTACAGTACTTGTGTAATAAGTTTTCTTTAAAATTAATTGCAAGTCTAACTGGAACATTTATGCCCCACAGTACTTTCCTTTTCCTAGGGCCTTACAGTTGCCTAGTGGTATAATATTACTGCTTTGGAAATATCAAAATCAGAATGTAATTTGAATTCCATATGTAAAAAAATTGAGATGATAGCAAGACAATGTGATTTGCCTAAACATTTCTCAAACAACAAAATTTTGAATATGAAAATTACAACTTCATAACATAAAGTTCTCACCTCACCAAATTTATTGGCTTGAGCCTGTGCTTTCATTTCTTCAATTCGCCTCTTTCGAAACTCAAGCAAGATAGCTTCATCTTCATCATCTTCAAGTTCATCTAACTGGTCTAGCGTCAATTTCCCTAATCTGCCCTCTGAAAAAATGAACTTTATTATTTTATCATCAAAATACAAGTGGATACCAAAATTTAAATAGTAGAATGTCGCAAGCCAAAGGGCCCCTAATACAGAATGAAGCCTTAGCATAGTAGAAGAAACTGAGAAGTAAGGAATAAACTCTAAAAGAAAAATGACAAACAATAGACACAAAGTAAAATCTCAAATTTTCAAAAGCAATTTGCATTTCTTATAACTATACTGTACAAACTTCAGTCCTTTAATAAAAGTAGATGCATAACTTTAGCAAAGCCAGAACGGCCTTCTAAACTTAACGGGATAGATATAACTACCAACAGGAGGTACAGGGGAAGCCTGGCCCACATATCAGTCATCAAGACCAGCACTTTTGACCTTAGGCCTAGGATTTGTGTTGACGCTGAAGCAGGAAGTGTAACTTATATGACTCAGCTTCGTATAGTTAAGAAAAATGCAAAATACTTAATAAAAAAATTGTTGTTCCCACATGAATAAAACAATCATCATTTAATAGGAGACTCATCCTTAGATGGGAGGAAGTCTCAACAGACGAAATTTCTGGCTGGTTCAACTTTCCAGAGAATTGTCACTGCACCTAGTCCTATGTAGGAGAGAAGGCGATGGTCCTGCTAGCCTCTTAACAGTCTGCATAGTGATGCAACAGGCATTAGGTTAGGCCTTGTTGTTTATTACTTTAATATAGCTTAATTTATAATCAACTCCATTTTCTGCTATCATATTGACATCTTCATTACGTCATGCCTACGGCGGTTGGCCTGTTGAATTTCAAATCAGTGTCTGCCTCAGTGAGCTTGTCAAGCACTCATCTTTCCATAACCCTTTATAACAAATACAAAATAAACTGAAGCAATTAAGAAGTTTGAAGATTCATTACAGGTCTATACCAAAAATAAAAGGTACTGTACTTAGTCACAGTAGAGCCTATACCTTTATACAGGATATGTTGTTAGAATGTATCCAGAGCTATTATTAGAAATAGGATCAAATACAACCAAACCATTCTCTAGATTGCTCGTTATGAAGCTTTCCTGCATCTGATGTCTGGTCCAATGGCCACGACTGCTGCATACCCAAAACAAGGGAAACAAAGAGTAGATGGTCAGTTATTATTATTATTATTATTATTATTATTATTATTATTGTTATTATTATGACTTACTAAGTTATAACCCTAGTTGGAAAAGCAGAATGCTATAAACCCGAGGGCTCCAACAGGGAATATAGCCCAGTGAGGGAAGGAAATAAAGAAGTTACAAGAGAAGTTATTAAAAATTAAAATAAAATACTTTAAGAACAGTAACAGCATTTGAATAAATATTTCATACATACACTATAATAACTTTAAAAAAACAAGAGGAAGAGAAACAAAATAGAATAGTGTGCCCGAGTGTACCCTCAAGCAAGAGAACTCTCCCTCAAAGCAGTGAAAGACCATGGTACAGAGGCTATGGCACTACCCAAGACCAGAGAACAATAGTTTAAATTTGCAATGTCCTTCTCCTAAAAAAGCTGCTTACCATTGCTAAAAAGTCTCTTCTACCCTTACCAAGAGGAAAGTAGCCACTGAACAATTACAGTGCAGTAGTTAACCCCTTGAAAGAAAAAGAATTGCTTTGTAATCTCAGTGTTATCAGGTGTATGAGGACAGAGGAGAATACAGTATGTAAAGAATAGGCCAGACTATTCAGTGTATGAGTAGGCAAAAGGAAAATGAGCCGTAACCAGAGAGGAGGATACCCGTCAATTTAGGCTTATGTCAAAACCACTATCTTAGAAGAGATAAATCTAGTCTTGTGAGAGAGCTAAGCTGGCTACATAACCTGATGAGTAGCTACCAGAGAACTAAGGGTAAAGGTATCCGAAGGACTTGTGGATATACTGGCATTTTCAGACTCCTGCCTTAATGCCTGTGCCACTTAAAAGTTTTTCCCAAATGCTAACATTGGCCAAATACAGTATTCATAACTTTGTGAGACTTTGCATATGTTGAACCTCCAACCCTCTCATTGGTTGAGGGATAGCCACATCTTATGGTTTCACAAAACCAGAAAGAAAGTTTCCTTGGATATACTTTTCTTTATCCTGCTAGTGCTGAAAAGTCTTTAGGGGTTAGGCCTCAAGTGCAGCGTCCTCTCAAGATACCACCATGGAGTCTCCTGATCCCATCTGGATGCTGCCTGAAGAGAAGATAAGAGGGACACATACCTCGTATTGTCAGCAAGTGGGTTTTAGGTCTTGGTCATATACTCAGGAACATAGCTAAAAAACACTCTATCCTTTGGAATGACTAGGTATTTGAGAGTCCGGTAAGTCTCTTGCTCTTCTCTGATCTGGAGAGGCTGTCTGCAGCACCCCTTTGAGGAGCAGCTATTGATCCCGAGTCTTGAGCCTCCCGCGAAACTCGAATCTACTGGCAAACTGTAGAACTTCCTGGGAACAGTTTTCAAGTCCTTGCTTTCCCTGGGGCATGCATCCTCAGAGAAGGAAGAGAGGAGACTGGTCATCATCTTCCCCTTCAAGGCTTTAGGAAACTTTGGATTTGGACAGATCCTAGTACAGTACATTCTGCAGGGAGCCACCAGCAGTCCTCATTACCCCTCCTCCAACTCCAAGGAAAGGCAGAGCATCAGGCAGAATCAACATCTATTCGTGACAACCTATAGTCATTGATATAAGAGACCTCCCTGGGTGATCTAGAACCACGATGGGTTCGGGGATGATAATGATCACCTGGGAGAGGCGTCACTTGGCAATAACAGTTGCGCCTTCGGTCATCTGATTTTATGGGACTATGCTTGGGCTCAGTAATTGCGGACAAGTCCTCCAAAGGGCGTGTGCTCTCGGCTTCTCTGGGAAGGGTCTACATGGCGATTTCACTTGGAAGTGCAAGGCCTAGATGCAAGATTAGGACCCTGTGGTACTCCCAGAGGAATCATGTGTGTCCTGTTGTTACTTGGGGTAATGAGCGCTTAGGCGTAGCATAAGAGGGTGAAGCGCATCTTCTTTAAAGCATCAGTGAGGAGTATTCACCTGTTCTCTACTCTTAGCTGGCTATGCTCATGTTAGCGAGGTGCACAGCCGGATGATGGTGAATGCGCTCGTGACCTATAGCGCTCATGTGACAAGGAGCTCTTCTCCTTGCGAGAGTAAAGGCGAATCACAAAGCAACCGAAGTCGCTAGAGCGCTTGGGACAAGAAGCGATTTTAACTGCACACCTCTCAGTGATCTTAAGAGAGCTCCACAGCGTTAAATACACCCCGAAGAGCTAGGGCACTAAAGTAAAGGTATATGTTTGCACTTTTGAGCCTGCTGTAGAACCAATGGGCATTCTAAAGGTAAGACTAAGTGCGTGCATTTGGGCCAATCGTGGAGAGCGTAAGCATGCTTTTGGAGCTGGCAGGCATGCTTACTCACGTGTCCCAGTGTAAGGGAGCACCCCAAGCATATTTGCACTAAAGTTGGGACTCGCAAGTTGACCAAAGAGGGAGATGCAAATTGTTAGGAGGGTACCAGCATGTAACTGCACTACTGTACGTTTTATGCATAAGAGCAACCATTAGATCAGTAACCTACCTACTAAGCCCAAAATTGGAAGTGATTTCTATTATTTCTACCTATAAAAGTCTGAGTCCTCTCCTCATTTTTGCATTTATGTAGGAAGTATTTGAGATCACTTGTACTCTCCTCATCATACAACCTAAGTCCTTTCTTCGGGTTTGTATTTGCAAGGAAACAAATGAGATGACTATTAGCAGTATTCCCACAGGAGAGAGCTCTAGTAGACAGGCGAGGGTATGCGCGATCAACCACAACCAAGAGGGAGGGTGTGCAACTGATCATAAGTAGGTGAGAGGATGTACAAACCATTGTATCGCAGGCAATGACGTGAGCAGTTTAAGTTTAGTCTGTAAATGTACACTTGTGCAATAGCACTCTCACCAGTGTGTGCAGACACCTAGCAGCAAACCAAGTATCATTCTAACAAGAGAGCATACCAGGAAAAGAAGCTACTGTATTGCAAAAGCGAGCAATTGCTAACAGATTACTGTAATGATAATAAGCAAAATGAGGTAATGTTCCAAAAGATACTTTCCTAGTGGTGTTATTTCAAAGGGTGTTCGCTATTGCAGGCTAAAGTACTTCAGTGATCAGCTAGTGGGAAAACCCAATACTTCAATGTAAAAATTTCCATTGTATTCTGCGTCCTGGTGAATGCTGGCAAAAACTGTCTTTACCACGGGGAGAGAAACAGTAGGAGTGACTTACTGTATTGGCAACTTCTATCGATCAGTTTTAAAGGAATTATCAAAAAAAAAGGAGAGAGAGAGAAAGGCTAAGCCCCATTTTCTTCAGTGTGTACAAAGTCAGCTGACTAACTACGAACTCATACAAAAGTTTGCCTCTGTCCATAAAGCATCTAATAAAATCTGATTGTATGTGAAGATGCCTCCCGGCATGCTTTTTCATTAGTTTGGGCTTCAAATGAACCTGCCTAAAATTCCTGCTGGCTTTGAGATAAGTGAACACACAAGTGAAATCGAGTACGCACGTTCAAGACATAAGGAATTTATCTCCCCTTGGGGAGAACACCCGAGTGTAATCCTGCAAACACGTTCAGGGCATAAGGAATATTCCAAATCTTAAAGTAATTTGAATTTCTGAGTTAAACAGTCTAAGTGTCACTCATTTGGAAGAGCAATATATATACTGTATATATACATCTGTGTGTGTGATCTCCCGAAAAGTTTGGAAATCCTTTTCAGGTATGCGAGATGTAAAGAAACTCAAGATTTGCAAAGAATATGTTTTTAGGATAATAGGAGATGTTCCCTACTGAGAACTCTTCTACTCCCAGAAGAGAGTGAGTGTGTGAAGTCGACCCAAATTCTATCGAGGACAATTAATAATTGTTGTGAAAGAAACTACTCTGGACCAGAGAGCAGCTGCATTTGGGTATGTGCTCCAACTCTCGCAATTGTAAAGATTCTTCTCAAAGAGTTCAGACTTGCTCCCTATCCTGAACATGCTAGCTGTAGTAGCACACTAAGAGATGCATGCAAAGGTGTGTGAGGTAACCCAACTGTTCTAGAACCCCAACAAGTCTAGTAAGGATAGGTTAGCCACCATGCACATGTGCTCAAAAGCACTGGTTCATTTAGATGTGTGCGTTGCCATTGCATACACTCCGAAGAGCTAGCATGCTCACGTGAGAGAAAGTGTCCATTCTTGAGCACACAGCAATGTGTGTTGAGAGTCATGTTGCTCATAAACATAAGGATCCTTCGGTGGGGAGCACATCCAATAGGGAGGCGCATATGAGACATGCTAGCATGAAGCATGTTTCCTCTACAGGGGTGAGCGTGCTCACTTGTAAAGCACGCTTGAGTTCACTAAAAGCAAGTTGATCAGTGTTTTATCCAGTCAGGGAACATTGATTCAACAGTGCTTGAATTACTCCCGAGCGAGTTAATCCAAAGCAGGATACAGTATTCCTTCAGAAAGAAGCTTTTTCCTCTCGATATTGTTTCCTTCCGGCTTCAGAGAAGTCTGACTCAAGGGCAGCAAAAGTGAGAGTCCTGCATTCACCTTTGGCCAACCAACTGAGTTGTGGGAGACATGCTGTCATTAAATACAGAATGTCTCAGACCCAAGGACAATGTCCCAAGATGCTATTAGCATTAAACCGGGAACAGGTGTCCAAGGGTACTACTGAAAAATAAAATGAAAAGATTCTCCAGGAGACATACTAGCTGAAAGAAATAAAAAGCATTAAACACTAATCTCCAGACAGTGGAAGAATGATTGTTCCCACTGACAACTATCATCAAAGTAACTGCTCTGTGTGAGCAAGCAGAGGGCCGGTGTTTCCCCACTCGTGGGTTGTAATTGCCGGCCGCCTGTTTACATTTCGTTATAAAAGTTTAAACTTCCATGTTCTCCAGCTCCGCTTTTATTTCTCCTATGTAAAGGACAAAGGTTTGTATTTGTGTTGTAACAAATATAGATTTGACCAGCAACCAAACTCCCTCTCTCCACCAAACCTATAACCATGGAGGGCCATGCAATGGTTACTGATGACTCTGCTGGTAGGCATTAGGCTCCCCCAAACCCCCCTTCCTAGCTCACAAGGACAGTTGGGCTATAGGCACTACTAGAAACTATCTGGCTTGAGATCGAATTCCCAACGCACAGATTACAAGACCATGATGTTTCCTATCAGGTACTATAACCCCTCAGCTAAAATAAAGATGCATGAACATTTCAGACATATTTTTTAAGTACAATGGTACCTATTGGCATGAATAAATCAATCTCCACTGAAGACTATTGTACATTGTCATGTGAATAAATGCAGTAAAAACCAATAGTATCTGATATGGTAGAACAAATAAATACATATAGCATTACAATATCCAATTCATAAGTGTATAGGACATTTCAGTAAATAAATATAGTAAATAAAGTACGTACCTGCACTTTGCTTCTCCTGAATGGTCTGTTCCATCATTTCTGTTATCATTTCCTCGGTAATTTCTGGTTCTTTTTGGGGCAATATGCCCTTTTTCCGGAGAATATCGTTCCATTCTGTATCTTCGTCGGGATTCTGCAAAAGACAGTAAGGGTTATAAGTGACATAAATTATTTGATAATAACAGAGGACTGTATGCTTTATCATGAATGAGTAGCATGATCATGGCATTATACTATGCAGCACTAACATGTAAAGAATGTTATCAGCAGTTACTACATAGTGTACAATATTAATAAAGTAATATAGTACAAATTTTATTTCTAAAAAAATGCAATTTATACATGTTCCTTGAAAATGGCTCACAACAATTCAATATTATAATATTGAAGAGGATGACTACTGTATATGTGAATGTACAGTATGTGTTTATAAATATATATATATATATATATATATATATATATATATATATATATATATATATATATATATATATATATACAGTATATATATATATATATATCATAAGTTCCGGAGAGGAAAAATGAAACTCTGCACCTCTGCGGAGGTTGGAGTAGGAAAGCTGCTCCTGAAGGTCCCTCCATCAGAACATCGTTCCAGGAGGGACCTTGTTTTACGACATGAAGGCCTTGCTTTGCCACTGTAAGGACCGTATATGAAGTTGACTGTTCGGAGCTAGGTGTTCAAGGGAGGCTAAGTTTCTCAACAGTCCTTGCCATTGATGGGCTTGCCAAAAGTGTGTCTTGAAACAAGGGAGCTAGCTCTTACAACACTATAAGGTGATCCTGTGAACAGGGACAAAGATCCTAGTTAACATCTGTGGGGCTGTTGATGACCTATGTCACAATACCTTGAACTGGTATACAGTACAACTATGAAGCCTAATGATCTGATTGTTTACCAGATCGAACTGGGGTCTCCATTTCAACCGGAGTTTTAAGACCGGTCTCCAGTTTCCAGACACCTTCTTGACAAGAAAGAGTCTAGTACAGAAGCTTGGGGTTCCTTAACATATACTTGTAGAGTGGTCCTCTCTACCATGGTCAGCACCTCTGCCAAAAGGGCTAAGCCCTTCACTGATCCCTCATGCAACCAATAAGAATCACGAGTGGAATGCGAACCTTGCGAAACAAGCTCAGCTGATCGTGGGCAAACACAAGCCAAGGGGAGATTGTGTTGATCGCACAACCACAGGTGTGCAAGCACGAGCCTGCATTGCGTGCCCTACCTCACCAGGTAGAGCAGGCATAACAGTGTGTGACTGAGCTAGAGGTAAAGGTGGGTGAGTTGCGTGCAGGTAGATGTCACGTTGCGCTCTCAATCCAGCCCAGCAAGCGAGATAGCGATCACACCTGGAGTGCTAATACAGACACCTGTGAGTGCTGGAGACTCGCAGCCTCGCAAGACCACAGTGTAGCCGTTCGGCCTATGAAAGCGGGTAAGCCTGATAGTGTGCAAGCTGAGGCATGTGATCGAGCTCTGCGTTCCCAGTGCCAAGCTTAGACGTATGACTCCCTTAGCTATCTATCCAAACTGCAGGTATCTTTCCACATGTCATTACATCATAGGAGAAACCCACCCTTGAAGGAGGCAAAAATTGTGGAACATCAAGGCCTTTCACATGGCACACCCCTTGAGTGCACGCTGAGTGCATTAAGAGAACACTTGCTCTAATTATATCTTTCAGGGTAACAAGGATGCGAGACCAAGTGAAGTAGGCTCACTGATTGCAAGCACATACAAGACCTGGTGCATTACAAACACAGCCACAGGTGAGCGAGCCTGGATAGTGTGCTCTACCTCAACAGGTAGAGCAACCTCAGCTGTGCGAAGGCAAGCATATGCCATAGGCAGTTGAGAGAGCTAGCAGCCAGGTGTGTGCAGACTAAGCTGGCCAAGCATAATCGGTATGCTTGCGCATATCCCTACTATCCATCTGAAGAGTATATAATAGTAAAAGGGGGAGAGCAGGGCAACATACCAAAGATGAGGAGGGTGCCTGGAAGTGACAGCTCTGAGAAGAGTGCCTAAGTGTAACTACTAAATTAGCAACCTACCAATTGAAACCCTTAGGAAGTAAATTCATTTCCTTTAATTTTGCATTACAAACCTGAGTACTTGCTTAGGTCTATATGTGTAAGATTCATTTACCTTTTACCCACTAACTAGCCCCCTTCTTTATTTCAGGCAAGTGTTAGCCAGAAGAAAATGAGGGGTTAGAAGTGTTACTTGCGTGGACAGAAAGGGGAGAGAGTGTATAATCAATCAAGAGTAGTTTAGAGGTGTGTGACTGATCGTGAACAGGTAAGTGATCGGTCACAACAAAATCACTTGAGCAACTGCGACTTGCGACCATTTACTTATGCCATGGTACTCTCTTAAAAGAACATGTGAACCCTTAGTAGTACATTTAATATAGCTCTAATGGGAGAGCAATCTAGAGAAAATAACCTACTGAACATTGAGCCATTAATAAATGGATCAGCAAAATGAAGCTGAAGTGGAAACATTCCGAAAATGTTCCAAAGCTGCTTGCATTGACGTGCTGTTCCAATGTTTGCTCACAAAGAGCAAGACTGGAATAGAGGAAAGATGATAGTAGTTGTGGACTGTCGAGGGGAGAACAAAATAGTGCTCAAACCATGGTAGTTTACTTCGTTCTCGGGGAGTGCCTAACTCTATCTCTCCCAGTGGGAGAGAAAAGACGGTAGGAGTATCTATTAAAAAACTCCTTCCGACTGATATTTCAAGACTTCTTGTTTATAAAAGATAATCGGACCGTTTTCTTTCATTTGATCGCCATCAGCTCACTGACTCCTTTACTGAGGCGGATAAGATCTAAATGTACAAACAATTACCCGTGCAAGAAACCTCTGTGCATAACATTTAAAATATAACTAAATGCGAGTAAAAACAGATAAAAAATCATATTCCCACGGTGGGATCGATCTGCTACCATGCTTATGATAGGCAAACTCATTACCACGGTACTAGGAGGAAGATGCAACATGACGTCCTTGTTTACTCGGGAAAGGCAAGTGCTTCGCACAAGCACACCTAATTTCTTGTTGTTTACTATTGTCAGGGAAGAGTGCACAATCGTAATCATGAAAAGAGAAAAATTACAAATCTACAGTACAGTAATTTGTACTGTATTTCCTGAAAACAACTGAATTCAAGTCGTCCTAAAAAACTTGGGAATCTTTTACAAGTATACCCAAGATTTCTAGGTGTAATTCTTATGGGAGAGAGAGGGATTAGTAGGAAAACTCTCTCTTGCCCTGAAGAGAGACTCAGGATCTGTGAGGAATTTGTTTCCATAAACACAGAAGACGCATAAAAGCATATACCCCTGTATAGCTATCGTAGGAACTAAGATCTCTCAATAAGAAAACATACCCAAACAGTATTGGTTTTCAGAGTGATGTCAGTGCCTAAGTAGTGGAGTAAACCACCTATACTAGACTCCTAACCGTCTCATGCACGCTCGGGGTTTAGAAAGGATAAAATGTGTTCAAATGCAAGCGAGTGCTCAGGTGGATAAAGCTCTACGATTGCCAGTGATTTCACCTGGAGTCCTCAACAGATAATTTGAGCACTGAGTACATACTTGTTGTGTGTGGTGCTTCCGAGCCACCTGGGGAGATGTGCTCCCAGATGAGGACAACCTCTCGCACTTGTGAGGGCATCTGATGAAGGTCTACCAAGGGTCGGAGAACTTAGAAGTATGAGGACAAACTTGTGTCCTCATGAACTCACCCCTCGCATTACCCCAGAGAGGATAGGCAAGCATGTCCTCGTGTTAAGCAAACTCAGCATGCGAACCCACCCTGAGAGGTAAGTGCACTGGAGGGAACGCATGCCTGTCCTCATGAGAGGCAGCTTGTTAAGCAAACCGCCACTTGATCACAAAGAAACTGGCTTCCAATAAGCGAGGCTGAAAACATTGAATCAACACCACTCGTGGGTGCCCATCGTATAAACCCGAAGGGTCAGCAAAAGACACTTATAAAAACAGACTTCCTCATGGAGGAGTCTGATCCTAATACTGTACTTCATAGAAGTCTTACCCAAAGGAGACAAGGATGAGCTTTCACCCTTGGCCAACTTAAGGAGTTAAACATAACATGATATCTGCACCCCTCCATTAACCAAGATCCTGAGTCAAGGACTAAGAGTAATGGTGGAATTTTTTTCAGTGTCCAGCCAGCAAGGACAGAGGTCTGTCTCCACTGACTGCTGGGACCAAAATGGAGTCATAGTGAGTGAGCTGTGGTGGGGAGCTTCTCAGCTATCAACAGGTAACAACATAAATGGTTGTTGACAACTCGTTAAAAGTTTTAACAGCAGTGTTTCCAGCTTCGCTAAAGTCATACTCCTATGTAAGGAAAGAGGGGTTGTTCATGTCAGAACAAAGTCTATTAAATGATCTTATCAAGAACACAGCTGATCACAAGGAGGATTACTATGGGATGCTGGTGATCTACTTTGACATTCAAGTTACATCAGACTATGTTCTTCTGCATCATACCTACAGAACATGTCCTCAAACTTTGAGGAATGATATTGTACGACTGTGGTGGGAATAGGGATTTTTCTTTCTGGAGCTCCATCTGGAGTTTTGAAGCTTTACAAGAGATCCTGATGTCTTTAGTATTGCCAAAAAATCTGGAGAAGACATTTTAAACAACCAAAATAGTCATAAAACAAACAGAAAACCTGACTGAAAACAATCTGAGTACAGTACTGTACTTATTTTTTAAAAGAACGCCCAGCATCCTTACTCATCATACATCACAGAGCAAAGTGAGTAAAATAGGGTGACACACCACTCAGAGACAGTAAGATTACTTATTAATAACACAGCATCTTATGTTGGACCATTGTGACATCTGGAGTCGGAGTAGTTACTGCAGGATCCAGAGGAAGGATGAAAGGGAGAGCCAGAGTCTCCTGCATTCTATATTACTTTCTCTGCCTCATGAAAGCTGATGGAATCAGAAAGGAGGATCTTCCCACCCTCAAGAGTCATTCCTTGCAGATACCCCTGTATCCACCTTGTCTAAAGCTTCAGTGGCCAAGATTGATCATGGAAGCTCGAGATAAGGCATAGAACTACCAGGTGTACAACAAAGGCGGTTGATTGCCACTTTCCTCCCCTTTGGAGAAGATGGGGCCTCTCCAAGACCATCCACCTTTTGGATACATCGAAGGACAAAGAAAGACCTATCAAACTCGCTCTCCTCAATATCTTGGGGTTTTGATCCTACTGGTTGAGGAAGAATTCTTTGGAGTCATTATCGAAGTACTCTATTTTGGAAACTGTAACGAGCTGGCCGCAAGAAAGGTCATCGTCAAAAACAAGATCTGTTCTTCCCCCTGAAAGAAGACTGAGACAGAAGGGAGCCGATTGCCATACCCCTGACGGACTTCCCCCAACAGACTTGAGAGTCCTGGATCATTTTGGCTACCCTAGGAGCAGTCGGTCAAGATGAAGAGTTCTTTGGCATGGTTTACCCGACTTTACTTTCTGATGAGAGACTGCTGCCAAAGGAGAGAGATGACAGGAAGAACTCTTCTTCTCACCTAAGATCCTAGACTGGCTAGAGACTCACCAAGGCTTGTCTAGGGCCAGAGAGGGCTGCCAGTAGATGTCATCCTTCCTCCATCTCTTCGGTGATGAGAAGCGAGTGGAAGTCATGAATTCCAGTGAGGAAAGGTAATACTACTCTACCAAGGTGATTTCCCTTGGAGACAGATATCCCCTATGAGTTCTAGGTCGAGTGTCACCCCACCCGGGGGGTTTCCTGTTGCCTCCACCTTCAACACCTCCTTTTGTCCAGTTTGGTCAGAACTACAGTATATTAGGTGCAGATCCAAGAAGTGTGGGCTGAACTCTGGAGAAACTGTAGCCTTGGCTACCTTAGGTACTAGAACCGGAGAAGCCACAGGAGTTCATGGAAGAAGTGCTATCTGTAGGTGGCAAATGTTCAGAAGTGTGTTCAGGTGAAACGCATTCAGATGAAACACGTCTTATGCATTCAAGTGAAGAAAGTGTAGCGTGTTCAGGTGAAGAGAGTATAGTATGTTCAGGTGAAGCATGTCTAGCGTGCTCAAGAGAAATGTGTCTAGCGCATTCAGAAATAATACTTCTAGGGCATGCAGGTGAAGCACATCTGGGAGAGGAGCAAGCTGGAGAATCGCATCTGGAAAAAGCACGTAAAGAATCACATCTAGTAGCAGTGTGTTTGGGTAAGGCTTGTGATGGAGAAATGAGTCTGGATGAGGCACGCGCACGAGTATCTCATCTGGATGAACTCATCTGGGTGAGGCATGTGATGGAGAAGCGCATCTGGGTGAAGCACGTCATGGAGAAGCCCGTCTGGTTGAGGCACACAATGGCAAGTTGTCTCTGGAAGATCATGAGAACCTATGTTGTGGTGGAGATGAAGAAGCTTACCTAAGAGCCTCCTCCAGAAAGGAAGGATCTGGCAAAGGTTGTATGACAACCCTGTGAGCATGCTGGGGGAGTGAGCGTATTCTAAAAGCAAGGCCTACAAGGTGCTCCTGCTGGTGTCCTGAAGGGCCAGCTTCAACCGATCCTCGGAAGGGGAACCCTGAAGTCCCAAGGAGAACCACAACATGTGTAAGGCGTCATTAAATTGAAGAAAGCTAGTAGAAGGCTCCTTCTGAGGGGGCCCGTCCATTTCACTAGGGGAAACAATAAGACCCCCTTACAGCAAGGCTTGTACTAAGGTTATAGGGTCGCCACTCTTGCTCGATTGGTATCTGGAGAAAACCAATCAAGAAGAGTTGAAGGGCAGAGTACCAGGGGTGGAAGAAGGAAGCCAGGTCTTCTTCGACCTCGGGGATGACCTCGAGGGTGAAGAATCCTTCTTTTTCCTCCGCCTGCCATACTTCTTCCATTGGAAGGACAACCACTCCCAACACTTGTCTCAAGGGGAAGCCTGGCTGCAGGAGCCTTCTGCAGGCCAGGCATACCTGGTGAGGATCTGTGTCCTTAGCCCAGGTCTTGAGCAACACACATGAACACTTCCACATGTCTGCAGGAATCCTCAAAAGAAAAATCAATAAAAGTTAGCCATCTACCAAAAATCCAGCCAGCAAAAATGGCTGCTATTATACTGGTCTGTCAGTGAGCCAGCAGGGTGCAGTGCTTTCCCGATACTGGCCGGTTGTAGACACCCTGTCATAATTTTAAATGCTATATTCCAGCTTTGCTTTAATTATTTTCCTATGTAAAAGACAGGTTTCCATCTGTAGGAGCAAATTGAAATATTCTAGCAATGTCTGCCTGGAGTATATATACAGTATATATGGTCAGTCTCTAGGGCATTGACCTGCTAGGGTATTGTCACTGTCCCTTGCCTCTGGCAATCATGAGTGACCTTTTAACCTTTAAAATGTTATTTTTATTAGTAAAATAAATTTTTGAATATACTTACCCGATAATCATGTAGCTGTCAACTCCGTTGCCCGACAGAATTCTATGGAGGGATACGCCAGCTATCACAATACTAGAAGGGGGTGTACTTACCAGCGCCACCTGTGGCCAGGTACTATAGTACTTCTTGTTGACACCTCCTCAATTATTCCTCGGTCCACTGGTTCTCTATGGGGAGGAAGGGAGGGTCGATTAAATCATGATTATCGGGTAAGTATATTCAAAAATTTATTTTACTAATAAAAATAACATTTTTCAATATTAAACTTACCCGATAATCATGTAGCTGATTCACACCCAGGGGGGTGGGTGAAAACCAGTGTACAAGATTAAAGGATAGCTAAGTATCCCATATTTCATATAACAGTTATCTCAAATAACAATGAAATAATAAGTACCTGGTAAGGAAGTCGAATTGAACCGTTACTCTGCCTCTTTTTTAAGTTCGTCTTCCTTACTGAGCGCAGCGTTCCTCTTGGAGGCTGAATCAACCCAAAGGTGCTAAAGTATATAGGGTTGCAACCCCTACTAAAGGACCTCTACAAAACCTCTAACCCAGGCGCTTCTCAAGAATGAATAGACCACCCGCCAAATCAAAAGGATGCGGAAGGCTTCTTAGCCTACCGTAACAACCATAAAAACAACAATAAAAGCATTCAAGAGAAAGGTTAAAAAAGGTTATGGGATTAAGGGAATGTAGTGGCTGAGCCCTCACCTACTACTGCACTCGCTGCTACGAATGGTCCCAGGGTGTAGCAGTTCTCGTAAAGAGACTGGACATCTTTAAGATAAAATGATGCAAACACTGACTTGCTCCTCCAATAGGTTGCATCCATTATGCTCTGCAGAGAACGGTTTTTATTAAAGGCCATCGAAGTAGCTACGGCTCTTACTTCGTGGGTCCTTACCTTCAGCAATGCAAGGTCTTCCTCCTTTAAGTGAGAATGGGCTTCTCTAATCAGAAGCCTTATATAATACGAAACCCCGTTCTTGGACATGGGCCTCGAAGGTTTCTTGATGGCACACCATAAGGCTTCTGACTGTCCTCGAATAGGTTTAGACCTCTTAAGATAATATTTGAGAGCTCTGACAGGGCAAAGAACTCTCTCTAGTTCGTTACCTACCATGTTGGAGAGGCTAGGTATTTCAAACGATCTAGGCCAAGGACGTGAAGGAAGTTCGTTCTTTGCTAGGAATCCGAGCTGAAAAGAACATGTTGCAGATTCGGTCGTGAAACCAATGTTCTTGCTGAAGGCATGAACCTCACTGACTCTCTTAGCTGTTGCAAGGCAGACGAGAAAAAGAGTCTTGAGGGTAAGGTCCTTGAAGGAAGCTGACTGGAGAGGTTCGAACCTAGGTGACATAAGGAACCTTAAGACTACGTCTAGGTTCCAGCCTGGAGTGGATAGACGACGCTCTTTAGACGTCTCAAAAGACTTAAGAATGTCTTGAAGGTCCTTGTTGGAAGAAAGGTCCAAACCTCTGTGGCGGAGAACTGAAGCCAACATACTCCTATACCCTTTAATCGTAGGGGCTGAAAGGGATCTCTCATTCCTAAGATGTAGAAGGAAGTCAGCTATTTGGGTCACAGAGGTATTGGTAGAGGATATTGAATTGGCTCTACACCAGCTTCGGAAGACTTCCCACTTAGATTGGTAGACTCTACGAGTGGAAACCCTTCTTGCTCTGGCAATCGCACTGGCTGCCTCCTTCGAAAAGCCTCTAGCTCTAGCGAATCTTTCGACAGTCTGAAGGCAGTCAGCCGAAGAGCGTGGAGGTTTGGGTGCAACCTGTCTACGTGAGGTTGACGTAGAAGGTCCACTCTTAGAGGTAGAGTCCTGGGGATGTCGACTAGCCATTGAAGTACCTCTGTGAACCATTCTCTTGCAGGCCAAAGGGGAGCAACCAGCGTCAGCCGTGTCCCTTCGTGCGAGATGAATTTCTGCAGAACTTTGTTTATTATCTTGAACGGTGGGAATGCGTAAAGGTCGAGATGGGACCAGTTCAGTAGAAAAGCATCCACATGAACTGCTGCAGGGTCTGGAACAGGGGAACAGTACAGCGGAAGTCTCTTGGTTATGGAGGTGGCAAACAGATCTATGGTAGGTTGACCCCACAAGGTCCAAAGTCTGTTGCACACACTCTTGTGGAGGGTCCATTCCGTGGGAATGACCTGATTCCTTCTGCTTAGGCGATCTGCTGAGACGTTCATATTGCCCTGAATGAACCTCGTGACCAGAGTGAGGTTTAGACCTCTTGACCAAATGAGGAGGTCCCTTGCGATCTCGTATAGGCTCCTCGAATGGGTCCCTCCTTGCTTGGAGATGTAAGCCAAGGCTGTGGTGTTGTCTGAGTTCACCTCCACCACTTTGCCTAGCAGGAGGGACTTGAAGTTCAGCAGGGCTAAATGAACTGCTAGTAGCTCCTTGCAGTTGATGTGGAGCAATTCCTGTTCCTCGTTCCACGTTCCCGAGCATTCCCGTCCGTTCAAGGTCGCACCCCAGCCCGAGTCCGATGCATCTGAGAAGAGATGAAGATTGGGGGTCTGAATAGCCAACGATAGGCCCTCCCTGAGAAGGAGATTGTTCTTCCACCACAGGAGAGTGGCCTTCATCTCTTGGGAGATTGGGATAGAGACTGCTTCGAGAGTCGAACCCTTGTCCCAATGAGCTGCAAGATGGAATTGAAGAGGGCGGAGGTGGAGTCTCCCTAGCTCGACGAACAGGGCCAGTGATGAAAGGGTCCCTGTGAGACTCATCCACTGTCTCACCGAGCAACTGCTCCTCTTCAGCATGCTCATGATGCACTCTAGGGCTTGGCTTATCCTGGGGGCCGATGGAAAAGCCCGAAAATCCTGACTCCGAATCTCCATTCCCAGGTACACAATGGATTGGGAGGGAATGAGCTGAGACTTTTCTATGTTGACTAACAGACCCAGTTCTCTGATTAAGTCCAAAGTCCAGTTGAGATTCTCCAGACAGCGACGACTCGTGGAGGCTCTCAACAGCCAGTCGTCTAAGTAGAGGGAGGCTCTGATGTCCGATAAGTGTAGGAATTTTGCTATATTCCTCATCAGATGAGTGAACACCATAGGAGCTGTGCTTAGGCCAGAACACAGGGCTTGGAATTGGTAGACAACCTTTCCAAAAACGAATCTCAGGAAAGGTTGGGAGTCTGGATGAATAGGAACGTGAAAGTAGGCATCTTTCAAGTCCAACGAGACCATCCAGTCCTCCTGCCTGACCGCTGCTAGGACCGACTTCGTCGTCTCCATCGTGAACGTCTGCTTGGTGACATACGCGTTGAGCGCGCTGACGTCCAGCACCGGTCTCCAACCTCCTGTCTTCTTGGCCACAAGAAAGAGACGGTTGTAGAAGCCCGGGGATTGATGGTCCCGGACTATAACCACTGCCTTCTTCTGCACAAGTAGCGACACCTCCTGGTGCAATGCTAGCCTCTTGTCCTCTTCTTTGTAGTTGGGAGAGAGGTTGATGGGAGATGTGGTCAGAGGTGGTTTGAGGCAGAATGGAATCCTGTAACCGTCCCTCAGCCAACTGACAGACTGGGCGTCTGCACCTCTCTTCTCCCAGGCTTGCCAGAAGATCTTGAGTCTGGCTCCTACTGCTGTCTGGAGATGCGGAGAGTCAGTTTTTTCCCTTAGATGTCTTGGAGCCTTTCCTAGACTTGCTCCTGTAAGAGTCTGGACGGGAGCTTCCTCGGCTGGGGGCTCTACCACGAAAGGGCGGTATGAACCTCGTAGCAGGGGTATCAGCCACTGGGGAGCGATAAGTCTTGGGGACTGAGGTAGCAACCTTAGACTTACGAGCCGATGAGGCTACAAGATCGTGTGTGTCCTTTTGTATCAGGGCAGCAGACAAGTCCTTAACCAGCTCTTCGGGGAAGAGGAACTTCGAGAGCGGAGCAAAAAGGAGTTGTGACCTTTGACAAGGTGTAATGCTGGAGGAAAGGAAGGTACACAGCTGTTCCCTTTTCTTCAAAACCCCTGATACAAACATCGACGCAAGCTCACCAGATCCATCCCTAATGGCCTTATCCATGCAGGACATTAATAGCATGGTAGAATCCTTGTCCGCAGGAGAGGTCTTCTTGCTGAGGGCCCCCAGGCACCAGTCTAGAAAGTTGAACATCTCAAATGCTCTAAATACTCCCTTCAGTAAGTGATCAAGGTCTGAGAAGGTCCAGCAAACCTTAGAGCGCCTCATTGCAGTTCTCCGAGGCGAGTCAACCAGACTTGAGAAGTCAGCCTGGGCAGAGGCAGGTACTCCCAAGCCTGGTGCTTCTCCTGTGGCATACCAAACGCTCGCTTTCGAAGTGAGCTTAGTCGGAGGGAACATGAAAGAAGTTTTGCCAAGGTGTTGC
Organism: Palaemon carinicauda; assembly: GCF_036898095.1. Taxonomy (NCBI): domain Eukaryota; kingdom Metazoa; phylum Arthropoda; class Malacostraca; order Decapoda; family Palaemonidae; genus Palaemon; species Palaemon carinicauda. The sequence continues at coordinate 166,981,221 of NC_090729.1, read as the reverse complement.
TTAGTCTGCAGCCACTCCCCTAAGATCCTTAACGCTCTCTTAGAGGACCTTGCTAGGACTAGCTTAGTATAGGTGGACTTAGCTTGTTGTATGCCCAGCGAAAACTCAGATGGCGGAGAGCGGGGAATAGCAGAGACAAAGTGGTCTGGGTAAACCTCCCTAAGCAGAGCCAAGACCTTAAGAAAGTCAATAGACTGTGGAGAAGGCTTGGATTCATCCACGTCTGACGAGGGATCCAGGTGTGCCGCCTCATCATCAGACGCCTCATCACCAGAGTGTAGCGAAGAGATCGGACAAGAATGCTGAACAGCAGAGTCAGAACGAGTAGGAACAATATTAGTGGTTTCCTCTTCAAGTAACTGTTGAGGGAAAACCTGAGGCTCAGACTGCAAAGGCTGAATAAAAGACGAAGCAGAAGGAAGGCGCATGGGTGGAGGAGGCTGACTCCTAGCATGAGTGGTTGAACCCAAGGGTTGCGCTTGCTGAGCGGTTGGCGGAAGCGGAGTAGCAAGTTCCTGTTCCTGTGGTGTGAGCGGAGCGCGATGAGGTAGAGGCTGCGCAGAACAAGGTAAATGTCTCGCAAGCTGAGGCTCCTGAGGCGCAAGGCTAAGGTGTAGTGGTGCTTGCCTTGTGGAGGGTTGAGCTCGCTGCAGCGAGAGCTGAGGAGACTGACTCATGGACGGGAGAGGTTGTTGTACCTCAACCGAGTGTTGCACCACTGGTGGAGCAGCAAGTGGAGGCGGAGGAAGAGAGGTATAATCCTCCTGATCCCATTGAAAAGGTTGCCTTAAAGAAGGCGGAGGCTGAACACCACTGGGAACAGCAAACTCAGAACGTGGCTCAACATCGTACGCCTGGCAGGTGGTACTGCGATCAGGCGGAGCGAGCGCAGGCGGAGCGAGCGCAGGCGGAGGGAGTGTAGGCGGAGGCGGAGGCGCAACACTCTCAGCCCGACACTCACGCATCAAGTCCGAAAGCTGTGCTTGCATGGACTGTAGTAGAGTCCACTTGGGGTCGGCAGAAACTACAGTAGGCTGAGGTAAAGCCTTAACAGTCGAGCTCTGTTGTGGCAGAACCTTACTCCTCTTGGGCGGAGTGCAGTCGACAGATGACTGCGGCGAGTCAGAGCTGAGCCAATGACTGCAACCTGGCTGAGCACTCGCGGACTGGACTCTGCGTTTAAGTGGTCTCGAGACCTGAGACCAACGTTTCTTCCCTGACAGTTGATCAGCGGACGAGAAAAAGACGGGCTCAATCGTCTGCAGGTGGGAGTGACGGTCTTTGGAAGACACGCCCGCAACCACCGAGGATACTTCTGTGCGCCTAACAAGGCCTGCCGAACCCTTATGCCCTTCGACATTGCTTCTCCCCTGGGCTTGGGAGCTTGCAAGAGGTCCCGGACTGGGAGGACGACTGGCTCGCACAGAAATATCCTCACGCACCACACTGGCACTGACACTAGCACTTGGCACTGCACTGACACTAGCACTCGTCACAGCACTGGCACTAATTCCACCCACTGCACTCTTGACCTTAAGTTCCTTGACTTCGGCCATCAGAGACTTATGATCACTTACCACTGACTCTACTTTATCGCCTAAGGCCTGAATAGCACGCAAAACAACAGACATATCAGGCGGAGGGCAAATAGTAGGTTCGGGGGTAGCCACTACAGGGGTAGGAAAAGGTAGGGGATCATGAGGTGAGGAAAAAAGTGAAGAGTGAGAAGAACTCCTCCTAACTCTACCTCTCTCTAACTTAGTTGAATATTTCAAAAGACGGACAAATTCCAGTTCCGAAAGTCCGGCGCATTCCTCACATCGATTTTCTAACTGACAGGGCCTGTCCCTACAGTCAGAACAAGCGGTGTGAGGATCTACCGAGGCCTTCGGAATACGCCTATTGCAAGACCTACATCGTCTATGGGAGGGGGCTTGCGAAATGTCAGACATCTTGAATCCAAAGAGTTAGCCAAAGGGGGTTCCAAAATCAAGCAAAAGATCGTTAACCGTTAATCAGGACTATATAAAAGCTATCTAGCTAATATAAGAAGGTTTCCAGTAAAGCGACAGCCGAAATCTGAGAGAATACTTCACCAATTAGCCGTGAAAATACTCGAAGATCATAAGCGTATCCCAGAACGTCTTGCCGGAAGCACGACAGAGGAATAATTGAGGAGGTGTCAACAAGAAGTACTATAGTACCTGGCCACAGGTGGCGCTGGTAAGTACACCCCCTTCTAGTATTGTGATAGCTGGCGTATCCCTCCATAGAATTCTGTCGGGCAACGGAGTTGACAGCTACATGATTATCGGGTAAGTTTAATATTGAAAACTATCTATTTATCACTTGTTTTGATTAATATATAATGAATTAATTTCCCGGAAAATAATAAAAATTTGCTATAAAAAATGGATGAGTGCTGGCTATTTTAGCTTTTTTATCGGTATGACTAATGGCGGCTCAGGCATAACTTACTCATTATCTAAGTCCATTGCTTAGTTTTGGGAGACTGACAAAGAGTTACTGCGCACTCATTTGCATTAGTTTTTGCCAGCAGTTTTAGTTTTTGTATGAAAATCATTTACTGGATTTTTTAACCAACTAAGAGCCTCTAAATAATTTTTCACAAGTTCTGGATGTTGTTTTACAAGAGCCATTTTTTCCAGCTCCACTTCAGTTCCAGCATAACTGCAGTCAGAAGAGGGTTTCAGTCTATTTCAAAATTTAGCGTAAGTTCATCTATTTCAGTAATTGGTTAGGATGAAAACTCTGTCCATTCAGCAGATAGTTATTGCTGCTCACCTGAAAAAAAAAAAAAAAACATCCCCAAAATAATGACCCACGTGATTGGCGTCCATAGCACATCCATGTACCTCTTTCCAGAACAGAGGAGCAGTGAGCTTATATTTATTTGTGAACAACAAACCAAGGCAGAGTCAGAAATATTTGAGGAACGGAAATATTTGAGGAACGTGATATAAATTACAGATTATTATGATATCTTAATAGTGACCCACACACATGGTGTGCACGGGACATTCAAATATTGCTTGCTTATGTGAATTACAAGTAGGCTAATGTTACTTTAACTTCACCCCACTTACATGGACCACATATTTCTCCAACTCGTTATCTCCTGTTTATTATGCACTTCTGGCAATTATCATTTTTGCAAAGCACCTGCTTTTGGAGCTTCCCCACTTTAAACCCCAGTTTCCCACTGGGATCCCCAAAATTGTTTATTTAAGGGGGTAGAAAAACTTATGAATGCAAGGTCTGCCCCAATATTCACCATCGAAAATACATAAAACACATGATAGGAAGTAGGAAAAACATAAAATTGATGTATTTGGCTAGAAATTGAAGTACCATATATCTACAGACCCTTTGTATAATGACAGAGAGGAACACATGCAGAGAACACCATTTAACCTATACTTCCCCACCTAACCTACAAGCCGTGTCCTAACCTATTTACCTAACGGGGGCTAACACCTCCCTGCAACCCCCATTGGACTACTACTCATTATTTCTAATTAAAAAAAACAATTACTGTATTAGGAGCCTTTTTATATCAGCGGCCAGTTCCTCACACGTTGATTAAAAATAGACATCAACTAACCTACTCTTTCCCCCCTAACCTACAAGTTGTGTCCTTACCTACTTAATTAACTAATGCCCCCCTGCGACCTCCCTTACATTACCATATTCTATGTTAGACATAATAATACATAAAGGTGGCCGCTATCATACATACACCCCCTGTATTATTAGCGATAAGGTTAAAAATAGGAGTTGAAGGGCATGGCCGTCATCATACATACACCCCACATCTACCGTAGTTTAATAGGTATACCGTTTAATACAATATCCTTCTCATATCATACAATTGCTCTTGTCTACCGCACATGCTAAGGGAGACTAGCTTAACCTAACGGTAGCAATATGTAGCGCAAATCAAGAGAATACTCGTGCTTATAGCTTGCCTGTATATAGGCAACCAGTACTAAAGATAGACCGAACAAAGGCGGATGATACATCAAAAAAAAGTGATTAGAATAGAAACGGTGCAATGTCTAAAACAGGAATAAACTGACTCTGTTAATAAACTAGGCCACTAGGTTACACTTGAAGGGTAGTCAAGTAGCTGGACCTAACAATAATAACTTGAAAGCATTAAGCTCTAAAAATCAAAAATATCTTTACCTGCATTTTAAATTGCGGATTTAGTGTAGTTCTGTCTTGCAATCAAAGACGCGTGGCACTCACACCAACCTCTTACGACGGAGAGAGCCAAATTTAGACTGGCATCGAGAAAGTGGTGGGACTCTAGTGGCACTCCCCTTCTCAGGTAGGATTATCTATGGAGATTTGGCTATCAATTTGTTTGTGAAAGCTCTTTCTAAAATTGGCCACTTAACGTTGAAATAATTTTTGGTAATATCTCGTTTTATGTAGTTCCAGGTAATCATATATAATAATTAAATTTACATCATAATTAACAAAGTTTTATTTCTTACATTATAATATGAAATACTTATGTATAATCATGAAAATGATTCTTAGAGACTATTGAAAAAAGATAAGAATTTCCATTTGATAACAAACAATACTATTATTTAGAGTGAATCCACTCACGGGACAAGAAAAAATCCCTTGTCAAGTGAAAACTACTTTATTAAGTTGCTAAAACTTTTTTTCTAATCCGATAACTTCAGTGACATAATTATCTATGACTCAACAGTGACGTAATTGTCTATGACACAGGCACTGTGATGTTGATTGCTTTATTTAAAAGAAGCCATGTAGAAGAGAAAACAATAGCATGGACAATAAATCCCAAACCATTTGAGAACGCACCCCCAAAACACACACACACACACACACACACACACACACACACACTTATATATATATATATATATATATATATATATATATATATATATATATATATATATATATATATATATATATATATATATATATATATATAAGAGAGAGAGAGAGAGAGAGAGAGAGAGAGAGAGAGAGAGAGAGAGAGAGAGAGAGAGAGAGAGAGAGAGAGAGAGAGAGAGAGAGAGAGAGATTACTAACAAACGCGAGCAAGGAACGGATGGAGTCTCGACGAGCTAAGAAAATTTATGGGTATAGACTTACAATGCATAGAAAGACCAGAAACTGCGTTTGGAAGGATATATCTCAGGCCTTTGTCCTCCAGTGAACTAGCAACGGTAGATGATGATGATTACATGCTCATTTACAATTATAGGTCTATGTAAGATGAAATATCATAGGATGGAGAAGGGATTAATGCGGTAGAATTATTTAAATATTCAGGAATTATGATCTTCAATACACGATCTTTAGAATAAGAGTTTAGTGAAAGATTGAAAAAAAAAAAAAATCAGACAATGATTAGGTTAAGTAAAACTTGGAAATTAAATCGCCTAAAATTACATATAAAAAATAAGACTATGCGTCAGTTTAGTGAGATTGGTATTACTATATGGGCATGAGTCAAGGTATGACAATGAAACAATCTCCTATAGATTTAGTAGATTTGAGAACAGAAGGATATTAGGAGTTGAATGGCAAGACAGGATTAGGAGTGAAACTATAAGAGAGATTACCCGAGAGTCATATGGGAATGAGATCATAATTACGGGTAGATGGAGATGGTTTGGGCATGCTCTTTGCACTGCCCAAGAGAGATAAGTTCACCAAACGTTCATCTGGGCTCCACAAGGCACTAGAAGAGTTGGAAGACCAAGGACTACAACACTGAGGACTATGAAGCATGAAGTAAAAGACGATGAATGCAGAAGTATTGAATTAAAAGCTCAAGATAGAGATGACTGGTGAAATCTAACCGAGGCCCTTTGCGTCATTAAGCGCAGGAGATGATGATGATGATGGTGATGTAAGAAATTTACAAAACATTATAAACAAGGAGCAAGAATGATAGAAGGCCCACCACCCAGAAAAAAAGGATTATTCCTATTAATCTCCTATACTAATTGGATCACACTGGCTGCCTATAAAGCCATAATGACTCATTAAGTTTCCGTAACCAGACGTTCAATATATCTAGGCGAATTGCTACATTTCGTGTCGGCACATGAATAGTTACGGACGGTTTCAAGTTAGTATAGATCCAAGATGTACTACAGTACTGTGGCTTGTAGCGGCACCAAAACTATACGACAAGTTCCCTCTATAGTCAATTTCTTTTAATGAGGAGCATTTGCACCGACTCGCAGCAGTGCCCTTTTAGCTCGGAAAAGTTTCCTGATCACTGATTGGTTAGAATTATCTTGTCCAACCAATCAGCGATCAGGAAACTTTTCCGAAATAAAAGTGCACCGCTGCAAGTCGGTGCAAATTGGCCTCGCTAAAAAAAATTGACTATAGACATTCAAAAGACAGAGGACATCAAGGCTCTCGAGAAGAAGCTGAAGACTTTAATGTTTTTAAATGTTTCGACAATGTAGATTGTACAATTAATAAAGAATGTATTGTGTTAATCTAAATATCTAACAATGTATACGATAAACATATCTTGTTGGTCCTGTGGTGCGTAGGGTTTCCTTGTGTGATAGGACTAGGAATATATATATATATATATATATATATATATATATATATATATATATATATATATATATATATATATATATATATATAATTTGGTAAATTCCTTCTCGATAATTTCCTTAGTAGCTTTATACCCATGTAAGCTATTCTGTCAATTATTGGAATTTCTTTCTTACCGGGTTTGATATTTGCCGAAAGCGACCTACGCAAATTAAATTACTCCCTGATACGAAATAAATACCAAATGATGACGAATAATTAATTTAAATGTAGGAGAATTATCTACAAAATAACACTTAAATTGTATAAATATCTATAAATTTATTGACGTTGTTTCTGTTGTTTTCTGTCGAGATCTCATTTCCAATTGTGACTCTTTAAATATACGTGTTGTTGAGTTGTGAAAACACCACTGGAAGAAATGATAGTAGCATTTTTATTGCACCATCATCATGAACAGCATCAGTAACAGGAACAGTGGTAATATTACTGAGTTTTGTGTACCGAAATTTCTTATTCTTAAGGAAAGGTCCCAATAAAAGGAGTCGGTTGGGTAACACGGGTCCCATCCCACAACAACACGGCACTGATATCAATGTTTTCTTCTTGTCTCCTCTTATGGGCTACTGCAAATATTACGAGTTTATGTCATTCTGAAAGTGATTGGTAATACGAATTACAGACAAAAATAATATAAAATTGTTGGCGTGAAACCAAACTTCATAGTTTATCCCTTACATTAAAGAAAACGGAAATATTACGGTTCTGGTAAAAGAAAATTAAAATGGTAAACTATCTCAAAGCTGTACTAACATTCCATACGGAAATGTTTATTTTTTTTAGCAAATCTAACTCCATATTTAAAAGAAAAAAAAAATTGTAGCTGTATCAGAGGTGCCAATAGAATTAAAATTCCCTTTTCAATTATTCTATTTATCACAGCATTATCTTTTAAATGTTTATTAATTCTTTAAAAAATGTAATAAATGTCTTGCGTCATCCTGCAAATCAACAACCCTCGTACATCCCAGCTTACAGTGATTTTTCCTAAAAAAGGCAGATTTTTCTTTTTTTACATAATTTTTATCTGTTGATATACACCGTAGATTTTGGCTTTTAACAAAAACCAATTTACTCCTTCATTTTGACTTTGTATTGATCATCAAGAATTAACCACTTTAAACGTGAAACTAGTTAGAACTAAAAGCGTGTTTACAGTATAATGGTTCGTCGAACGAACCCGGTTGTCGAACGGTTTGCAGAGGTGTCAAATAGACGGACGGTTCGTCGAAACTGCATGTCAAACCATAAGGTGACTTACGTTGTTTGTGAAGCAAAGTTACCACCACCTCCATTATACCTCTCGACTAGTACGATTTGATTGCCATTGGCTTGGTGGTGGCACTTGAAAAAATAAGCAAATAAAAAAAATCAATCAATGAACGAAGGATTGGTTGCCAAGGGAGATCAACTTTCACACACCAACTTGCTTTTTTATTCGAAATTAGAACCAAATGACTGGCGCAATTATTTGAGGATGGATGAAGAAACACATTGATTTACTGAGGCGTGTCACTCCTTTTATTACGTATGAAGATACATCCATGAGAAGGGCCATAAATCCAAAGTCCGGATCAAGCTTTTTTAATATGCCCTGAAGAACTGACATCCCTTTATTCTGGCTATTTTATTAGAATATTCCTTAGATTTAACTTTCCATAAGGCTGGATGAACCCTGTAGGTTTGTACGAATTATATTAAGACCTCTATCTCGTTCCTCTTTTCAATGACATCCTCCATAATTCAGTCCTGGGTTGATGTGTTCCCTTCTTGGTTTAAAGAACAACTGAGGTTCGATGTCCGATGCACATTCATATATGTAAATGGTTTGTGGACAATGAAGGCCTGCCCACAACAATCGGGCTAGATCTGACTTTCTTCGAATCTTTCGGTTCGACAAACGTGTTCGCCAACCAAATATCCCGTTCACACGCTCGATTATCATTACAAACACTTGTCTGACGAACCCCGTTCGGCGAACCGTTCGACCGTTCGTTTAAGAACGCCTTGCCTGTAGCTAGAGTATTCAGTATTCTACCTATAGCTAGCCACTGTTCGACCGTGTAAAAACCGCTTAAGGGGCACTGACCTTTCAAATTAACTTTGCTTGTCGAGAACTGGTAGCTATTTCCCGGTACTAGATTGTCAAATTCGGGAGTAAAACAGACATTTCCTACTCCTTTTTTTTTTTTTTTCTAAAGTTGACAAACCCACTTCAAGATTAAGAGAACATGCTATTTTGAAGAATTGTTCCAATTTTGGAATATTGCCTGACGTTTTCGTTTCCATTTTACATAAAACTTAAAGAATGCATGAATAATTTATTCTCTTTATAAAAATTTGTTAACAGGGAACGTCCACTAACTCTTTATAAGGCCTATAACTCAAGAACTGGTGCAAATATTTTCAATGTGCTAACAGGTTTCTCCCAAAATCTTTCTCTGCATAACGTAGATGTGTCATTACTAGCTCTACACCTTTATAAATATATACCAAATAAGTATTACTACTACGTTGAGGTTGGGTGTGGATCGTATTCCATTGCAAGATTTTATACCCAAAGATTTCATACCCAATCACTCGCTGCTGTGAACTTTAAAAATCGTCAGAAAGCCGTGACCCTAGGGATGGTTTCTTAACCTAAAGAAGAAGAAGAAGAAGAATTGTATTGTTGGTTTAAAGATTCCAATAGTTTTGTGAAGTATTAGGTGTTTAAAACATAAAATTTGACCATTGAAGAAATGAATACCCTCACATGGGTGGAGTTGCGAATTTAGTTGATGTATTTATACCGAGATTAAAGGAACTAGCTTAAGATATATTTCATAATAATAATAAATGAAGACAGAAGAGAAAAAAAATAGCTAAGAACAAGAATAATTAGAATTACATAATTGTGGAGGCTAAGTAGTAGCCCAAGAGAAGGTCCCGTGACAGGTAAAAGCTCAGTGCAAGCTTCCTCTGAGGTAATTTCGTTTAAAAGAGAAAACTATTATGATAAGAAAATTAGATTCCGGAGATTACTTACTCATTTGGAATAACACCGAACCTCTATATAACTAAATTAACATATCATCACTGAGATTAGGGCAAGCAGCTGGAGAAAAGATATTTTAAACATGTAAAGTGATCATTTTAGCTTTATTCTCAATATCGTAAATGATCAAGACCTCCCAATGGAAATAAATAGACTTCTAATTCTATCACAGATTAATTTTGTTGACAGTATCACACAATTTGACACCAAAAATGACATAAAGATCTGCGTAACATTACAACCCCCGAGTATAAAGAGGTCTTCAAATTTTGTCACCCAACTACTTGCGTTTTGTGGGCTGAATTGTTCAATTTATGCAGAGTTCATCACATTCTTCCTGCTTTGAAATCTTTACTTTACTTTACACCACTAGTTTACGAAAAGGTAAAAGATGCAGCGGAACGACTTAACTATCGCCTAATTTTCATCACATGCATTTAATCATATGATTGTTAGTGTTCTTTCAGTAGACATCTTTTCAGTTTTACACACAACAGATAATCAATTGGGATTCAAGACTAACCATTCGGCCAACCGTTGCAACTACACCCTAAAAAATAATGCTATTATGCATCTTCGACCTTTCCCGTATTCCTGAATTTTGTCGCCGAGGGAAAAGCATAGACAGAGTAAACCGTCAGAAAATATTGTTGAAGGTTCACATAAGATATACACGTTTACTTCTAGTGTAGCATTAAATTGTTGACTCTTCACGCATCCCTTCTGGGTAAAATAAGGTGTATCGTGATAAAACTATAGCATCCCTTAAACAATTAAACTAACGTGCCGAACGTTAAATTTAACTCATTTCCCAATTGGCTATACTATCTAATGGAGAGCATTAAACAATCTCTGGTAAACTTAAAGTAGTTCTAATTAATCCGTCAGTGTAGGTTCTCCTCCAATCAATCGACTAACCATAGATATTCCGTTTCTCCTTAGATCGCTAAGGCACGGCGAAGAGATACATATATTCATAGGGAATATACCAGCTGAAACGCGTTCATAGGTTCCGTTGTCTGGACCACATTATCACAAGAGACAAAAGAATTATGACGGTGCTAGCTTCCTACGACTAGCAAGATAATTGCATGGGTATTTGCCTTCTGTTGCAGGGGAAAAATGTCGTAGTATTTGGAACCATGTGCTGCTGTTCCACTTGTATTACTACAACACATATGGGTGTCCATTATGGACAAACTTTACCTGATAGATCATGAGACACATCATTAATTATTTTACATAATTACATTCATATGTACCAAAAAAAAAAAAGTACACAACGTCACTTTGTTGCAGCGAGGGCCATTTAAACTATTCCCAGTTTGAGCTTCAAATAGAACCCCACTGATCAAAGACACGTAGAAACGGGTGGAGCGAAAAGATCAAAACTTAAAAGAAATTAAGACATCTGTATGACGATGATGTACATAATTTTTTTAGCCTCAGGTGTTTCATAATATCCACCATTTCTCCACCATTTTTAACGTTATTACGGCATCGTAATTATTGTTGTCAACATCAACACAATTATCAAAATAATTCCCACCGTACCGTTTACATCCGTTGAAGGTCAGTGACCGTTAAATTTAACTATCGACAGCTGTGTATAATCATGTTATATTTTCATCAAAGATTTTATTCATATATTTAATTTGCCCTTCCTTTGCTGTTATTAACCAGCGAGTTTATCATAACTCTCCTCATTTTCATCATCATCCTATTGTTGTTTTTGTTATTGATTACATTTCCATCAGAAACAAATCTTTAATCATTCTCATTACTATCTTTTATCTATAACTTTTTTTTACTCTCTGAATAACTATGAAGGCCATTCAATAACGTTAGTTAAACCCACAGATAACCTTATCTTTACATGAATTATCAAAATGTTTTTTTTATTTCCCATCATAATTATGCTTTTCTGTTATTGTTTAAATGTTTTCACAAATAATGTTATAAGTGTAGGTAATCAATATATTCTTTTTCTAATTGTATTTCGTGCTTCTCTACTCCTATTATTATTATTATTATTATTATTATTATTATTATTATTATTATTATTATTATTATTATTATTGGCTGTTTTAAATCATGTTGATTCATAGTAGTTTTCGAGCGAATAATGCTTTTATTATGTATTTTCAATATCAACTTTTAATGGAAATAACAAAACTCAAATGAAGATGCACACGTGTTATCTTACTAGTCTGAAAAAGCTACGATGAATGTTAAATTTCCAGGAAATTCTATGAAAATAATATATAAATAAATATACCACTAAATAATATTATTCTTGCAATTATTTACTCAAGACAAAACTTAAATTTTTCGCATACTATTTTGAACCATAAAAATCTAAAAGACATTAGCGCTGTAGTCATTTGATATAACGCTCATGACTTGTTAGAGGAAATCCTGTAGATTTTTCAAAGCATTCGGTGCAATACTATGAGTCTCTCTCTCTCTCTCTCTCTCTCTCTCTCTCTCTCTCTCTCTCTCTCTCTCTCTCTCTCTCTCTCTCTCTCTCTCTCTCTCTCTCTTATTTTTATACATATATTTACATATTTATATGAACGTAAATAAAATAAAACTTGTGTATGTGTTTCTGGAAGGAACATACGCACGCGGGCAGTCTATATTGAGAGAGAGAGAGAGAGAGAGAGAGAGAGAGAGAGAGAGAGAGAGAGAGAGAGAGATACTGGATCTACAAGTATATGTCAAGTTTTTCTTTATACTTCAAAAGATAAATTTTATGAAACGTGAGCAGTTTGGGCATCAAAAACATTAAGCCATAAGCCTACATTACAATTTATTTACAAAAAAACCTATATCAACACTATTTAAGCTATTATATATCAAAATCATTTGAGATTCAGAAATATTACAGATGATTTATATAAACTAATCTATCAGTCTTAATAAAAGAAACCATTAAACTAATATACTTGACAAGTTTTATGAATTACACTAGGCGCTGCTTCATCAGACACCCACTCTGTTAAGAGGACTTCTCGACAACTAGCCAGCCACTCAAGAGATCGTCAAAGAGAAGGCGGCCACGCCTCTTCTATCCTAGCGTCCAGTCTCTATAAACAAACTGAGGGCTATATATCAAACAAACACAATTGCTTGCTTGTTGTATGGTGAAATTAGCTGATTAAATGTGTATTATTATTATTATTATTATTATTATTATTATTATTATTATTATTATTATCAAAAGGAGGAGACTAATCGGCCCAATGAGTCAAACTCGACTCTTACAGAGCTGGCCCGATTAACATCGGAAAAAAACTATTATTTATATTAATGATAAATAAATTAATGAAATAAGAATAATAAATATAATGGATAAAATGAATAAATTGAGATAAAATCTGTGATAAATAGAAAATTAAAACTAATCTATAAAACATATGTTTCTTAAAAAAAGAAAATTAGACGTGTAGGCCTAAACTTGAAGAGACATTGCACAGAAAAATTGGGTTGCTAGTCTTAAACACCAAACACAATGGCGTCACTGATAGTTGTAACGCCATTATGAATACTTTATAATAACTCAGGCATACCAACGGTATCCTTTTTAATAATAATTTTTTTCAAAAAATAAATTCCGTAAAGCTGGTTGAATCTCTAGCTAATCTGACGACAAAGGTTAAAACATCGTCTCACCCCTCTGATTTCTCGACCCACATTTTTTTTAAATATTCTGTGCTGCTTAAACTATGCCTTGGAAAGACTATGGAATAGTCCGTCTCAGAATAGGCTTACCAAGTTAGAGATCTTTCTTACCCCCTCGAAAGAAAATGATTCTGGTTCATTTGATACATGCTCATAAAATGTAGTAGTAGGAACAGCGAAAAGGCAGCAAATACGATAAAGATGTACAATATCAAAATATGTATATATGTATAAACATTTTCCTCTGGATATCCTTTGATGTACAGTATCTAACCAATGATTTCTCTGTGTATTTAGTCAGTCAAGGAAAGAGAAGATGACAGAATGGCACCTTGAGGCCCTTTGCGTTAATAGGCGTAGGAGGAGACGGTGATGATGTATAAACGATGAATAGTTGGTTATCTAAACAATTACATGAACATTTAATTTTCTATTATCTAAGAGTGTGACAGACACTGTTTTGATTAATTCACTGACTTACAAACAGACAATTGTGGTACAAAATTCATCTCCAGCTCAACTTGAATGAGTTTTGATCTCGTCAAAGGAAAGCGCTTGACCATTTGTTACGTCACTGCTAATGCCATAAAAAAATGGACTAGGTCTACGGGCTAAAACTAATTGACTGATCATTGAACATAATCTGCCCTCAATGCAGCGAGCTTCGGCTTCAAAGTGTTTCACGACTCATCCCTCAATGGCTTCATTGCAACTTAATCTGTTTGCAATCTAACAAAAGGTGGTCGAATGTCAATGTGCTTACGGAATTCCAAGATTCACTTTAATGTTTTTCGTCTGAAGGACACTCACTCTCTCGTGGACTGCTACACTTGGTTTTTTTTTTCCCTGCCAACGAAGTTGGGAGTTATGTTTTACACCCTATTTGTGTGTGTTTGTGAACAGCTTCCTGGATACAATTTTAATCGCAGAGTATTGAAACTTGCAGGGGTTGACTATTATGTAAAACGCTGGAAATGCTAAAATTTTGGAAAGTCAAGGTCAAATATCAAGGTCACAGTCAAGCAAAATGTCCAATGCACGTAATAAGTTTGGACATCGTTGTCACAGAGACTTAAAACTAGGTACATAGTTGTGTATCAAAATCCACGCCAATTAATACATGTTAAGGTCAAGGTCAAGGTTGAGCTAAAGGTCGAGAAATAACCTGCCACGGTGGTCTGCGCTCTACTGAGTACCCTTCTAGTTTTTTTCAGTGTACCCTCAATTTGTTTGTGACTTCATGGAAACATCTTTTTGTTACGTAACTTTTGGCGTGTTTTTTTAACAATTCAAAAAAAGTCTGTATCTGAAGCGTCCTTGAAATCTAGCAGAACTAGAAGGCCAAACGATACAGTGTTGCCCTGCAGTAGCAATGATAATTTTGACTGACGTTATAAGTTTGATTTAAGCATCCTTTAGCATCTGAAAATCACTAACTTTAGAGTCAAATTTATTGCCCTATTATCCTGAAATCTACGATATTATCATATAAAATGTATTCCACAAAAAGTAGTAAGAAAGAAGCCCTTTCACGAAGTAGACATCATATACAATTCTCAGTTATATTTTTCTATTATTAACGATGCTTAGATATATATAAGTTATATTTAAATCAATCACTCCTTTCTCCCTAATACGCAATTTCACTCAAGAGATTCTTATATAACTCTCCTTTTGTGAAGAATTTGTTTCAAACAAAAATTGAACGCTGTATTGAGAGCTTTAATAGTTTCATTACTCCATTCATTTAATTGTTTCTCTTTAGTAATAATTTTACTTATCAAGAATAGTAAGTTTCTCAATTTTTGAAATAATCATTTTCCTATTGATATAGACAAATTGTGGGATTGAGATCATTCAATAAACTTATATTTTGAAATAAGAAAACAAAAATCTGAACTGTCCTATACATTATAAGCATGTGTAGAATATACTTATTGAACTTTCATTATCAAAACTGAGTAATTTCTTTCCTACTGGAACTTGTCGCATCTCAAGTAGTCGGTGGCCGTGAGAAAACATGCTCATAAGTCAACTTTGTATGATTGTAATTCTTAGATTTTTTTCAATGGAAAATATCTCATTACTCATTATCTTTGTGTTTGATATATCCATTTCTATCTTTTATTTATAAATTACCTTTATCGCATTTGAAACACCTTTATACATAAGATTAGCAAGCCATTGTTTTTTTTTCTTGTTTTTTTTTTGCCAACCTCATTGGCGATTGTGATAACCTACACTGTTAACAATGCTTTCCTTCCTATTTTACGAACGTTCATAACTGAAATAACCAGTTTTCAAATTTACATTCAAAATGCTCTTGATAATTACCTTTACCAGGCTTTGTTTTTTTCAGTCTTATATCAACTTTGTCTTTAAAATGGCTGTTCCGAATTCTCTGTTATGTCTAAATGAAAGCTATTCTTCTCACATAAGGTATTTTAATTTCATCTAAATCCTTTGCATATTCGTGTTGCGCCTATCTTTTATTTTTCTTCACTTTTTCTTCGGTGACTAAATAAATAACTACTGTAAATGTAAGATACAAAATCGATTTTTAAAGTGCAAGCAAAAGGTTGATTGAAATAATTTTCCTTTCGAATGTCTTCAACATATAAATAAATAGTAAATTAATTACGGCAGTCTATCGACGTCGAAAATGTAACAGTAAGAAGAAAAATTACTCTGCGTTATACGAGCTAATACCAGAAGCGAGTCATACGTAGAATTTGCAATAAAATACGTCGAAAATATAAACATATTTATAGCGAATGTTTTATATAATTATTTCACCAAGACAATAGATCTTCATTACTCACATGGTTCCATCGCTCGATTACGGTATTATCTATTTTCCCCCCAGGCGGTTACATATTTAGAATCAATCATCACAACGGTGCGAAAAGTAAGGTTAGCGCGCTAGAACATTCCATCCCATAGCCATGGTCTACGGTCTAGGTATACCCCATAACAGCAAATTTCCTGCGCACTTCGTGTCTGGAAGTGATCGCACCGTATTTATGTTGGCAATATTTTCTCCTCCTTGCGCCCTTGTATTTCAGGTTTGCATTTGCCCAGTAGTATAAGAGAGGAGGGGGCTGTAGGACTGCCGGGGAAGGGTCCAAGGAACAGGGTAGGGTAGGAGTTAGAGATGTTGCTCAGGGATTTGTATATCTTGCCCACGATCAGCATCCACTCATCGTTTATGTGTGTTTAGCCTCACCACCTCTATTAGAAGATTTCTTTCTTGCTATTTCTTTCTTCTTTCTCTCTGTCTTCCTTGAGACGTGCAGCTGTGTTGTTGTAAAAACGCAGAGCCACAGAATATTCACATAAATATTTTTTCTTCTTCCTCTTATGCTGTATCAACATTTATTTTAGCTTTTTTAGAGGCGTACAATAACAGCCATGATTTTTTTTTTTTTTGCATAAAGTAATTTCTGATCCCTCCAATAAAAAAAAATACATTTTGACAACATTAGTTTAGTTGTATTTTACACATTTCACTGTACATTGAACTCTTTCTATTAATAAGCATCCGTGAAATAGCATCTTTCCATCATTCCAGGGCACTTTTCTTGCATTATTGTTACTATCGATTTGTTGTGAAGTATTGCTTCTATGTTCCTTTATTGCTTCTGTGAAATGCTGTAGTCTTTTTGCAACGGATTGGAGATACAAAATTAATTTAATTTTACTAATAGGCAAGTCAGTTTTTCTCAAAGTAGTGTTACCTCCATCTTTTAATTCTATTTGTACAAACTCCAACCAGCCAGCCCCGTGTCTTCCATCTCCGCTACTAACCACAGCAAGTAAACGATTGCTAGGTACATAACAAGGCTATAATGTTTTTGAAGCATCTTGCAAAGATCTTTTCTTCCTGTTTCTGATTAGTAAATCTCTTTACACAAGTAGTTATACAACTAAAAGGGGCTCTTCTTTAGGGCGAGTGAAAGGAACAGTTAGTTGCTCTTATTCTTTACACAAGGCTTGAGGCTAAAACCTGTTTTATTCTTGATTCAAACTTTGAGGCTGAAGCCTGTTTCAGTCTTCATTCACATTCTAGAAATGAAGGCAACTTCAGTCTTAATTCAGACTGAGGCTGAAGCCTGTTTCATTTTTAATTCACATCTGAATGGTGAAGACAGTTTCAGTCTTAATTCCGACTCTGAAGATGAAGGCTGTTTCAGTATTCATTCACTCTGAAGCTGAAGACTTTTTTAGTCTTCATTTAGACTCTAGGATTAAAGCCTGTTTCAGTCTTAATTCAGACTGGGAGTGACGCCTATTTCAGTCTTAGCTCGCACTCTAACCACCAGGTGATCATAGAGCCTTTCATCATTCTCTTGTTTATATTTTTGGGTCTTTGAATGGGCTGTTCGGCGATTGTTCGGTGGCGCAATGTCTGCCAATCTATAGCTCTTCTAGGAAAAGGACACTCCAAATACGAACCATTGTTTTCTGGTCTTGGGTAGTGCCATAGCCTCTGTATCATGGCCTTCCATTGTTTTGAACTAGAGTTCTTTTGCTTAGGGGTACAATCGGGCACGCTGTTCTATCTTATATTTCTTCCTCTTTTTTTTTTATAATTTATAAATGAAGAATCTAATTTAATGTTGTTACTGTCCTTGAAACATTTCATTTTGAGTGTTTATTCTTCTCTTGTATTTTATTTATTTCCTTGTTTCCTTTCCTCGCTGGGCTATTTTACCCTGTTGGAGCACTTGGACTTATAGCATCTTGGTTTTCCAACAAGGGTTATAACTTAGCTTGTAATTATAATAATATCAATAATGCTGAAAGGCATGGCATGGTGTTTACCAGCCTAGTGAGAAGTATCCGGCAGTGGAGTAGTTGAGTGTCAGAGCTGTTAGTCTTAGGGTTTGGGGATTTACTGTCCAGAACAACCTTTTGGACACCCCGAGGATACACGAGAAACTGAGGAAGACAAAAAACCCGCTGGCGAGATGACTTAGACCAACATAAGCAACAGTGGCACAGAATAGCTTGGGATAAAAGTCTGTGGAGGAACCTGGGGAAGGCCTACATCCAACAAAGGACTTTTGAAGGCTGAAATGAGGATGATGATAATGAAACAGGGGCCAGTATATACAGATATGGACCTGTACGAATGCAATTAGCCCGCTGTGAAGTGGGTATAATGTTGGCGAGTAAGGTATGATGATGAACTAGCACTCCGAGAGTGAAGCCTATGTCAGTTTTAATTCAGATTCTTGGGGTGAAGGCTGTTGCTGTTCCAGTCTCCATTCAGACTCTAAGAGAGAAGCCTGTTTCAATCTTAATTCAGATTTTTGAAGG